>NW_011494790.1:1345673-1402395 GCF_000754665.1 Bison bison bison
TGATGCTTTTGAACTGTGGTGTTGGAGAAGACTCTTGAGAGTCCCTTGGACTGCAAGGATATCCAACCAGTCCACTCTAAAGGAAATGTCCTGAATATTCATTGGAAGGACTGATGGTGACGCTGAAACTCCAGTACTTTGGCCACCTGATGGGAAGAACTGACTCACTAGAAATGACCCTGATGCTGGGAAAAATTGAAGGCGGGAGAAGGGGATGACAGAGGATGAGATGGTTGGATGGCATCACCGACTCAATGGACATGAATGAATTTGAGTAAACTCCAGGAGTTGGTGATGGTCAGGGAAGCCTGGCATGCTGCAGTCCATTTGGTCACAAAGTGTCTGACACAACTGAGCTGAGAGAAGATTCCACATGCCAAGGGGCTACTAAGCCCAGGAGCTGCAACTATGGAGCCTGCATGCCTAGAGCCCATCCTCTACAACAAGAGAAGCCACCACAGCTAGAGTAGCTTCCTCACCACAGCTAGAGAAAAGCCTGTGTAGCAGCCAAGACCCACTGCCACACCCCCAAAAAGAATGGTGATGTTGGTCTTGCCTTTTGAAGCATTCACATGCTTTTCCCTAGTCTCATTAATGTGATAATTCTGTTGGGAGTTGCATGGAGATCCCTATCTGTACTGCTCTTCAACAACCTCAAGCACAGCCTCTCCGTTTCCTGCTGGGTGCTATTCTTTATGGTAGTTCAGTGCTCAGATACATCTTCTTTGGGGTCCTTTCCTATTGAGGAAATTGTTATCAATGTGTTATGATAACCTTTATAGCAATAATCTTCTTGGCCCTACTAGTGGAATTATGGTTGGAGGCTGCTAAAGGTGATGAGTGGGGGAAGAGTGGCTGCTGGGTCTCAGGCTCCTACAGAGATGGTGATAAATTCAGAGATGATGATAAATTCGGGGCTTGATGCAAGCCTTGGTAGTTCCTCCTAGGGGAACTTCTTCCGCTTCAGGGAGAATATTTAGCTGATAGCCTCAGCTATTAATATCTTTAAGCCTCCTTGGCTTTTGAGCTGAGGCCTTTACGTTTCCTGGGAATCCTCCAGCTAGTGACTGGGCATGGCGTGAGTACTAGAGCATTTCCATTTTGGCCCTCTGTGGGACTCCTTTAATGGTCAGTCTTTGCTCTGGAGCTCCCTGAAGGGTTGGCCAAGACTGTCAGATCTGCCTCATGATCTGAGACTTTCTTTGCTCAATCCTGCTTTATGTCCCCTTTCTTTTACAGGTTGCAGATAATGCATCACAGTCTGAAAGTTTTCCATGACCAGTCCTGTTTCCTTTTCCTTTTATCTTTTACAGTAAACCTTTTGTTCTCATAACTATCTCAACATCTGCTTCCCAGAGGACCCAACTGACATATACTATTTGTACTGGTTATTTACCTAATTTCTGTCCAAATCAAATTTCAGTGAGTGTTATCTAATTTCCCTAAAAAGCCTCTCCCTTGAATCCTCTCAGTATTTTCCAGTTCATCATTTCCCTCCACTCCCAAGACTTGCTTCCCTACTGTCCACTTAATCTGAATAAATGACACCACTATTTACTCAGTTGCTTTTACTTTTGTCTTCACATTTTAGTCCTTGACCCATTATAGAACTTTTTGAGGGGAGGGAAAATAACTGTGTGAGACAGAGATCAGTCAGTAAAACTGGAGATTACGGTAGTCAGGGATGAATGAGGTCACAGAGGTGGGGAGGGGTCGGATCATGTAGGTCTTTGTTTCAGGACATTAAATGCCATTGGAAGCACTTTGGTTTTTACTCTGTGTGAGATGGGAGCCACTGGAAGGTCTTCAGCAAAGGAATAATCTGACTTGGTTTTTACCAGGAATGTTTAGACTGTTCTATAAAGAATAGGCAGTAGAAGAGAGAGTAGTTGGGAGAGAATTGCCATAATCCAAGATTAAGGCCTTGGTGACTTATACCAAGGTGATTGCAGTGGAATTGGTAAGAAATGATACTATCTGGGGTAAAACTCAGGCCAACATCATTTTATCTTATTTTTTTTTTTTTTTCATCATTTTAATTAAAAAGAAAAAAAAAAACTCTAGGAGTTTCTGGGTTACACAGTGAGCATTGAGGATCTGTGCTACAGTTTATAAGTGTTTCCAGGGGTACTTGGAATTTAAGCCACACAGGCATCTTCCTCGTCAGCTTAATCTTAGGAGAGTAGAGAAACATAGTGATAATAGCAAGTGCTTTTGCATGTGACTGAGGTTCAAATATGTGCCAACTAATAGCTGTGTGACTGTGAATCTCAGTATCTTCATTTTAAAGAAAGAAAGCTCTACTTTATAGGTATGTTTGTAATGTTAAATGAACCAGTGTAGATTTTAAATGAGCCAATCTTTGATGTATATGTGCTCACAAAGTAGTAGCTTAAAGGTCTAACCTATCATATTGGTAAAAATATTTTAAATTGATAATGCTCAGTGTTGATGAGGATATAGAAGAATAGGCCCCATCATTGGTGGGAATATAAATAGAGACCAATTTTCAAATAACTATCAAAATTTCAGTTTCCTTAACCCGGTCTGCTTCTAGAAATTTAGAAATCTAGAATTTAGAAATCTAGAATGAAAACATTCATACTATGTACTTATACTCAGTGCAACATGTTTTAATGGCAAACAATTGCAAACAGTTTAAATTCTTCTTAGTAAAAGAATAAATTATGATGTATTCCTTTTATAGAATGCTTATGAAGTTGTTAAAATTAACGTTGATCCATAATGCTGTCGCGGAAAGATTCTAGTATATATTTTAGTTTTTTAAAAAGCACCAATATATTGCTGACAGTATATACCTAAATCTTCAGTATTTGAAATTATAACAAGATTATATGTATTCATCACTTAATTTTTATATGAGCCCATGTATAAAATAACTGAACTTTTTGGACTCAGATCCATTTTCCTAATAATTTCTAAATAATTTGATCAATTGTACAGGGAATGATAGTGAAATTTAAGTTAAAAGTATTTTGTATCTATATAGTATTAAAAATTGCTTCATGAATTTTTGTTATGTGTTCTTCAGGATCATTGTTGGCTTACAATAAGGACACTTTAAGGATTCAAACTGTTGTAACAGTATAAAATTTCAGGCATTCCATGCCACATGTAACCATTTATCACATATGCTGAAAATAAAACTTTCAGTCTAATCCAGTTTCTTGAGTTCTTGGTCTTGACAAGTGGCAAATTCATTTATGGTTCCATAGACAAAGTTCATTCCCCAATCCCAAGAATCTGTGCAAATCCCTCGTATCATAGTCTTTTAAACTTGTACATTATAAAATTATTTTTGACAGTGTTTAGGGATACCATAATTTGTAGCATTTTAAAAGTGTATATTTTATTCCCACTTAGGCCGAATACATCAAGCAATGGTAACATCTTTAAATGAAGATAACGAAAGTGTAACTGTTGAGTGGATAGAAAATGGAGATACAAAAGGCAAAGAGGTATGATCACTAGGTTAAACTTTATTTCTAGTCTTAAAATCAAGATTCTGAATATGAAACAAAACAGAAAACTATATAGTTTAATATAGTGCATGTATCTGCTATCATTCTTTGAAAAACTTTCAAAGTGATTAAAAAATTTCACTCAAAGAAAGGTAGATACCTCCTGTATATCTCATGTAATTAGACATATAATCAGACCACAAAGTACTACCTTAAGAGAGATTCTTTTAAATAAATATATGTTGGTTGTAATTCTAGGTAATTTAATTTTTAAGGTAATATTATTCATTAGACTGAAATTGTTTAACATTTATCCTTTATGTGTAAATTTATTTGAAAATGAAAGATTGTCTAAATTCACCGAAAATATATGCTTTTTTAAAAACAGATTGACCTGGAGAGCATTTTTTCACTTAACCCTGACCTTGTACCAGATGAAGATATTGAGCCCAGTCCAGAGACACCCCCACCTCCAACATCCTCAGCCAAAGTAAACAAAATTGTAAAGGTTAGTGATACAAATTCAGAGCAGGGTGTGTGTGTGTGTGTGTGTGTATTCTTGTTTGAAATGGGACTGTGAAGAGTATGTATTTGTTTGCTTTTAGAAAAACCTTAATTCTTTCTGCCATCTGCATGTATATATACACACACATACTTTAAAGGATTGAAAAATTATCTAATTCACAATTCTAGATCCTAGAAATTTCATGACTGGTTAGGATTTTTCCTAAGACTAGTAGTTTATTAGAAGACAGTGGTCAAAATCTTTGCTTGTTAGTATTTGTTGAGTGAATACATATGACTTTGATAAAGAAAAGATTAATTTATTTTTCATAATAAATTTCCATTTTAGTAGTCTTTTCAGATAGTAATTCTGCTGTTTAGATTTATTTTTAAAAATGAGATGACAGTTTAACTATTTCTGTATTATCTGTGAAGATAAATTTTAAAGCCATGCTATGCCCCTCCTAACAGTTAAAAATGTATGTGATTTTAAAATTATTTTAAAGTAATTCCTCTTCTCTATTGAAATGTCTCAATGTTAAAACTTTGTATCAAAATACAACTTTTTAAAAACCAGATAGTCCCTGACAGTTGTTAAATCTGCAATTCTTTGTGTTCAAAAATTTTTACTACATTGTTGATTTTATCTTCTACAAAGATTAATAAGATTTTAGCCCCGTAGGAGCTCACTGTCTTGCATGGAAGACATTCATAGGCACCCACATATAATATGATAGAAACTCAACAATATCAGCAAAATTCTGATATCAACAATATTCTGCTTTTATGAACATAAGACATTTTCAATTCATATAATTTCAGCATATTGAGAATCACTGCTTAGAGATCCCCCTTAGAATTACTCCCTTGTAAATGGACTGTTTTTCATATTTGGCTTCACAGCCTTGAAGGATCTTCATAGTTTATCTTTCTTGATATGTCCTTAGCAACCTTTGCTGTATATTAGAATCACCTGGAAATTTTTCGGAATACACTGATTCCTAACCCCACTCCTAGAGATTCAGTTTTATTTTATCTAAAGAGTGGCTCTAGCATCAATATTCTTTTAATAGTAGCCATCTGATTTGATGTGCAGTTAGCATTGAAACTCATGGCATTATTTGGTTTCTTTTTTTTAGGTGAATAAAGTAAAGTCTTGGTAAATAAATAATAGGACCAAAACCTTGCAAGTCTAATGAAACCTTTTCGTGAAAACCAACAGTGTATTTCATAGTATTTTGATGTTTCAGTTTAACAATGAGCTGTACATTGCCTAAAAATTCTGTTTTGTTACTTACCCCTGACATCCAAAGATGAAATTTTGGCAGGGTAGCATGATGATTAAAAAACACACACTTTAATGAAATTATTTAATCTGTTTTTGCTTCAGTTTCCTCATCTGAGAATCCAGAATAACAATAATAGTGACCTCATAGGGTTGTTGTGAAGATGAAATGAATTAATACATATGAAGCCCTTAGAACAGTACCTGGCTCATTTTAATTCCTGCCTGTTTTGGGACAGTGGCAGGGTATTTAAATAAACTTGAATATTGATGGCATTACAGGTAATTTATTATAAGATAATTTTAGTTTTTCTCCATTTATTTTTTCCCTTTTTTCCGTTTAGTTTTGTATTATTATATGTCTATTTTTGTTTAATTAAAGGAAGCTGATTATGATAGATGTATATATGAGGAATAAAGAGAGAAAGTAAAATGAATGTTTTCTCTTTTATAGAATCGACGGACTGTGGCTTCTATTAAGAATGAGCCTCCTCCAAGAGATAATAGAGGTAAAATTTTATGTATTAATTTTGCCTATGGCCCTGCTAAGGTAAATCAAAGGTAAACATTACCCCTGGTGGTGTTATTTATTTAAACTTTACATGGCTAATTTTTAAAATTGAATCTTCCTAATTTCCCAAGACAATAATGTCAGTGATATCTAAAAAATGATTTGTAAAGGTATATGATAAATGTGAAACTCCATGTTATGTGCAGTTTTGATCCATCTTATTTACTCAATCATTTTTCAGATTTGAAAAGAGTATTATGAGAAAGAAAGGAATGGGGAAGTAGTCAATTGATTTAACATTTATTTATTTAACAATTTATTTAACATTTACTTATTTAACAATAAATTTATCATTGATATTTTTACATAATTTTCTGGCTAACAGACTTTTAAAAAGTATCATGGGTAACTGAAGACAAATTGAATAGGTATAAATTGTAGTTAATTTCAGGACTCTCATATGTTTTCAGCTGAGTGATGTAAAGTGCAGTTAATTCTTTTCTGCTCTTCAGAATGGTCCTTTCTAATAGTGATGTTTCCTTGTATGTACAGACAATGACGCAGGACAGCTGTAGGTATTAGGGGAGATGTTCAAGGTAGAGGGAAAGCCCCGTACTCTCAGCACTATTCTTTGAGTCTTGTGAAAATTTACATTTCTTTGTAAAATGTAATGTTTATATTTAACTCAGTATTGTTTTTTCCACTTTTGTAACATCCACAGTGGGAAATTCTCTGTTGAAGATTTGCGTATTTGAAGAGCAGAGTGGGATTTAAAATACAAAGAGGGTTGAAATACTTTTACATTGTTACTTTCTAGTTTATATATTTTTTTATTTTATTTTTTAACTTTACAATATTGTATTGGTTTTGCCATATATCAACATGAATCCGCCACTTTCTATATGTCTGAATTGTTTGAGTTTTTCGAAATGAGAGTGCATATAAAATCTGTATTTTGCCCACTTTTTTTTTTTAATGATTATTTAAAATCAAGTTTGGCTTTGGTTTTTATATAAATTATTCAGATTGAGTTTTGTAGCTACAATTACATTGGTAAAACCTAAGTCTGTACATGTTACTTTGAAAACCTCTCAGCTTGTCAGTGTATTGAACAGAATTGATCATTACATATATTTAAAACTTGTGTTTCCCTTTCAGTGGTTGGTTCTGCACGCGCACGGCCTAGTCAGCTTCCTGAACAGTCTTCCTCTGCACAGCAGAATGGTAGTGTTTCAGATATATCTCCAGTTCAAGCTGCAAAAAAGGAATTTGGACCCCCTTGTATGTAAATCATGTACCAAGGATTCAGTCGTTTTAGTCATACATGTAACTTCTCTTGGTCAACTTTATAAGTCCCCAAATTGCAAGCTTAATTGCAGGTTTTATTTTTACCATTGTGGAAAATTGTTGTTGTGAGTCTGTTAATTGGGTTTTTTAATGTATATTTTGGAAGAAAAAAATTTATAAATATAAAACTATAACAATGTTTCAGTTGCTTTAAATTTAAAATTCTGGCCAGATGATCTTGACAGATGTTACAGAAGAAATATGCTCCTTTATCCTTATCAGTTCAAAGATCTTTGATTCTAAACCAAGAGATGATATGTAGCAGTATGTTAGAGTCACTTTTCATGACTCTTACTCGTATTTTGTCCTGTTACTATTTGTGTTAAAGCAGCTCATAAGTAAGTTCACATATTTGTCATGGGCATGTTTTGTCCCTGTGTACCTTTTTTTGGGTGTATGTGGTAAAATCACATTGATACATAAAATTTTTCTGTATAAGTACAGTACTCTAAAAAGAAAACTATACTTCTACAGCTCATCTTTTTCTTCTAGCACGTAGAAAATCTAATTGTGTGAAAGAGGTAGAGAAGTTGCAAGAAAAACGAGAAAAAAGGAGACTGCAACAGCAAGAACTTAGAGAAAAAAGAGCCCAGGTTTGTAACGAAAACATATTTTGTTTATGCACCAACCAAAGATTTTACTGTGTCAGTGAAGGTGATTGGCTTATGAAAAAATAACTCCTTTAAAGATTTCAATATAGTTCCTTAGATTGGCATTGAGGAATAATATAAACTCTTGAGAAAATAAGTTATTAACAGATTTTTTTTTACTACATAAATTTCTCGTTTAGTTGGTATGTCTTAGTCCTGAGGCTTTTTCCATTTTGAATAGTAAGCCATTGTGCTGCAGAATTCTAATAGATTTATAACATCAAGAATAATAGGATTTTAGTCGTGTCTGACTCTGTGCGACCCCATAGACGGCAACAGCCCACCAGGCTCCCCCGTCCATGGGATTTTCTAGGCAAGAGTACTGGAGTGGGGTGCCAGCAGCAGCAGGTTTTTTAAAAGGACTAAAATTGCATTCTGAAAGTACCAGTTAAAGTGTATGGTTATACTATAAATGTTACTGTTGTTTTTCCATGGTTAATAAATGAACATATCATAATGAGAGAGTGGAAATTTGTTGTATGTTGATTTATGCTAGATGTTGAGAGTGTAGCTCTGTCATGCCCCCCTTCTCACGTTTCCTTTAGATAGTTAGCAGAATTTTACCAACAATGGAAAATTACATAGAAGACTGGTCTTTTATCTCTCTACAGGTCTTCACATTTTTTACTGTTGTACAAATAATTCCTCCATTGTGCTTATATTGTAACTATTATAATTCTCAGAACTCGTTTCCTGTAATGAGATATCAGGATTGTTTCCTTATTAGGAGTATGTTCAAGTGCCCTTAATCATAAAGATGTTGTGGAATCAATATAATATTCAACCTGAATAAATCAGCTTATATCTGAAAGTGACCTGAGAATGACCAGTTGGGTTTTGAAATAAATGATGCTGATATCATCTGATTCTTAGCACAGATGCCACCTGGTGTCTCCTGTGGGTACTTCATGATATTTTTGTCTGTGATCTCTATATTCTACTTTTCAATTGATATAGTTGGTGTTATTTATCAAAACGTTAATTGAAAGTATGTTACATTAACAGTTTTGAAATTGAGTTGTACTCAAAGCAAATCTGCAATAAAATACATGGGGGGGGGGGAAAACTGACATAAAATATTTAATAATTTATACTCCTGGCCTGGCTAGGAAAGGCTGTTAGCTATTGCTATTTGTGTCTTAATCTGAATTTTCTCAGTTTTGAAGCAAAAAAGTAAATTGCTGTTACCATTCAATAATTTGAATTTTAAAGATTTAAAAAATTGTCTTGGATTCCAGTTCCTTTAAATCCTATATCCTGTTGATTTGGAACTGTTTTATACCATGCCTTAGTTTTTTTTTTAGAGACTCAGTAAAAATAGGAAATGAACATAAGTGAATCCATAGTTCTATTTTCTTGAAACATTAAATTAGGAATTGGAAATAAGAATCTGATTAAATGCATTTTTCTAAGAATTTCTGCTTTTCTAGAGTTCTTTTTTGATGTTTAGGATGAGTACTGTTTCTCTTGCTCAATTTTCTAGGACGATTAAGGTATGTGTATAACATTTGAAATGAGACAAGGGTGGGTTTAATAAGCAATATTTGGCTTGGAGTTAACAGATTGCATGTAGACTAACAGAATTTTGTTTTTAAAATAAAAGTAATTTCTGGGCAATTACTGATCTTGAACTCTGAAACTATATTACATCTCTGGTTTGAGTTTGGGCTTGGGTATTATTAGTGACACAATTTATTACTTTAATTTTAATTTTCAAACCATGTATAAATGCAACAAATGCTACTTTATTGTAATTATAATAAATGATGAATTCTCTGTCTTACAGGATGTTGATGCTACAAACCCAAATTATGAAATTATGTGTATGATCAGAGACTTTAGAGGCAGTTTGGATTATAGACCGTTAACAACAGCAGATCCTGTAAGATTCTTTGTAAATGATTGCCCTGGAACTTTTTATGCTGTGAATAAAAATATGTTTGATACCCCCTAAATTAATATTGTATTTAGATTTAGCTCTGTAACTTTTTCCTCTTTTTATGAGTGTTCCTTCTCCATATTTTAAGAAGAAAATCAAGAAACCATTGAGAATTCCCTGGTGATGCAGTGGTTAGGACTCCAAGCTGAGGGCCTGGGTTCAAGCCCTGGTCAGAAAACTAAGATTCCACAAGCCACTCAGTGCAGCCAAAAAAAGAGAAAGAAACTACCCACATTTACCCATAATTCCCATAATTGATATGTTAGACAGGCTTCTCACAGAGATACCCGTTTCACAGCAAAACCTTTAAGTCCTTGGTGGTGGTTGTTCAGTCACTAAATCGTGTCCGACTCTTTGCGACCCCGTGGACTGCAGCACACCTGGCTTCCTTGTCCTGTCCTCCACTATATCCCGAAGTTTGCTCAAGTTTAAATAAAAAGTTAATCAGTAGTAAGTGGGAATGATGGTGGGATCGACAGCCCAAGCCAAGAGGAAATAACTTGGAAGTGAGATAAATGATGGTCAGAAAGCAGATTGCGTCTTCTGACATCCTTGACTGTTGCTCTGCCCTACCAAGGGCTTTGCTAAGCAACCATCACTTATACTTTCATCTCAATTCCAAGTTTATTTCCTCTTGGCTTGGGCTGTAGATCCCATCATCATTTCCAACTTCTAATTAATTTTTTATTTTTAAATAAATGTCATTTTGGCTTTTAACAGTAATGATTATTGAGGAATGCTGTAAACCAAAACTCTAGTGCTTAAAAAATGTCTTATTATGCATTCCTTTCCTATTAAAGAATGAGAATTTATTAGACAGGGAATACTTGTGTAATTTGTATTTGTGAAAAATAATACATCTGACCTAGCATACATGGAATATATTGGGTACACAAAATAAATGTTTATGTCAGGCAGATGTATTATATATGATTTAATAGTAGTTCATAACATCTGATCTCGTGTATTTTAGTTCTTGTTGCCCCTCCATTTGTTTAACTTATATCTGAGCTCAGATTTTACAGTAGTGTTTGCAGAACTTTTTCTGAAAAGGGCCTGATATTTTTGGCTTTGTGAACCATATTTTCTGTGTTACAGCTTCTCAATTCTGACTTTGTAGTATGAAAAGCAGCCATAGACAATACATAAATGAATGGGTATGGCTGTTTCAGTAAAACTTCAGTAGTGACTTGGGTTAGGCTTTTAGGCCATACTTTGCAAATTTCTACTTTATATTAAATATCATTACAAGACAGATATTGGGAACATAAGTTTTATGAATAAATATGTCTAATTAATTGGCACATTATGAAATTGTTCAAATTATTTTGCCTAATGATCTTCTGATAATCCTGTTTCTTGTCTACAGCTAGTTATCTTTGCCAACAACTTTCCCTCCAATTCAGTCTGATAGGAAATTTTACTTTTGTTGTATACAGCCCATCTTGACATAAATAAGGTGGCTTCTTAATGTGAACCTGTTGCAGTTAAGAGTAGTCGTGTCGTCTGCAAAGTTATTTCCTAGAGGTTTACCAAATGACAAAATCAGCAAGTTTCCATTATACTTTGAATTTTTAAAATAATTTTGTCTGATGACTCTTAAAACTTGTGAATTACATATCGTATTTTCGCTGTGTATAAATTTCTAAAACCTTAGAAATATTTCATAATGAACTTTTCAGTGTTTTATAATTCACCAATAATAACTAGAAAACTTATTTTATTTCTAGATTGATGAACACAGGATATGTGTTTGTGTAAGAAAACGACCACTCAATAAAAAAGGTATGTTTGTTGAGCTCCAATCAAAGGTCAATTTTTGTCCTCTTTGCGGTTTATTTTGATTGTAGCAGAAATCAAATTGATTTGGAAGAGTTAAACGTAAATCATTTCATTTGTATATAAACATTAGGCAGACTTCTGTGGTTAGGGCTCTTGATGTGTTATTGCTGTAAGACTCTTTGCCTTTCCTGGCTTTATGGAAATCTTGGGGTTTTTTTTTAAAACTTTGTTGTTGAAATAGTCTATCTGAATGGCATATTTATGGGATATTTATATTTACAGGGTTATACTACTTTTATCTAAATTCTTACTACCTAAAATAATTTTTGTTCAGTAACTCAAATGATGTGGAAATTACTGGCCGTTGATTTTTTTATTTATTCTTTTAGAAACTCAAATGAAAGATCTTGATGTAATCACAATCCCTAGTAAAGATGTTGTGATGGTACATGAACCAAAACAAAAAGTAGATTTAACAAGGTACCTAGAAAACCAAACATTTCGTTTTGATTATGCCTTTGATGACTCAGCTCCTAATGAAATGGTTTACAGGTAGGTAAATTTGTTGTAAATCATAATTTGTTCTTGTTCTGTGTTCAGGGTGTTCACCACCACCCTGAAACTTACATTGATCTTGGCATATCTCTCCAGAGGTGCAATATCCATAACTGTTATACATCAGACACTTATTTGTCTAAATCTTTATTGACCACTTAAGGAAAAAAGTTCTGAAATCTACGTGCATTTGCCTAGTTTATCATATTTAAACTTTGGAATAGTTTTAGTACATCAAATTCTTATGTTTGCATATTTAACCTACAAACATTTCAAACTTACGTGTATTATGCATTGGTGTCCCACATTTTATCTGAATTTAGATTTTCATACATAGTTTGTAAACATTTACTTCTCATTATTTAACAGGTCAATTTTAGCAGCATTGTTATTTCAGTCTATATTAAATGCTCTTGGCAGTTACTTGAATGCTATGCTTCATTGCCCTTTTATTTTATAAATTTGACTGGAAAACAAAATTAATTAGTGAGAATGCTAACAAGTTATGATAAATGAGATCCTGTTAAGATCAACTCCTCTGGTCTTAAGCCAGTAAACTGGGAGTTCAGCTCTAAAGAAGAGGGCAAAATTAAAGAGTACGTGAATGCTAGATAGAGGTATTGTGAAGAATTTGTTTAAAAAGGGAATTATAAATTGTATATTTTTTACCTTTCTGAAAACTGAGTCCTCTCCTTCTCCCTCACTCCCTTGTCTCCTCCACTACTGTCTCATAAATATATCTGTCTGACTTTTATAATCATTTTCAAGAAATCATTATAAATGTGTGTTTCTGTGTATGTGCTAGATTTAGTAAACATTTTGTTTCACCCTGTATTTATGCTTAATTTTACCAATATTAATTCTGTCCCCTTTCTTTTATCCTTAACTTCCGTGGATTGAGGAATTAGGCTTTTTTTTGGTCCTATCACTCTTCAGACTCATTTCTAATTCTGTTTGATTCAAACTTTTTTCTGCTTCTTTTGTTCTGTACTTTCTCCAGTTGTGCCTTTGAAAAATCAGTAGAGCTGTATAAAGTGTTCACATATGTTCTTTTGAAGCCTGTGTAAAAAACCCATTTGTTTTGTATCACGCTTTTTAGAGCACTGCTCAGTGAAGTATTTTTTTGTCCCTCCTTACCTTTTTAATCTTGACTCCAGCAGTGATTATACCAATACATAATACTGGGCATCCTTTTCCTGAATCAAGACTGTCAATTCAGAATTCATTGTCTTACCAGGATTGTTTATATTTGCTTATTTATAATATTTGGGCATCCTTTTCCTGAATCAAGACTATTCATCAGTTCAGAATTCATTGTCTTACAAGCATCATTTATATTTGCTTATTCACATTCAGGAAAATTTTACCACTTTTATACTTGTTAAGATAATGTTTTTGTACTTTTTTCCCCCTCTAGCTTTTCTTTTCTGAGATTACCAGTCTTGATTCTGTGTCTGTTGAAACCTTTGATATATTTTTGAGTTTGGGTTGGGGTTTTTTGTTTTGGTTTTCATGTATGTCCTACTTATCTGGCTGATATTACCATATTTTGTTGTTACTTTTTAAAACTTTACTATTGTCTTCTATTAATATGTATGTCTTTAGCTCAGCTACTATCAGGTTTTTTTTTCCCCCCTGGCAGTTATTAATTTTGTGGCCATTTTTTATTATGGAATTATTGCTTGAAGATATGCGTTAAAGAGCTTTAAGCAATTCTAGGACATGGACATTTAAAATTTTAAATCAGTAGACTCAATTGTGGTCTTAGAGTTGAGCCTACTGGTTTGTTAAAAATCTTGGTGTAAGATTTGTTTATTAATAACACTAGATACTAGTTTGATTACTTATTTAATTTAAATATTAACGGTACATTCTGACTGGTGCATTTTATTTTTAAGGTTTACAGCTAGACCACTAGTGGAAACTATATTTGAGAGGGGAATGGCTACATGCTTTGCTTATGGGCAGACTGGAAGTGGAAAGACTCATGTAAGTAATTCGTTAGTTACATCCTGGTAGGAAGCGAGTTTATTTTTCTTATACCTTAATTGTAAGACCTAAACTCTTTCTTCTTTTTAACATATAGACAATGGGAGGTGACTTTTCAGGAAAGAATCAAGATTGTTCTAAAGGAATTTATGCATTAGCAGGTAACTCCTTTTTGGGTATCATTTATAACATTCTTCTTGAATATTATTCAGGTGGTTTGGGAAAAGATTTGTAAGTACAGTGCAGAATTTTAAGGGTAATTAATGCTGTCCTTATACGTATTTTGTCAGTTTTAGGTTGTCGGACTGCTTTGGAAAGAGCTTTGCTTTGGGGGCAGAAATCTTGATTGTGTGTGTGTTGTAATCTGACACATTGTTGGAGCTTAGTATTGTTGAATAGCTGCTTTGTGAAAAGTTCCCATTTGGTGTAATTATGAAAGTACCCTTATTGTGACCACCTGTAATCTTATGTTATTTATAAAGATAAGTCAGTTCAGTTCAATTCAGTCGCTCAGTCATGTCCGACTCTTTGCGACCCCATGAATCGCAGCACGCCAGGCCTCCCTGTCCATCACCAACTCCCAGAGTTCACTCAGATTCACGTCCATCGAGTCAGTGATGCCATCCAGCCATCTCATGCTCTGTCATCCCCTTCTCCTCCTGCCCCCAATCCCTCCCAGCATCAGGGTCTTTTCCAATGAGTCAACTCTTCGCATGAGGTGGCCAGAGTACTGGAGTTTCAGCTTCAGCATCATTCCCTCCAGGGCTGATCTCCATAAGTAGTAGCATTCTTTTCTTGAATATGAAGGAGAGTGACTTCTAAACTGTCAATGTAGACAAACTTACTATTTTTTGTAAGGTTAGTATCCACTTTAGTCTTCATTTTTATTATTGATACTATCATTCTAGGTAAGCATAAACTGATTCCTCTGAAAATAGAAAATTTGAATTTCTTTTTAAAAACAATTTTTTTGCATCTTAACACATTTTCTCCATATGAAATTATTGGCAGCTCGGGATGTATTTTTAATGCTAAAGAAGCCGAACTATAAGAAGTTGGAACTTCAAGTGTATGCAACCTTTTTTGAAATTTATAGTGGTAAGGTAAGTTGAAATTTTAAAATAATTTTTGTAAGCTTTTTAAATTGTGGTTTAAAAATACATATAACATAAAATTTACCATTTTAACTATTTTTTAGTGTAGAAGTTCACCAGAATTGAGTGCATTCACATTGTTGGACAGTTGTTGCCACCACATAATTGCTATATGTATTTAGAATATTACTTTAAAGTTTTGTGTATAAGATTTTTTTTTAATTCCCTTTGAAATTCTTTAACTTCAATATCAATCATTACTATTCTAATAACAATTATTACTAGGATTCTCTGAAAAAATTTTTTAGACTCTGAATGACTCATTTTATAGAACTGTTCTTATTTTCAAAAGCTTTTTTTTTTTTTTTCTTTAGGTGTTTGACTTGCTAAATAGGAAAACAAAATTAAGAGTGCTTGAAGATGGAAAACAGCAGGTTCAAGTGGTGGGATTACAGGAACGGGAGGTCAAATGTGTTGAAGATGTACTAAAACTCATTGACATAGGCAACAGTTGCAGGTAACTCATTTTAATAAAGAGGAACAATTTGATGATCAATTTTAGATTATTTGATTATAACTTGAGAGCAAAGCAAGATGTTATCTGATGTATCTTGGAAGTAAAAATCATTGTTCATCCAGACTTTTTAAAGTGTGCCAGGTTAAACTGCATTAATCTCATTATATTTGTGTTGTTAATTCACAATAGCTCTATTGTATTTAAATAATAAAAACGGAATAGTTTTTTGTTTCTATTTTTAATGAAAACATTGTGGCTTGCACAAATTGAACTTTTTACATATCAAAATGTTCTTAATTACATTGTAGAACGTCCGGTCAGACATCTGCAAATGCACATTCATCTCGGAGCCATGCAGTGTTTCAGATTATCCTTAGAAGGAAAGGAAAACTACATGGCAAATTTTCTCTCATCGATTTGGCTGGAAATGAAAGAGGAGCTGATACTTCCAGTGCGGACAGGCAAACTAGGCTTGAAGGTGCTGAAATTAATAAAAGCCTTTTAGCACTCAAGGTAAATAAAGTCCTTTTACTTGTGAAAAGTCTCTTACTTTTGACTTTAATTTTGTTTTACTCAGTTACAAAATGATAGTGTTTGTTTTTTTCTAATAAGAGAGATTATCAAAATTTAGTTATTTATATTTGCAGTTATAGATTTTTATTGTTCCCAGAAATTTTCTTTATACATATTATTTATTCTTTTTAGGGTAGTTAAAAGATCTGTTAGTTGACACACCACTTCCAAATAGTTGACAGGCTATTTAGGGAGATTCCAGGGAGCCTTAATCATTAATCAATCTTTTTTCTTGAAGGAGAACAAGGAACCACAAAACTAAGCTAAGAAAGTTTCTCTGAAAAATGTGGAATGGCTTTCAGAAAGTTAGGCCAATATTATATATCTCCCTTGACTAACAAAGAAAAGAAAACATTCTATTTTTTCTTTTATGGAAAAAGTTTAACAAAGCTATGACAAATCTAGATAGCATATTAAAAAGCAGAGACATCACTTTGCTGACAAAGGTCCATAAAGTCAAAGCTATGGTTTGACTATAGTCAAACCAGTAGTCATGTATGGATGTGAGAGTTGAACCATAAAGAAGGCTGAGCGCCAAAGAATTGATGCTTTTGAACTGTGGTGCTAGAGAAGACTCTTGAGAATCCCTTGGACAGCAAAGAGGTCAATCCTAAAGGAAATCAACCCCGAATATTCATTGGAAGGACTGATCCTGAGGCTGAAGCTCCAATACTTTGGCTACCTGATGTGAAGAGCCGACTCATTGGAAAACACTGATGCTGGGAAAGATTGAAGGGAAATGGAGAATAGGATGTGGCAGAGGATGAGATGGTTAGATAGCATCAGCGACTCAATGGACATGAAGCTGAGCAACCTCTGGGAGATAGTGAAGAACAGGGAAGTCTGGCGTGCTGCAGCCCATGGGATCACAAGAAGTCAGACATGACTTAGCAACTGAACAACAACAGTTATCCTACTGCCTGTCACTTCTAAACACCAGTCATAGTCTCCGGCAGAATCTCTTGGAATTAACAAAGTAGTCTTCTGATTAGATTGTTTTATGGGGTTTGTTTCTGGTGGTTTTATTTCCCAAATTTCATTTTCTTGAATAAGGATTTATAAGAACATTTTTACTGTGCTGTAAACAAAACTCTTGATAGAATCTTCAGAGCTGATCAGATCTTAAATGTTAGGGTTATTGTAAGAGATCTTTTAAATATGTTCGTTAAGATTACTGTTTATAAGAAACATAATCTGTGAAATTTGCTTTCTTAATTTTCAGGAGTGCATCAGAGCCTTAGGTAGAAATAAACCTCATACTCCTTTCCGAGCAAGTAAACTCACTCAGGTGTTAAGAGATTCATTCATAGGTGAAAACTCTCGTACCTGCATGGTAAGTTTGCTTGTTTTGTCTTAATCCTAAATGAATAATTATACAACATCTATGGGAAATTTATGAAATACATTAATGGCATTTAAAGTTTTCTACTGTGATACAGTGAAACTTAAAAATGTGGTCCTTGCCAATCTGATAGGATTGTATTACAGTTATAATACATTCATGCATTCTATTAATTACAACATCTCTGAGTCCTCGTGAGATTGGTTTCCATTGCTTTCTGTTTTCCTTACATATTGGTCACACTTCTCTCTTTCTTCATATGTCTAGAATTTTGGATTATATAATTTTCATTATGAATGAATATCTTACAGACACTCTGGATTCTGTTATGTTCTTCTGAATATTATTGGTTTGTTGTTGTTACTATTATTTTAGCAGAAAGTTAACTTAGCTGAACTCCAAACTCTTGTCTCCCCTGCTCTGGGCAGCAACTGACCTTGAAATCTCTGTTTAGCTCTTTTAGACTTAGCTATGTTTCTTATAGTCGGCCTTGTGTACTCCAGTTTGGGGGTCAGGCAGAGATGTGGGTAATGTGTGTATTTGGGTAGAGTACTCACGTGTATGTATACATACACACACACACGAGTTTCTCGCTCTGTGGTTACTTCTCTTCTGGGACAGACTTCACTTCCCAGTTGCTATGGTGCCCACCTCCAAACTGTGCTTTATTTATTTAGTTTCTTAACTAGTGAAACTCCAGGTTTTTATTGAAGTTTTAGTTGTCCTATGTGACAGCAGCACAATTTGCCCTTAGACAAAAAAAAAAAATTTATCAAAAAGAGGGGCAGTGAGTACTCAGTGTTACTCCCTTCTTTGAGGTGTTGACCTCCATTTTCTGCCTGATGTTTGATCATTTTGTGGTGCTGTTAGAGCTGTTTATATTTTAACTGGAGTTTATAATTACTATATGACTACGTGTGTGAGATACTTAGTTACCTTGGAGTTTCTTTCCTTTGGGAGACCGTATTAAGATTAGACCTTAAGGAACCACGTGTCAGTATTACTGTCATCTATAACATTTTCTTTATCTTTGCATTTTCCCCCCATAGATTGCCACAATCTCTCCAGGAATGGCATCCTGTGAAAATACCCTCAATACATTAAGATATGCAAATAGGTATGAGATATGGTTATTTTGAAATTCAAAAGGAATAGAACAGTATCTGATTTGATTTAATATCTTACAGGGTAAATCTTACTGTTCTTTCCGTTTTCAAAAAAATTTTTGCATGATATTTGTTAAAATGATATTTAAAATAATTTTATCACATCCTAAAAATAAAAATAATTAGGGTTGTGTTGAGTAACTTGAGAAGACAGTTACATTTTTAGTAGAATTGGTCTTACTCAAGAACATGATACATTTTTCCATTTAACCAAGTTATATTTCGTAGTATTAGTTCTCATTATGTTAAGACTCAAAAGTAAGTGAGTATCAGGAGCAGTCTGTATTTCTTAAATTATTTTGCTATATGCTAAACAATTATTTCTGATAATGTTAAATGTTATACATGGGAAATCTAGGGATTTAATAGTGATAGCACCATTCTTTGTGGTGTTCTATATGGTGAAAATACAGTTACAAACTTGAATAGACAATTGGATTATTACAAATGAGAGGACAGAAAGCGTTATACACCATTAAAACAATTTGTTCCCATTGCTCTTGTTTTAAATAACTATTTATATAGTTTAAAATTTCTGTTATCACATACTGCATTTGTGATTTTAACCTAAAGATAAAATTCCTCTTTGTATTCCATTTCTAGTGTGATGAGTCTTTTAATTTTGCTAAACATGAGTATTTTGTACTGCTTTTGTTTTAGTCACTATTGAGACTTTATTTTTAATCTTCCATTAAGATGTTAAATATATATGCATATAGGAAAGTACCCAAACATAATAAATGAAAACTTCATACTTTACATAATATAATGTAATGAATACTTATAAAGTATAAATTCTAGTCATCAAACCTGGAAATAGAACATTTCCAGTACCCCCAGAAAATTCCCCATGTGTCCCATCCTGATCACAGATCCTGAATAACATGCATAAATACATAAATCTCAATCCATTAATCCATTATCCTGATTTTGGAATAAATTGCTCAATTTTCTTTCTTTCTCCCTTTTTAAAAATAGTTTTACTACCTATGAATGTATCTTTGAACAATATAGGTAGCTGTATTTGAACTTCACATAAATGAGAACACCCTTTGTTCTTTGGTATTTTGCTTTTGCTTTAAGAGATTTAAAAAAATCATCAGTAGAAACTGTTGAAAAGTATAAACTTAGCTTTTGCCAAAAGATGAAAAATAATAATTTCTTTAAAAATATAATAGAATTTTATTTTTAAATTTAATCCCTTTTAAACTTTGAATTATAAAATCTTGGCTATGAATGTTTAATCATTCTTTATAGTGAACATTTTTGGTATTGTAGGGTTTTTATCACTAATTTAAAATGCTTCTTATTTCAGAATTGTTCATGGGAGAGATGAGGAACAGCTTAGTGTTATAGTCCTGCTGTAGAATTAAAACCCTCATGTCTTCAGACTTCTGTATTTGGCTATTCCTCTAGTTCATTTAGACCCAAGTAAAATATTTTAATTTATTATCATGTAATGTGATTCATTTGCAACATTACTAACCATCTGGGACAAACAGTTCTGTCTTTTATTTCCATATCTCTAGGAATAAAGATTTTCAACCTCCTTTGATAGCTCATTTGAGGAATATAATTCCTGCATATAGTATAGTTCAGCTTGGGCAAGAGAGCTTTGAATAGAGGGAAAATGTGTGGTTAGGGGCTAAAAGGGTACCTAAATGAGGATATTCTGAAAGAATAAGATAAGTAATGGGGTTGGGAGTAAAAAAGTGATTAACTCAGTATTAGAAATTTAGGTTTGTCAGCATGTATGTAAATAAGCTTTATAAAGTGACTATAAAGGATAAAGGGCAAATGAATGTGATATTGAACCTTTGAGAGTAGACATTACCAAAAGGTCAAAGAAAGATTCTAAGCATAAGATATTACTAGTTTTATCTATGTGACTATTTTGATGTGTATAAACAGTAATTTCGTTTAGTTTAATTTGAGAAGTAATGAGAAAAATAGAGAATATGGTTGGTATATATTGAAGTGTTCAAACATAAAATTTGTACTCAGCCAGGTTTGAACCTCAGTTAGGCCACATTCTCACTGAATGAACTTGGGTAAGGTACTTTATTGCTCTGAACCAATTTCTTATCAGTAAAATGGTGGTAATATCACAACATTGTCGTAATGGTTAAATAATGTCTGAGAAATACTAATCATGCTATCTGCTGATAGAAAGTAATTAATAAATATTGCTTGCTGTTATTAAGTAGGATTGGCCCAAAGAGGATATAGGAACTCAAAAAAGTTGGTGCAGAAAACCCGTGATTTGGTTAATACACCTGTTAGAGACATTGTCAAGAACAATTAAAATTCCATTGCTAAAGGATTTTCTTTGCCATGATTCATCATCTGAATCACCAAACACAGAAAATTATTTGAGTGACTGTTTTTTCAGTTTGTTCCAAAGTTGCTTCATAACTGATACATTCTAGGTGCATAGGAAAGAAGTTAATTCAGTATAAAGATTGTATGCCATTAGGACTTTAATTCTCTTCTGTCCTGTTTGAAAAGACTGCAAGACTGTTGAGGACTCATTAATGCTATAAAATACTCATGGTATTGACTACAGAAGGAAGTTAGACACAAGTGGTCATGTAGCTTAATACAGGGCATTTCAAATTTAATTGATGGTCTAGTTAAACTTCTAGAAAAGATCTTGGGAAAAGGAAGAATTATGGAGTAGGGAATCAATAGAACAGAGGGGTTCAAAAACCTCTTAACTTTAATTATTTTTAAGATAGTGTAAATGCATTGTCACAACAAAGTTGATCCTTTTCTAATCAAGTTAGTATTAAATGAAAACTTGAAATGTGTATTCCTGTCTTTACAAGAGCATTTTCTTTTAATTTGTTGCTGTTTGGTGCTGCAGAGTAAAGGAGTTTGGAATTAGTCCATCAGACATTCCCTTCTCACAGGGTAGTGGCAGTCGCCCTGATCTCTCTCCTTCTTATGAGTATGACGACTTTTCTCCTTCGATTACCAGGTCTACTTTATTCTATACATACGATGTTTATTTTAAATAGTTTCTTTTGGATTGTGCTATATATAAATGTTTCGTAGCATTTACTTTCATGGCATATACTTCTTTTGTCCTGAGCCATTTTATTTTTCATTTTCATTTTGTTTGACAGGTGGTGGTTATACTGCATGATCTTAATTTTTACATACTTTATTCATTTATTTGCTTTAAAATGTTGATTTAGAATTCAGGCTTCCTTTTCCCCCTCTCATATTTTTAAGGATGATGTCATCTTTCCATATTTATTATTGAAGGATAGACTGTCTTATTTAAAAGGAAAAGTTTACATTCTTTGTGCAAGGAAATCACAAGGATCCTCTTGACTTAAAAAATGGATACTTGGGGGCTTCCTTAGTGGCCCAGTGGTTAACAATCCATGCTTCCAGCGCAGGGGGTGCAGATTCA
This sequence comes from Bison bison bison, assembly GCF_000754665.1. Taxonomy (NCBI): domain Eukaryota; kingdom Metazoa; phylum Chordata; class Mammalia; order Artiodactyla; family Bovidae; genus Bison; species Bison bison. Next base: position 1,367,831 of record NW_011494790.1, read on the forward strand.
ATCCCTGATTGGAACTAAGATCCCATATGCCGCATGGTGTGACAAGTAAATAAAAATTAAATTAAAAAAAAAAAAAAAAAGTGTACCTCTCCCAAATGTGTAAATTTGAGTATAAGGGAGTAAACTTTTTTTAATGATAAAGCTTTACAGCTTCTGATCTTTATGGATTAGAAATATTTCATGTGTAGGTATTTTAATTTTAATTGAGCCTTGTAACTACCAAAAATCTGCAAAGTATATTAAATTCTTTGATTTTTAGAGGACTTTCCTGGTTGTCCAGTAGTTAAGACTGTGCTTCCACTCCAGAGTGGTTTCAATCCCTGGTCAGAGAGCTGAGACCCTACCTGCCACACAGCAGCACCCCCCCCAAAAAAAACTGATTTTTTACAATGATGCATTTATTAATCTAAGTACTGTTGTAACATTTTTAACTGTATCACATGTCTCTTATTTATTTTGAAATTCTGAATAGCATACTTTGATTCTCAATTTGTTATGCACAGTAATTATGTTTGAAGTAATTATATAAAGTTGTACTTAAGTAAATTCCTAAAGTTTAATATCTCAGCATACCTTTAATATTTCCACAGATTTCAGTTAGATTTGATCTGGAAAGCTGACATCATCAATATTAATATGTTAATTGAATTGCTTTTATATTAAATAGGTTGATATTTCTTATCCCTCATGAGTTTTTGTTAATTAAAGATACCTCTTATGTGTTTATAGGGTTAAAGAACTGACTGTGGATCCAACTGCTGCTGGTGACGTACGTCCAATAATGCACCATCCCCCAAATCAGATTGATGACTTAGAGGCACAGTGGGGTGTGGGCAGTTCCCCTCAGAGGGATGATCTAAAACTTCTTTGTGAACAGAATGTAAGTGACATAATATAATGGTAATTATCTTAGTTGTTTCATACATACCAGAATAAGTGAAAACTGGCCTCTAAATCAGGAATCAATAAACTAAAGCTTGTGGGCTTGCCATCTATTTTACAAACAAAGTTTGTTGAAGTATGGCCATGCTTGTTAAGAACAGAGGTGACAATGACCATACAGCTCACAAGCCAAAATATGTACTAAAGTTTGCTGACCCCTGATCTAACTATTCTTTTTTCCAGATTTTATACTGATTAAAATTGGGAGATTTATTTTTAGCTCTGCTGGGTCTTTGTTGCCATACGGGCTTTTTAGTTTCATTGAGCGGGAGCTACTCACTAGTTGAGTTGCACAGGCTTCTCATTGCAGTGTACAGGCTTTAGGGCACGTGGGCTCTGAAGTTCTGGCTTCTGGGCTCTAGAGCACAGGCTTGATAGTTGTGGCTCACTGGCTTTGTTTCTCTGCAGCATGTGGGATCTTCTTGGATCGGGGATTGAACCTGTCTCCTACATTGGCAGGCAGATTCATTACCACTGAGCCACCAGGGAAGTGCCTAAAATCGGGAAATTTTTAAAGTAATACAGGAAACAGACAAGTTTGAGAATTGTACATGCAATATATTCTATACATAAAGCTTAGAAACAAGATTACTTTAGACACATGGATATATACTGAAAGGACTCATAAACTATATCAAAAATGAAAAAATCTGACATTTATTACACCTAGCTGCTTTCTGTATTTTTGAATGTTTGGTGACATTTCATTATTTAAAATTTTGATTCCCCTGTTGCTCAAAAATAATAATGCATAAGGACAAAGATGTATTAAAAAATAACAAAAAAGCACAGATATTTTCACATAGTTATTTAACTTCATTTTTAAAATGTATAATCTGTATAGTTTTGTATCACTTTTCCCACTGAGAATCCTATAAGTGGCATTTTCTTATAATGATAAACGATAGCATTTATTAGTTGCTTATTACCTCATGACACATATTTGCTAAGCATTTTATTAACTGACATAATCCTCACATTTTCTAAAAGATTAAGTAATACGTGCTGAAGCCAGGCAGGATTGAAGTCTGGGTCTTTGTTATTCCCGAGTGAATCTTATGTCAGCTAAATTTAAAGTCCAAATATTCTAGAGTAACAAATGAACATACTAATTTTGTTATCATGTTCCAAAATACTTCCTATTAATAAAGCAGGACTTAATGCAGCAGTTCTCAACCAGGAATGACTTGGCCCCTCTCCAGGGAAAAAAATGTATGGAGACATCTTGGTCATCCCAAGTGGGATGGTATTGCTAAGATCTAGTGGGTTGAGGCGGGGGGTGATGCTCAGTATCGTACAATGCACAGGGACATTCTCCCTCCACAAACCCCCACAAAATGTCTGTGATGCTGAAGTTAAGAAACCGGGTTTAAATAAGAGTTCTCAACTTTGAACCGTAGACGATAAATAACTAAAAATGAAATCCTGGTGTTAGTCTATCCTCTGTCCCCCAAAAGCTTGGAAAGAGACTGTAGTTGCTTTTGAAATCCTTAAAGCAACCCTGCCTTGCTCCTGCATATGGTGCCTTCAAAGATACAGAAAACCAGAATGAGATAGGCACGCCCTACAGCATATCTCTCCCATTTTATTCTTGTATCTGTTGGGTCTCTGTGGGACCTTAATTGGGAGAGCTTGGCTAGGTCACTAGAACTAATCTAGACGCTTTTTAAGCGTGACATTATGGGTTCTTGCAACCTTCTCCATGTATGAGAGAGGGTGAATTTCTTTCAACTTTGCCTTCCCCAAGGAACTATCTTGAGATAGTTCAACTATTGATGCATGTGTTACATATTCTTACTGCTATATTAAATTTTAACAAGGTAGGTAAAATGGACTCGTGTCTAGGACATACTCTGGAGATAAAAGTAATACAGTAGACAGACTAAGAGGATAATCAAGTGCATTAGAATTCTGTAAGTAGTTGTATAGATAAAAAAGTTCTCTGCATGGACTGCATGGAAGTGATAGGAATTTGCATAGTATATTGAAGCAAAGGAAACACAGGACGTTCTGGGCTTGGCAGGGAGGTGGGCAGATAAATAAGTAAAGGTTTTTGATTGTGGGTTTACCAGAAAGACATAATATGAGAGACTCATGCCTGCATGTCCTGATTAAAAACAGATAGATGGTTCTTTTCGTAAAGAGAAAATAAAAAATTCTTTAGCTAATGTGATTATATAAACTTGTAGGGATGGTAGTGTATTGATGAGTCAAATGTCTACTTACAATATTTAATTTAACCAAGATACACCCATATATTTAGAATTGTGTATTTTGTTTGACAAATGTTGCTTTTGCACTGACATTTTATACAACAATTTTAAGTGAACTTCTCTATCACTGTGGCTGCGTTTTGAGGAAATAAATCATTAGATAGTAGCGTTGGAAAGGAAGCTCAACAAAGAAAACAAAGCTGGAGAAGTTTGACTTGTTATAGGACCAAAATATATGATGTGTACATTTGTAGTTTTTTGTGGATGAAGTAGAGTCATGAATTATCCATTAAAACTTCTGTAAAAAAACAATAAGTAAATTATGTAGTGCAATTCAGAGTTTAAATTTAGTAAGAGTTAAGACCTTCAGAATACCAATTTGATAGTCACAGTCATGAAGGATGTAATATTTACATCTCTGTTATACTGAAGTGTTATTTTAAATGAACATTGAATGAACTTAAAACTCAACATTTTCCTTCTTATACTGAAAAGAAATTTAAGACATATATATGAATTCTTAGTGAAAATAGACAATGCTGAGGAAATATTTCAGTATATTTGTAGCCTGTGATAAGTGTACTTTTGAACAGTTGCACTCCTGAAAGAGACTGCTTTTTTAGAGTAATTCTGTAGTAAAGCTTGAGCTAAGTGAAAACTATCTCTTACTGATACGTTTAAGTTTGAGTTGTCTTACTGAATGTTAAATATTTTTGACCCATGAAAAGAAATTCTGGTATTGCCTTTTGTTTTTTATTTTTAGTCTTTAATATTCAGGCTTCCTCACTTTCTCAGTTGCATTTTTGTAAATGACATAGAAAAATCACTTTTTTATTATAACATTTAAAATATAAACTTATGTCATAGTTTTTAAACTGTTTTTATTTTAAGGAAGAAGAGGTTTCCCCACAGTTGTTTACTTTTCACGAAGCTGTCTCACAAATGGTAGAAATGGAAGAACAAGTTGTAGAAGATCACAGGGCAGTATTCCAGGTGAAGTATGGTAGAATCTTTAATCACATGTTTTTCTGAAAAATTAGCTACTAATGACTTTTGAATGTCACACTAATCTAAAAAAGCCCTTGTTTATGTTTATGCATATGTCTATTTGTAGGGCATATTTGAATAGAATGAATGATGACTACAAACAAACTTTCTTTGCAACTGTGGTAAAAAGATGTAGTTGATTTCTACTATTCTCCCACTTTCTTTGCTTTTGTTAGTTGTCTATTTTTAGAGGAGTTGATCTTCTGCCCTCCTTTACCTCTTTCTTCATGGTAGGCAGTTGGAAAACTCTTCTAAAGGGTATCAGGGCAGTTGAGGAAGAGTTAGTCTTTGCAGAAAAGGAAGGTTATTTCAGGAGAGTTACTGCACTGACTGAGCCATCAGTTGCAGATGAATGAGGAGGAATATATCCCTTCATATAGCCATAACTCCTTAGGTATTTATCCTATTGTGTGTTCAGCCTATTTAAAAAACCTTTTACTGTATGATCCTCCCCTCTTTATTAAACAAGAAAATATTCTGGAGAGTGATACCTATTTGAACATCTTTATGGAGACTGCGTGGTCGGCTTGCTCCTGAACCCCACCCCCTTCCCACAGTACTATAAATCCTTTGTCCTATTAACCTGTATATCCTTCTCTGATATTGAAGAAATCTTTATCTGTAAACAAATATTAACATTCCTCAACTCTAGGCAATTCACGCATTTGGATGACGGGCTCAAAAATATGAGAACTATTTATAATTGTAGAGTTGGATACACAATGATTAAAACTGTTAAAGTCAAACCCTTATTATGACTCTTAAGAAGAGCCCTAGGTATTTAGATTAAATCAAAAAGGACTCTTGTAATTTTAAGAAAATTGTTAGAATAATAAGAACACTTGTAAAACTCAAACAGGGTCCCCTGGTGGCTCAGTGGTAAAGAGCCTGCCTGCCAATGAGGAGATGCAGGTTCGATCCCTGGGTTGGGAAGATACCTGGAAGGAAATGGTAATACGCTCCAGTATTCTTGCCTGAGAAATTCCATAGACAGAGGAGGCTGGCAGGCTGCAGTTCATGGGGTTGCAGAAGAGTCAGACACGACTTAGTGACTAAACAACAAAACTTTGTTGTTTAGTGAGGCTTTCAAATTGAAATTTATGCTTGATGTGTCAGAATTAAATTGGTACATTTATAGAGTAGTTGTGTGTGCAGCATAGTTGAATTGGTTTGGAATTCAGCAGTAGACTTGTGAATGCTTTATTAAAGTGAAGTATACTTATCTTCTCAAAACAGATTTCTTAGGAAGTGTGCCTGCCTGTCTTCTTACCTGATTTGTTTCAAGTAATTTAATAAATTCAGCAACTAAAATTACATTTATATATAGTTGTCTGTGCCCTTCTTATTATATATTCATATATAATGGGTGTGTATATATATATGTATATAAAGGGCATATATATGTATATGCCCTTTATATATATTATGTATTCAAGTGAGTTAATAAATTCAGCAACTAAAATTACAGTATATGTAGTTGTCTATGCCCTTCTTGAATGAGGTGTCATATGAAGCCCATCATTTCCCACTTTGCCATTTTATAATGAAGTCTAAAATTTGTTTATTGGAAGAACTGAGTATTCTGACTTTCAATCTAATAGTCTTAAAATTCTATTCACTGTTCCTCCCTTCTGTGAACTGCCATTTTCACACTGGGGTTTTGTTTCTAAAAATTAAATGTATAGCTGAAGGAAAAGAAAAATTACTGGGAGGTCGTGTGCCTGTGTTTTAATCAATGCATATTTAGTCTTCTAATAGATGGTGATATATAGTCTAATTGTAATTAGTCATTAAATTACATTGGTGTTTGGAAAAGTGAAATTGTGTGTACTGTAAAAAGTTAGAAAGTGTCCATATTTATATCCCCTAACTCTTTAATTTAAAATGATCTGACCTTGTTAATAATCTATGGTTCATGGCATTGTGAAAAAATGAAATTCATAAATTCCACATATCTAAACTGAGTTAACAGTGGTTTCGTTAAAGCACTTAGGAATTAGTAGTAATTAGTTACTATTTAGTGGTTCACTTGACTCTTCTAAATGGGCTTTCTTGGGAATTCGTTGGTGGTCCAGTGGTTAGGCTCCACACTTTTACTGCTGAGGGCCCAGGTTCAGTCCCTGGTCAGGGAACGCTTAAGATTCTGCAAGTCACACAGTGCAGCCAAAAAAACGGGAGCTATCCAGTGTTTCCTTACAGTCAGTAATTTTGAAGAGCTACTGTTTCGAATTTATGTTTACCTCTTTGCGCAACCTCTGTGAGGCCCAAATGGATATCAGATAATTTACAAGTTATAGTCTCCCATAGGCCTCATGAGATTGCTCAGAAGTTCTATTACACCTGTTGTTTTAGGGATAGCTGAGGTTTTGAGATTTACTCTGCTCATTGATGGGTGTGTGTGCGTGTGTGATTCATTCCATCTGTTTGTGTGTTTGTTTCATTCCCTTCCCAAACCCCACTTGTTGGGATGTGGGTCTGTGTGTGTCTGTGTTTGATTCATTCCCTCCCCTAAACCCCGCTCAAAGTAAAAATAGGACATTTTTTTTTTCTATCATGTTTGCATTTGAATGTAAAGAAGTATTTCTTGATTTTATTCTATAAATAAAGATGTTTTATGGTTATAAATATTTCAGAGAATACTGTCTTGAGTATGTTTGAGTATATTTAAAATAAATCTATACACTGGTTTCTGTCTTATAAAGAGGCTTACTGGGTTTTTTTTGGGCGGGGGGGTCATTTTAGGAATCTATCCGATGGTTAGAAGATGAAAAGGCTCTCCTAGAGATGACTGAAGAAGTAGACTATGATGTGGATTCATACGCCACGCAACTTGAAGCTATTCTTGAGCAAAAAATAGACATTTTGACTGAACTGCGGGGTAATTTTGTTTTCATTTTATCGTTTGAAATCTGCCTAATATTTGTATGTAATTAGTGGGAGGATTTCATATTGTAAAAAGACATCTGAAGTGAAAATTATGGGCACGTTTAGCATCTTTCTAGAGTTATAAAGACCAACCCACCATTCTGTTTTTTTTTTTTTTCCCCCCTGAAAATGAAACATGAAATATTTTAAGTGCTCTCTAGTCATCTTTTTTGTTTTCGTCTTTGGAGAAGATAGACATCTTATGATTAAAGAGGGAAAATACATTTTAACAAGTTTTTTAAGTTTTATATACCCATGCAGAGCTTTGTTAGGCCAATTCTTTTCAGTATTATTTTCCTTGGTTTAGATCTATTCCAGGTCATCTTTCTATCACCTCCTACCTGCATCTCCTTTCTGTGCATATTTTGTCATGATTTTCCTTTGAACTCTTGTTTTAGAAAATGAAGGGGGAAAGGTTCCAAACAGCTAGTGTTTCTGCTTTGCTTATGAAGGGAAGCATGTGGCTTACCAAATGCCATGTCTTCTTTCTTGGTTTTTTAGTTAGCTTATCTGTGCGACTTCAGATAAGCACGTATTATATGTGCTGATTTCTTAGGCTTTGGCAAATTAGCCATCTTCATTTATATGCAAGTAGGCTTCTTTGTGTGTACATGCAGTGCAACATGAAACTTGACTGAAGTTGCTAGATTTTTTAGCACCAAACAAGCTGCTTAATTTTTTAAACTAGGTTCTTTGTAAAGTTAGTTATTTGAAATTATATCCTACAGAGTCAGCAGTGACCATTTTGCCAATTTAGAATTGTTTGTGCAGATGTAGGGTTTCTAACATTTGCTGTTTTTCATGTTCTTCATATTTAAGCCTTGATTTAACGTGTTTTGATCATTTTTCTAATCTGCCATAATGCATAAGCAGCTTTCTGTATGCATTTTATTCAGGAGACAGATCACAATGTATCCTTATTTTTTTCAATGCAAGATGTAGATTTCAACTTAGTTCCCTTCCTTTTCTCAGGATTCATGTAAATATTAAGTATATCCAAACTTTGAAGAAATTACTACCTAAAAATTGTATAATTCAGTCCTTAGGAAAAAAAATTGACCAAATATAATTTTGATATTAATATAAATTTGAGAGCTGTAGCAGGCATCAGATCCAGAAGTCCTTATATTCCTTTCTAAATTTCAGAAAAAATCAACTTGTTCAACATCACTGTACTTAGGAAGAGGGGAAAGAAATTGAGATTCCAACACTGTGTCTTTCTTTTTTTTTTGAAAGCCATAATCTGCACTACTAACACATTTTCAGTTAGGAAGCTACTGGAAGGCGCCATCTCCTGTGCGTTGTGCAGGGCTTACAGCTGTCCTGGTCTCCACTGACTGGGTGGCAGTAGCGCCACCCCAGGATGACAATCAAAAGTGTCTGTAGACGGTACCAGTGTCCCTGGGAGGGGAGCAGAAAGCACCCCCAGTCGAGAACCACTGCTGTAGAAAGGTTTCTCATCTTCACACAGCTGACAGTTACTTGCCTCTTCCAGTTTTTACTTACCTATTTCTTACTCTTATGTGACTCTGAATCAGTACATGATAGAACAGACAGTAAGACAGAACTGTTAAGACCAAGAAATGTATATTCTGTAATCTCCCTTCTTCATCGTACCTTTTGTAATCCCCGATAAGGAGAAAGTAACATGTCTTAAAAATTCATGTGCACTTAAAATTTCATAGCTTAAAAGGTAAAATAGGAATTGAAAGCAGACATTTTCTAATATTCTGAGAATAACTATTTTACATACATTCCTTTTTATACTGTAAAAAGGAATTCAAAGAAATTAAAATTGAACACTGTAAAATAGGCCAATAGAACAGAAATCTGTTGTGAAGAGAACAACAACAAAAAAAAACCCCACAAGCATTTCTCAGAATCTGAATCTGTTGCTGTACCTGAGCACTATGTTTAGTTCTGAGTTTCTGGACCACAAAGAACAAAAGGAAAAACCCTGAGTTGACATTGTAAGAGATGACTTGATAGGATGCATAAAATTATGTACTGTATCACATGTAATGCAAAACTTACTTACTTCTTTTCTTTTTCCAAGATAAAGTGAAATCTTTTCGTGCAGCTCTGCAAGAAGAAGAACAGGCCAGCAAGCAAATCAACCCGAAGAGACCCCGTGCCCTTTAAATCAGCATTTGCTGCTAAAGGATCCCCAGAACCCTCGCTACTGTAACATAACAATGGTTCAGCTGTAAGGGCCATTTGAAAGTTTGAAATCTTAAGTGTCTGTGGAAAATGTCTTGTCCCTTCACCTGAATGACATTTCAATTTTGTGAAACACTCTTTTGTCTACAAGATGCTTCTAGTCAGGAGGCACAACCAAGATTTGGGAACAGTGAAGCATTTTGTTTCATTTACCCAGATAGTGAGTTACTTTTGGAGATCCTTGCCAATTTTATTTTCTATATGATGAAGTAAGATTGTGGACTTGATCCAGAGGTGAATAGTAAGGAGAAGCCACAGCATTTCCTTTTAACTCAGTTCAGTTTTCTTAGCAAGACTGAGCAGTTTTAAATCCTTTGCGTGCATGCATACCTCATCAGTGATTGTACATACCTTGCCCACTTCTAGAAACAGCTGTGCTCACCTCTTCCTGCTTTGTGCCTTGACTAAGGCTATTGACCCTAAATTTCTGAAGCACAGCCAAGATAAATTACATTCCTTATTTGTCATTGTAAATTACCTTTATTGTGTGTACATTTTTACTGTAATTGAGACATTTTTGTGTGTGTGACTAGTTAATTTTGCAGGATGTGCCATATCATTGAATGGAACTAAAGTCTGTGACAGTGGACATAGCTGCTGGACCATTCCATCTTATATGTAAAAAATCTGGAATTATGATTTTAAAACCATATAACATGTGGTTATAATTTTCTTAGCATTTTCTTTGTAAAGAACTAAAATATAAACTAGTTGGTGTATAATAAAAAGTAATGAAATTCTGAAAAGAGTTTTATCTTAGGATAATACATATATACGCAGTGTGTGTTCCAGTGTGGTATTAACAAGACTAATAGTGCAATTTGATCTTTACCAATACCATTACTTAAGTTGAAGTGTCCATTAGCACCCCAAAATGTACTTTTTTAAATGGTACAGTTAAAGGAAATTGGCTTCTGATGCATGAATATGTACATGTACATTGAAAGTAGTCCATAATAGAACTGTTAGGTTTAAGTCAAGTGTAGACAGTACATAACTTATGTTGAAAAAGAATTTAAGCTAAAAAAAGAGTTGACTTCGCCATAAAAGGCAGATCTAATGCAAGCTCCACCCATTACCTAATGTTTGATGTTTCACCACTATTTGGCGAGAACCACCAAATTCTCACCAGTCAGTTCATCTAGGGCATGCTACTTTTTAAATGGTGGCATTTATTTTTACAGATTGCTATTCCAAGGAAGAAAACTGGCCACTTTTCATGTAAATATTTTGTTAGAAGATTTATATCTCTCTCTAGGAGTTTTCCCTCGGTTCCCAGGATAGTGTCTAAGGAGTACATTAACAAAAAGTCTCCCAGGGATATCTTGTTTTGATTTACTCTAGGGAACTACCAGCTCATTCCTGTGGGCTAAAGGGAAGCTATGAACAGAGAGTCATATGAGCCAGACTCCCTACTTCACTGTCCATAGAATTCAAAGGGTAGTTATGGGAAATCCTAACACCATGGTGAAAAGCTCCTCTGTAAACTTGAAATCTAGTACAAATGTAGATTTTCACAGTGTGCTTATTATTAATAAATTAAATCTGTGTAATGAGTTTTAGAGACAATTTACTTCAATACAATCACCTTTGTTTTGGAAGGAACTCAGGTTTTCTTGCAGCTGTGAGATATGTTCTACTTGTGTTTATTTCAAGGAAAAGAGGAAGAATGGAGAACTGTTAGTATTAACCTTACAGAGGCTTTTTAAAAATGTAGTTTCTGAGCCTAACCAACCTTCAAAGGGCATAAAGATACATGAATTTACTCATTTTAAGCACAACAGACTAGTCTTAATTTATTAAATTAAAAGGGTACTGTATCTGTGGAAGGTCTCCTGAAATTGAAATACACTGCCTTATACTATAAAGGCTTCATTCTGAATAGCATTCAAAGTATATTAAAAATTAGTACCAGAAAGGATCTTGGTAGTATAATCCATTCTTTCTGTTTTACAGATAGGGAAATCTAAAGGTTATAAAAGGGACTAAAACTCAGCAAGCAATTCATAGGACAGGGAAATAAGAGGGAAAGCTGAATTAAATCTTTGAAGATAGAGATGGTACAAGTAAACTTTGCTAAGTAGTTTTGTGTGATTTTAAAAAACCTGCTCTTAAGCTTATGTAGTATTTATGTACAAAAGTGGCTTTATGCAGTTGTTGTCTAAAGAATGACTTACATTTTTTGGATCTGGATTAAACGTTCTTTCCTTTCTCAGACTTGAAAACTGATATCCCTATTAATAATTACTTAAAATTAACTAAAAATATACATTATTTTAGTTATATAGGAATGTTTTAATATATAACTTTGAGGCCAGATTTCTAAAAAATCTGTTTAGGCAAACAACCTAGCTTTCCTTCTAGGTTCACTCGCTGTATGGACCCCTGTTAAAGTAATCTGGAGACATTCCTTCTATTAAACTAGGTATAAAGAAAACCAAATGTCACTGAAAATATTTTAATTAATTTCCTTATATAAATAAAATAGCTACTATAATTCTTTGTTAAAGGGCATTTACAATATTGAATATAATATTGATAATGATTTAAACACTGTAGCTAATTTAGACTTATTTATGACATCTATTGAAATTTTTAATTACCCAGAAATCATGAATCCTGGGAACCTGTGGTTGTGGCAGAATGGCTGGTTGGGTCGGTTGGTTTTGAAATTGAAGAGCAGAGATTTTAACTTTAAAGTCAGTTTTGATTTATAAAACTCTTTGAAATTTTAAGTCTATGAATTCTTTGTATGAAAATTCATACAAATTTATGAGATGCTCATTTACAAGGAATGCCTAGAAGTAATATATGCCTGGTACCATGCAGTGGCAGTAGCAGGCTCGGGCTTACCTAAAACCCTGATGCAGCCTGTTAACACTACAGGATTGCTAGAGGGATAGGCAGTGACAGAAACTGTACGGGAAAACAGAAAGAATTCGAGACGCAAAATAACGTTTTAAGACAACTGCTTTACTGTACACATGAATAACAAGAAGAAATGGTATGGGGGATATGTGACTAAATTAAACATTTCAACTTTTTTATGACTTTAAGGACAAAGGCCTAAAGAGTTAAAGCCTAAAAGAGGTTCTCACAATAATATATAACACAGAAAATAAAAGGGTACCATCTTTATACACTGTTAGAAATAACTTGAAGTGTAAAGTTGTGCGTATCTGCGGCTCTTGAAGATTATTATTACCCTGCCTTGTATTATATATTAAACCAAAATAAACAAACGAGCAAAAAACAAAGAAACCTTGGACACTTAGAACTGACTTACTTTCTTAAAAATTCAGAGAACTAAATGGTGACAGTCGTAGTCCATCAAAAGGAGTCAGGCACATAGTGTCCAAGCATAGTTCATTTTCTCAAACTATTAAGAACATATAATTCCACTTTTTTTCCTTGAGCTTGAAAAACTTCTCTTTTCCAGATACCTAAGAAAAATGGATACCTTCTGCATTGAATCCATGTAGCAATCTGAAAAAAAGAAACCAAGTGGGATGGTATTCAAATGCTAGTTTGTAGTAAGTAACAACGCGTACACAGTCCCTGTACCATGAGTTCTAAAACACAAATACTCCTAAGATGTCAGTAAAGAAACTATTCTTCAATTAAGTTTATGAGAGATATATTGGTTAAAGCCACCTCATTTTGGTGCCTCTCCTGTTGTAGCCTGTATGTCTTAAGGCATGATGAATTTAACTAAAATAATCTTAGACCTACACTAACCCTGGCCTAAGAGCACATTGGTACTTGTTCCATTTCAACCTGGTAGTGAATGCAAAGCTGTTTGGAATTAGAGACAGGAGAGAGATGAATGGCTAATCTCGTGTGTCCTTTCTTGCTCTCTGAGCTCAGTTATTCAGACTCAAATACTTACTTCTCTCTGGATACCTATGTACTTATCAGATACTTCTCTCTGGATACCTATGTACTTATCAGATCACTGTTTTAGTAAGCTGCATGTTTAGTAATCTTGCAGAAAATTAATAAGAATGAAGGAAAATAAGATGAAATATTTCTATTTAGACCTGCCTGAGATTATTTTCAGGATGGCCCATAAGAACCGATAGGATGGGTTAAGGTATCTAAAGATGGGTACTTATGGATAATGTTCAACTCCTGGCATTAACATCTAATGAAGACAGTAGTACTGCTCGCCTGCCAATAAAATATAAGTGTCATTTGTCTCAGTTACATACAACTGTGTTTCCAGCATAAAAAAGTAAACCAGTGATTTTTATATCAATCTACCCTCTTTTTTTCAGCCTCTAGATCATGGAAGCTTTGAAAATGAATTGGTTAAAGAGACAAAAATTTATGGTTTTTTAGTTAGGAAATCAAAGTGTTAGTGATTAAAAACAATGAATGCAGGTCAATTATTATCTGACTATTTGACACCTTACTCTGCTTTTGTAAGATTTACTTGCTTAATCGAAGGAAAACAGATTTTGCTCTATATTGCCCAGTTACTTATGACACCATTCTTTCTTTCTTACTTCGGGTGTATAGAACTTGTCTAAGTCCATGAAATAAGTTACTGAACCAGTTAGAAATGATAACCAGATACGACTGTAACTAATATTATTTCATACTTAAAAGCTATTCTCAGTAAAGAAGATCCAACTATATGTATTGTGATTCTTCTACCTGAATGGCTACTTTGAAGAGACAAACTATTAAGACTATGAATGGGAGTTGGGGGAGGGGGCTGGAAGGGAGAAGCACACACACCATAACTCACACTGTCACAGAGGTTATCTCCAGGCTTGGACTGTTCTTCATGTACTGTTCTTAAGAAAATGCATTCTGCTGCAGCTAACTAGCCTCCATCTTCTACACCAAATACTATTCCATGCCATGGAAGTGCTATGCAATAACTCCCAGGTAGCACCTTATAACCGCTTAAAAGCCTTTAAATCTCTAAATATGAAGGTGTCACAGTAAAGAAATGTAAACATGTAGTAAAAGGAAAATGTAGTTACCTGATGAAATCATCTATGTCCATGGAACGGGCCCGCTTGTCACTAAAACCTGTGCTGGTTAGGATTTGCTGTATTTTATCTGCTATGCTGAAATCTTCTGGTATTATCTATCAATACAAGATGCAGAATAAATGAACAACATATCTTTAATGAAGTCACCTTGACTCTTTTTTTTTTTTTTCAGTTAAGTCATAAACAGTCACCTTATCTCTTCCTGATAGTTTTGGAAAGTCTAACTGTGTCGATAAGACTTGCATCTCTTAATTCATTAAGTGGTTGATGTTCAGCACATACCAAGTACTCATCATGTATACTGCCCTTTTTCTTCTTAGAAATTCTGAAATAGTTATGTTTCAGGCTTCGTAAAGTACTTCATAACATAATTAAAGCTGTAAACTAGATTTTACAGCAATTGTTAATATCTTTGAAAATTAACATTTTCTTGGCACAAATTTCATTAGCTAGCTAGTTTTTCTCAAAGATAGCCTCTCTAACCCTTGAGATATCTTCTCTAACCCTTGAAAATGCTTCACACTTCACATCTTCCATCCAAAAACTTCTTAATCCAATTTAGTATTTCCTATGTAGGTAGTTCAGAGACTGTATTCATAAAATGGAGGTAGCTATGCTACCGGTACATTAAACCACGTAAGAGCTGAATGAAAAAAAGAAAATTTGCTTTTACCTGCTACTCTGTTTAGATTGGAAAACTAAAAAATTATCAAACATCACAGTCATATATAGATGTCTGTGTGTTCACACAACTCAAGAAAATGTTGCACAGATAATGGTAGGAGACATGAGGTTCACAACCAGAACTTGCCATTTATCCCTTACTTTATTCTAATTATTTCAATTTCTGGGCATTAAAAAAAAGGCACTGAGAAAATGGTAACTTTAAATTTGTAATTTCTATATGAGCAACAAGCAAGAAGGGATGGCCCCAATTCAAAAGCTAGCAAATACCTTTAAGCTGAGTAAGTTATACATGGTTAAAATTTGGGAGAAAATTATGACTCAACTGAA
This sequence comes from Bison bison bison, assembly GCF_000754665.1. Classification (NCBI taxonomy): domain Eukaryota; kingdom Metazoa; phylum Chordata; class Mammalia; order Artiodactyla; family Bovidae; genus Bison; species Bison bison. Next base: position 1,383,198 of record NW_011494790.1, read on the forward strand.
TCTTTTTATAGCCAAAAGAAAAAAACTGTCAGTAAAAAAGGACAGAGTATTCAAGGCTGCTCATTCTACAAAATATACAGCAGCACTGACCTATGACATAAGATCTTTTAAGGGTCCTATGAAATGTTCAGAATTAAGAGTTTTGTAATATATGAAGCAGTAGGAAATGGACATTTTAAAACACAACAAATTATTGAAACAACAACATTTTGTGCTTACAATATTATGGACCGAACAGTGAATTCTGTAGTTTTTTTCCAATAGCTGTTGGACTGCACTTGACCTATAAAGAAATGATGTCACTATTATTCCAAACAGATTATAAATATAAATTTCCTTTACTATAAGATTAAGCCTATGTTCCACATGGTAAAATTAACTAAAAAAGGTTGAATATTTAAACTTCTGAAATAATCACAACTCCTAATATTTAAACCTAATACACATCTTAAGAAGTTTTAGATTACAAAAAAACATCATCTCAAAAATTAGTTTTTTCATTGTGGCTTTCACCATTTTTTTTACCTTGGGTTCCAAATTGCTATTATATTTTTCCAAGTTAAATGCCATGAATCTTTCAAAAGTGTGGAAGGGGTCCATCTGTCACCTCATTTTTCCAAGGAAAAGCAGATGTGGGGTATAGTTTTTGGGTTTTTCCCATTTCTCAAAAAAACAAACAAACCCGATCTAATTCCCAAATCCAGGAACTTTTCTTCATTAAAATCTCCTGCCTCCCAAAGTACAAAATTAAAAGTGTGTCTGGACATGGATCATGTGTATGCTTTAGGGTAATACTGTTCAGGAAAATGACCAAATTTTAGCGCTTAGCACAGTATCTGAAGCATTGATCCCTCATATATCATAAATTAGTAAAATACTTACTTAAATGCAGCAGACAGTGTCTTGTTTTTCCTAACAAAGGTGATCCTTACTAGGCCATCCCATTCCTGAAACAGTAGATGGTATTTTCTTAGAAAATATTAAGCCCCACTGATAACCTAGTAGGCACAATTTTATCTTACTATATAAAACTAAAAGCCTTCTGAAGTGATAAAAATGTTCTATATCTTGATGTGTCTGGTTCATATATACAAAAGTAAGATCTACATTTTTCACAGTTTTGTGCACCTCATTGACTATTATACCCTCAATTTTAAAAATAGAAAACATTTGTGCCACATTGGAACAAAGAACATTGCATTTATTTAACTCTAAGTATTGTTTTCAAAAGAACATGACTCAAAACAGACGTGATTTAGAATACAGCCTGTGTAATACACCTAGCTAAACCTTGTAGAAATAGCTGACAACCACACCACCGCCACCAGCTACTGACCACATAAGCATGTTTTTATCCAATGTGATTGCAGTGAGGTTTTACATCAAGTCATGGGGCTTTCTTCTCTTTTTAAATGGCAAAAATTAGAATTCTGATTAAACAGTGTTGCTGCTGCTGCTAAGTCACTTCAGTCGTGTCCAACTCTGTGCAACCCCATAGACGGCAGCCCACCAGGCTCCCCGTCCCCGGGGCTCTCCAGGCAAGAACACTGGAGTGGGTTGCCATTTCCTTCTCCAGTGCATGAAAGTGAAAAGTGAAAGTGAAGTCACTCAGTCGTGTCCGACTCTTGGTGACCCCGTGGACTGCAGCCCACCAGGCTCCTCTGTCCATGGGATTTTCCAGGCAAGAGTACTGGAGTGGGGTGCCATACCCATACTATTACTTTAACACAACTATTTTCATTTTATCTTGTTTCCCATGTCTTATTCAAATAGATATATGTTTTCTGTAGATATAATCTTCAGCAAACTGCAATGGTATTCTCTTTTTATCTTTTGCAAACATTTTCCATGCTCTTCTGAGGTCTTCAACAACTGTGTTGTGTCAAAAAATTCTAAGTACTCCATCACAGGATGTATTATAATTAATATTCTCCTATTTAGACATTTAGGTTGACTCATTCTTCCGCTGCTACAGACACACATCTTCCACCTTGGACTTTTTTTCCTTTTATTGAATGACCCTATTTTAACCTCACCTGAAAATTGATAGGTGGTGGTGGATTCTTAGGTTCTATCCTTACGACACTGGATTCCACCTTGGGTGGTGGTCTGAAATTATTCTTTCCAACCTGTTAATCAGAAAATGTTTAGTAGTCCTCTCAAAAACAACTTTAAATAGTAATCAGGACTTCCCTGGTGATGCACTGGATAAGTGCCAATGCAGGGGACACTGCTTCAATCCCTGGTCCGGAAAGATTCCACGTGCCAAGGAGCAACTAAACCCGCAAGCCACAGCTACTGAGCTGGCATGCTGCGACTACTGAAGCCCACACGCCTAGAGCTCACGCTCAGCAACAAGAGAGGCCACTGCAATGAGAAGCCTGTACACCGCGATAAAGAGCAGCCCCTGCTCGTCACGACTAGAGAAAGCCCGCACAAACAACGAAGACTTGCTGCAGCCAAAAACAATTTTTTAAAAAAAATAGTAATCATACATGCTCTTCACAGAAGGCACAGCTAGATGCCCAGTGATGAGTTAAGCCCCATCATTTGAAACAACAGTCACTTACTTTCATTAGATGGTCCACACGTGCTAACAGCTGTGTGTTAATCGACAGTCTGCAGTATAACTTATCTCCAGGTTTTGCGACCAGTCGGAGAGCAAATTCTCTTTGAAACATTAGCACGGCACATCTGAAAAGACAGCAGAAAGGAATAAAAAGAGAAAGGTCATTTTCAACTATAAATGTACTTTAACTTCAATGACTTTTCTTAGGTGGGAAACAGTAAATCAGTAGCTGTGGTTAATAACAATCAGCTGGCCAGAAGGGAGGAGAACAGTTTCAGCCTGAGCCTTATTCCCACAGAATGACCCACCTACCTTTGTTTTTCATTGTATAATGGTTGTAGCTCTAACCCCTTGTGAACGTAAGCCCTCAATGATCAGATGAGAGAGTATTTCAGGTCAACAAAAGTTTCACGAAACTATAATCACCTGGATGATATGAAATGAATGCCCTGATATATTCCATTCCATGTCATTTAAAAAAAAAGTGACAGTCATGGCTCATTAAATATATTTTATAACTACTAAGGAGTTTTTTAAAAGACCTGCAATTTGAAAATCACTGCTACAGAGTGTACTAGAAACCAGTTAGCAGGACACTTCAGAATCTAGACATAAGAAGTTTGACCTGGGCTAACAACAGAAGCCTAAGAAAATATGGAAAGGCCATCTGGTCTCAGAAGCACGACTCAGCCCACACCTCTCCCAGGTAACTAGCAACTGCTAAAGAATGTGAGACAGAGAGAGCAGCACACAAACTGATACTTTCTACAAAACAGATTCTCCAGTAGTCTTTCAACTGAGTTAACCTTAACCTTTGGCTATCTGTGTTCATGGCCTAAACTGTAATTTTTCTAAGATTTGGCAGTAACTTTAGTCTTCTGGTCACAAACCTGAAAAAAGGTCGGTGCAGCAACAGCTTGAAGACAAAAGGAGAAGAGATCTGGAAAAGAATTAACTGGTTATTTCTGGGAAAGACCCACCAGAGAACCATTTAGTAAATATAATGTTCATACATTTGGAAAACATACCTGATAAGGCAAATTTGCCACACAAGCATCAAAGAATGGCAGATCTGCTTTTAACACATCACCCACCATTACTTGAAGTTTGCTGGCCAGAGGCCTGATGATAAAAAAAAAAAGCAATTAAAAAAAACATCATTTCACAAGATTGAAATGTACTTTAATTCTATTATGTATACTCACGTGCCCTGAACTCTTTTGTGAAGTTCAGCTACTAGCCTTGGGTCAAGTTCACAAGCAATTACCTAAATTAAAAAAAAATTTTTTGTAGGTTAATTATGGAGAATAAATCTTTTCCTGTTAACTCAATAGGAACTTACATTATTTAAATGAATTAAAATTCTTTTCCCAATTCCACCATCATTATTCTTCAATTGTACTCTACCAGTATATTTTAAAGAACTTACCTGAAGAGAATTTAATGAAGAGATGATTTTACAAAATGCGGCAAGGGGGTTAAAGGAACAACAAAAAACATCACCCAGAAAAGTAAGCAACCAGACTACATGACCGTTCTACCCAAATACTTCACAGGATTACTGTGCTCATATGGCTCCATGCTTTGTAATTCAAGTGATGATGAAAAAAAATACACAATATGTCTCTGCAGTAAATGTTCTTTAGAAGCATACAAAGCAACTGCTGTGGAATGAGTAGATCACTTCTCTCACCTACTAAGATCCAGAGCAGATAGCATAATTTCTCAAGTAAATGAAAAGGGATACCAGGTAGGCTGAAATTTTATTTCAGTATAAGCTGAGGTTTTGCTGACTTCCAGAAAGACTCTGTCTACAAAGCAGATATATGTGAGGTTTAGTCTGTTTAGCTCCCAGATCCATTCTCCAGCTTTGCTGTGCCTGTAGGGTAATACAGTCCAGCTCCCTCGCCCTTTGACTTCTTGTTGGGCCAGGCTAATGGAAGGCATTACTGGATCCAAGGGGTGGGGTTGAGAACTTCCTAATGCCTGCGCCTGCCTCGCACAAGTTCTGGCAGCGGCCGTGTTTGGCTATGAGTGGTCCCTGTCCCTGCTCTTTCTGGGTTCCAGTAACACATTTCCCTCCTCTTGTCCCTTGAGGTTGCTCGATGGTAACTGTTTCCTGCTGTTGATAATCCCTAGGTTTTTCACTAACTGTTTACTGGTTCCCTTAACATTCCCACATCTTGTCAATGGTCTCTTCACTGAACTCTCTTCAGATAAGTTCTTTGTTGCCTACATCCACCAGAAGACACAGCAATGATCCGATGTCACTGGAACTGGATCCACGAAGAGACAAAGAAGGCGCCAGCAGCAGCCAGGTGACACTAGTCTCAGAGGCCTGTGCTGGATCTCCTCCCGAGTTCTAAGTCCAATAACTCCAGTCCCCTTGCTTTGTTCCCCTGAGCCGAGAGGTGGTAGCTGCTCTTTGTAATTCAACTCTTGGGTTAACCTCAGTGTTTTATTCTCTTGGTCCTCTAACAACCATGTAACCAATTCCCTGTATTGAAGTATCCAATGTCATTTGTTTTCCTGATTGATATACCCATATTTTTTTCTTTTAATCCATTTAAAAAAATTGAGACAATTGACATAAAACATTATATTAGTTTCAGGTATACAATACAATGATTTGATATATATAACATTCATGACCACATAATTACAATTTTTTTTGTCATGAGACTTTACTCTTTGCCAACCTTCAAGTATACTACAGCGTTGTTAACTACAGTCATGATGATGTCCATTACATCCCCAGACATATTTATTTTATCCTGGAAATTGGTACCTTTTGACTCACTTCACCCAATTTGCTCATATTTTATAAGGTAAAGTTTCTAGCAAAGGAGCAAGAGTTACTGTTAAAATAACAGCAATTCATTAAAACAGATTTATACTTGTAAACCACCTGAGCTTACTCACATGATGCCTGATACCAAACACTAAATCCTCTCTTTACCTTTTTTGCCTTTTCCAGCAACTTTACAGTCATATTGCCAGTTCCAGGTCCAACCTCCAGCACCACATCAGTTGGTCGTAAGGCAGCCTACAAGCAAGCACAGCTACTTTAGCTTTACAGGCACATCTGAACACAGAATTTAATTTACATCAGAATATCTTTACTCAAAAGTGCACAGTTAGGAGATCTTATTCTGACTCCATTTTTAGGAGATTACTTCATGACCTATGTTTAAAAAAAGTATCTCATTAACGTTAGGCGCAAGTGGAAATTGAATAGTCCTCCTAACTTGGGGTAATAGGAGTCAGAGAAGTAGGAACAGCAGACAGCAGTTCTAAGAGTGGCATTCTCCTTCCTATCTTTGAAATGATTCCAACAGCACCTTGTTACCAACACTATTATCACTAGGTTCAAAAAGGAAGGACCAAAATGATGAACCATAGCATGTTGTACTAGTATTTCTCAATTCCACATCCATGTATGGTTTCAAGGGTGCAGAAGGATCCAGAAATTGTACACAAAAATTAATGTCAGTCCAGTGGTTAGGACTCCATGCTTCCTCTGCAGGGGGCGGGGGTTAGATACTTAGCGTGGGAACTAAGATCCCACAACCCTCAACATGTGGCAAAAAAAAAAAAAAAGTATATGTATGCACATAGCTGGAGTATTCTGAGTCCGTAACTTTCATCAGATGCACAACGAATTCATGAGTCAAAAAGGTTAAAAAGCTAGGCCAACTCTCATTTTGCATACGACACTAAGTTGACATCTCTCACCCTTGTAATGTCCTTTCTACGGCGCCAGAATATTTCCTTTGCAACCATGAAAGTAATCTGCACCACCTATTGTTTCATGTCCTAGCTCCCAATCATACAAAACAATAGGAAAACATCAATAACCCATACAGGAAGAATACTCTGAAGAGTTTACATGTGGCATTGGCTTATAACATACAGGTTTCTCTGGGGAACAAACTTCCAAAGGTGTCTGTTTAGATATATTTTTAGGGTTTGCAGTAAACAAAAACTAACAGTAATAGATGCTGCCTAGAAAAACTGATTGGTAATAGAAGAAGAATCTGGAATTGAACAGGTAGAAGTGTCAAGCTAAGAAGTAAATAATCTACAGAAAGATAAACGAATTTGGAGTTAGAACCCGAGACTCACAGAATAAAGCAAATCATATTGAAGAGAACTTGCGAATCCTACACAATTCTTCAATTCATTCAACAAGTATTTATACAGCATCTATTTTGTGTCAGGAATCTTTTCTGTGCTTAGATATCCCTAAAATTAAAATCAATAACCCAGTAACTCTCTCCCTCTCCTCTTCCAAACCCACCTTATCGATAATGCTGTTAACAATTAGAGGATTTTTCAAAATATGCTGCCCAATCCCCGTGTTGAACATGAGTCCTGCAATAAAACATGAAATAGCTTTAATTTCCCAACTAAAAACATTAGATCGTCCCAGAGAAGAAAACAGGATAGCTAGGGGACGATAACTGCGCCAGCTAGGGGCGCCAAACGTCACGCTAAGGAGCCTGGATGACAAGACTTTTAAGTCCACCCCTTCCGTGAAAGAAAGTCAGAGGCGGCGCGCGGGGCCTGCGCTCGTCGCTCGGGGAAACCCGGGACTCCCGCGCTCTCGGAGCGCTGGGCCGCCCGGTATCACTGTCCCCGCCAGAACTCCGACCTTGTCCCGGCTCGGTCCTACCGGAAGTCCCAACCCAAGGGATCCCAGCTCTCTCGCGGCTGTCCCCACCTCCGGCGCTCTTCAGCTGCCCGCGTTGTTGTTGCCGCTCGCGGCGGCGGCCGCTAGCCGCTGATTTGATCTTCGGCATCTCTGCAGGCAGAGAGCTCACAGGCCGAGGAAGTCAAGAAGGACCCGAACCGGCAATCTCTAGTCTCCGCACCACGTGGGAATCACCGGCCCGCACCACCAGCACCCTATCGGGCCACGTAGGGGTGGGGCGAAACCACGCCCCTTGCTTTGCTCCGGGGTCCGCCCCCAGAAAGAGGGAGGGCCTTTGGAGCCCGATGGCCGCCGGAAATAAGCTCGGCCGCTCGGGAAGCCTAACCTCGGAAGCCTACGGATCCCAGAAGACACCGCGCTGCCGATTCTAGCAGTTTGGATTGGCTAGTTTAGAATCGGGGGCGGGGCCTTGCCCCTACACGCACCAAGCTAGTTAAATAGGTTTGGGTGTGAGACCTCAAGGAAGTGGAGGAAGCTTAAGTTACGTAATGTAGTTAAGCTTGCGGATGCTTTACCAGGCTAGGTTGTTGAATCTCTCAAATACGAAGAAAATTTATGTCATGTATTTCTCTCGTGTATCCCAACCGATTGTGGGTGAGGATCCCAGGAGCTTGGGAAGAGGAGCTTGCTCCTCTAGCGGGAGTGAATTCTCCGCTGCTTGTGTTAGGGAAAGTAACTCTGAAAATGTAATTAAGTGTTTAGTTTGACTGGACCTACTGGTGGTTTCGCTTCTTTCTGTGGCACGTGATTAATTTTCTAAACCTTTCCGTATTGAGCTCTTGCTGTGTATTAAACACTGCTGGGTGATGGAGATTCGAAGATAAATAGGAAACTGATCTCAAAGTTTATTCTATTGAGAGAGTTAGACAAAAAGTCTGAAACTGTAAATGCGCTCATTGTTATGTATTGGCTCTGACTGAAAGTTACATGAAACAATGTCCATGTCTGTTTTAGCTGTCAGTGTAATGTTTCCGTGTGAACCTTATTTACCTGAAGAAGCAATCTGTTTTTACCAAAGCTGACTTCTTTTCCCTGCATAATTTATTGTGTGCATTCCCTAGCCTTGCTCTTTCTTTGCTGTAATTCTAATTTAGGAAAAAATGTGTATACCCTGTTAGCAATTTCAACTATGCCTTTAATTCCATTGATCATTAATTTATTCCACAACTCTGGAACGTCTACAGTGTGCCAGGCACTGGGTCAAATGTTAGGAATTTTAAAAATTAACATGAATGACAATTCCTGCTTTTAAAGAACTTTCAAGAGAGGAAGACATGCAAATAATTACAATAATAGCACCATTTATTGATATATCTTTTCACCATTTCAAAGTTCTCTAAAATAGGGGCTTATCATTGTGTTCATAATACAGATGAGGAAACTGAAGAACAAAAATGTTAATATCTTACTCAAGATCACACAGTAAATGACAACTGCATCTGGAAACTTGTTCTGTATTCTGAAGACAGTGTGCTCTAAAAGAGGAATGATCTTAGCACTATGGCTAATACTTGAGGTGCCTGGGGAGCATTTTCAAAATAGAATATTTGAGCTGGATCATTAAAGGCCAACCAAAAGTTAGCCAGGGAAAGTTTGAGAATTCAAAGGGAAAGCACTAAAAAAGACAGGAGGTAAGAGTATTTGAGGAAGAAAAGGAAACTTGGTATAACTGAGAAGTAAACAGGTAATGTAAATGGGAACGTATGGTAAAGGGCCTTGAATGTTTTGCCAAGGAGCGATGGTAATCATTGAGAAATCAAAATAACCATTTTGCCCTCTGCTCCTCTGTAGCTGTGAGAACTGCTGGAGATCATACAATAGAATGTATTGGTAACATAAATGGGCTCCCCATATATGCTGAATTGAGGCCAGCCTAGCCAGCTCTTCCTGAATCCACTCTAATCTTCCTCTCCCATTCTCCATGCTGCTGCTGCTGCTGCTAAGTCGCTTCGGTCGTGTCCGACTCAGCGACCCCATAGACAGCAGCCCAGCAGGTATCCCCGTCCCTGGGATTCTCCAGGCAAGAACACTGGAGTGGGTTGCCACTTCCTTCTCCAATGCATGAAAGTAAAAAGTGAAAGTGAAGTCGCTCAGTCGTGTCCAACTCCTAGCGACCCCATGGACTGCAGCCCACTAGGCTCCTCTGTCCATGGGATTTTCCAGGCAAGAGTACTGGAGTGGGGGTGCCATCGCCTTCTCTGCCCATTCTCCATAGGGATCTTCAAATCTTAATTCTTCTCAGGCCTCCTGCCTTACCACCTCCTTAGCTCCTTCTCAGCAGGAGACCTTGCTTTTTACTTGAAAGAAGGAGCACAAGATCACCTGCAGCACACTCTCATCTTCCTGGGTCACTGTTCTACCCATGGGGTGGGGAGGGAGAGTACAGTGGTAAGCAAAATAAAACGGAGCTTACATTCTAGTGAGGAATGTCAGTGATGATAAGTGTGAAGAAAAGCACAGAGGAGACAGGGATTGACAGGATGGGTGGGAGATGCTATTTTATGTAGCATGATGGACAGTAAGAATGGAAACCAAATGACACGTTTCTTTAGGAATGAAGTAGCAAGACCCTCCTGAAAGAGGTCACATAGTAAGTCTCATAAAGCTGAATGACTGAGGTGAGTGTGCACATTTAGGTGACCTACAGCCTAAATTGGTGTTTGCTGAGGTATGAACCTTGACTCACCTGTATCTGGAACACTGGGGCATACGTTATGAGCTGACCTCTGTTGTCCCCAAATTCATGCTCTAATTTCTAGTACCTCAGAATCTGACTGTATTTGGACGTAGGACCTTAAAAGAGGTGACTAAGTTAATAACTGATTGACCAGAGTCGTATTGTGTCTTTGTAACACAAACATTTTTGACTGGCATGTTTCAATATTCACTTACATAACAAACTGCTGGCCACAGAGGTTAGTTTCTGCAAAACTTCCCCCAGTCAATAATGTGTTCAAATGAAGCTTTTAGAGTGTGACCTATTCCAGTCTGAATGGTATCCTTAGGAAAGGAGGAAATTTGGATACACATAGACACACCAGGGGTGTGTGCGCACAGAGGAAGAACCATATGAGGACACAGCCAGAAGGCAGGCATCTGCAAGTTAAGAAGACGGCCTCAGGAGGAACCAACCCTGCTGACACCTCAATCTTGGGCTTCTAGCCTCCAGAACTGACAGAAAATGAATTTCTGTTATTTAAGCCACCCAGTCTGTGGTATTTTATTATGGCAACCCTAGCATACTAATTGGAGAAGGAAATGGCAACCCACTCCAGTATCCTTGCCTGGAGAATCCCAGGGACAGAGGAGCCTGGTGGGCTGCCATCTATGGGGTCACACAGAGTTGGACATGACTGAAGCAACTTAGCAGCATACTAATACCACATGTAATGAAAATTCACATTCCCAAGCTCATGCCTAAACATTATGGATCAGAATAGGATTTGGCCTTGGCAAATGCATCTTTAAAAGACCCCCTAGGAGATTCTGATGCACAGTGATGGAAGGCATTCACTGCTTTCTGCACTCAGATAACATAACTGGTTGAGGAATTTCTATAGAAGTGAAAAAGGATGGGAAGGGCTACCCTCATCAGTACAGGGTAAGTGTTCTCCAATTTTTTTCTATTAGTACCAAGGTAGCATTCAAAGTGGAGAAGGCAATGGCAACCCACTCCAGTACTTTTGCCTGGAAAATCCCATGGATGGAGGAGCCTGGTAGGCTGCAGTCCATGGGGTTGCTAAGAGTCAGACACGACTGAGCGACTTCACTTTCACTTTTCCCTTTCATGCATTGGAGAAGGAAATGGCAACCCACTCCAGTGTTCTTGCCTGGAGAATCCCAGGGATGGGGAAACCTGCTGGGCTGCCGTCTATGGGGTCGCACAGAGTCGGGCACGACTGAAGTGACTTAGCAGCAGCAGCAGCAGCATTCAAAGTGAGACAATATTGGAAGCAGTGTGGATCCATGAGTACTAGGGAGTGGATGATGCTGAGACATGAGCCACATTAAAGAAATCAGCATGAAGTTATCTTTGCAGCTATGATTGGCTTTGGAATTATAAAAAATAATTTTATGCTTCTCTGCCTCATATTTATATCCTTTGTTAATTAAAAATAATTATTTCAGTTTGGGAGTGCACAATTGAATCATTGCCATTCTTATAGTGTTTTTTAGGTTAACAAAATGTATCTTGAAAAAGAATTACAATAGTGTTTTCTTTTGTAGAAGATGGTTATTAAATTCACAGCATGCTTGAAATGATAACGTTTTTAAGGTGCCAGGAAATATAATGATAAAAATAAAACATTGTGAGCATTTTCTTGTATAAATTATATTTCCTTACAGACTTTTAATGTAGTTAAAAGTCATAAAGACATTAAGAATGTTTGAGTTTCATACTTTTAACAGGTTTATTAAGTGAAATACTGTATTTCTTTGAAAAAAAGGAATGCAATTCACCTGCCCAAGATAAAACACAATTAAATTTAACTCTACTTACTATCAAGCTGTTAAATTTTATTAAAACAAAAAAAATATTGTGACATCCAAATCTAAACGCTAAAATGAAGTGCCGCCTTACAAAGTAGGATTTAACTTATGCTGCTGCTACTGCTGCTAAGTTGCTTCAGTCATGTCTGACTCTGTGCGACCCCATAGACGGCAGCCCACCAGGCTCCCCCGTCCCTGGGATTCTCCAGGCAAGAACACCGGAGTGGGTTGAAGTAGACTTAATTTCTACTGTGCTGTCTAAATTGTAACAGAAAAATAAGATGAAATTTGGCTGAAAGAAGTAATGTACCTTGAATACTATGACAAAGAGAAAAGAAAGTGAAGTTGCTCACGTTGTGTCTGTCTCTTTGCAACCCCGTGGACAGTAACCTACCAGACTCCTCCGTCCATGGAACTTTCCAGGCAAGAGTGCTGGAGTGGGTTGCCATTTCCTTCTCCAGGGGATCTTCCTGTGAATACTATGAGATTCTTAGTATTCTTCTATTACAAATGTTATCATTTTTTCATCTTACTAAAATGCTGTTTAAATTAATATAACTAATGAAGAAAGATGATTTTGGTCTCTGTTTAATACTAGCATGATGAGTCTAAGCATTGTTAGTAAATATCTAATAATTGTTAGTGAAAACCTAATATGTAATAATTGATACCTTCCAAAAGCATCTATGGGATAAATGTTTTCCTATCCTTACTATAAAAAATATATATATTCTGTTGCAAAATAAAGCACTTTGAAGCTTTCCAAATACAACAGAAACATTATTTCACTGAGAACTCTATTCCTGGATTGTAACAGAGCCTATTTTATATTTTTATATTTGTATTTATATATTATGTTTTCATATTGCATTTTATGGGTTTCAAAGTGCTTTTCACTCAATTAGATTTTCAGTGAAACCTTGAAAAGTTGTTAGGGCAAGCATAGTTATCCTATTTACATACAAAAAAGCTGAGTCTCACAGAGATTAGAGGTGTGTGTGCAAGGTCTTTCATGTAGTTGGCAGCAAAGGTAAGGGTGGAAGGCTGTACCCTTGCCACAGCAGCCTGCCTTTTGTTGCTTCCCTTGTTCTCTGTCATGAATGTTGCCATTACAGTCAATCTGCTGATTAAACATCCGTGGATACTAAGGACCCAGTGTACCAAGTCATCTTCTCTAAAGGACTTAGTCATTTGCAGATTTTGGTATCCAGGAAGGTTCTCGGAACAACTGTGGTGGAATGGCAGGAAATCAAAGGATATTAAGTTAATATAGATACAAGCTAAATTAATTTATCTCTTTAATAACAGACTATGGGCATCAGAGGGCAGACACACTGAAACCATACTCACAGAAAACTAGTCAATCTAATCACACTAGGACCACAGCCTTGTCTAACTCGATGAAACTAACCCATGCCGTGTGGGGCCACCCAAGACGGGCGGGTCATGGTGGAGAGGTCGGACAAAATGTGGTCCACTGGAGAAGGGAATGGCAAACCACTTGAGTATTCTTGCCTTGAGAACCCCATGAACAGTATGAAAAGGCAAAATGATAGGATACTGAAAGAGGAACTCCCCAGGTCAGTAGGTGCCCAATATGCTACTGGAGATCAGTGGAGAAATAACTCCAGAAAGAATGAAGGAGTTACAATACCCAGTTGTGGATGTGACTGGTGATAGACGCAAGGTACTTTGGCCACTTGATGCGAAGAGTTGACTCATTGGAAAAGACTCTGATGCTGGGAGGGATTGGGGGCAGGAGGACAAGGGGACAACAGAGGATGAGATGGCTGGATGGCATCACCAACTCGATGGATGTGAGTTTGAGTGAACTCCGGGAGTTGGTGATGGACAGGGACGCCTGGCGTGCTGCAGTTCATGGGTTGCAAAGAGTCAGACGTGACTGAAATGAACTGAACTGAACTGAACTGAATAAGATTCAGGCTTTGCTAGTGGCTTCAGTGGTAAAGAATCCACCTGCCAATGCAAGAGATGGAGGTTCAATCCCTGGGTCAGGAAGATCCCCTGATCCAGGAGAAGGAAATGGTAACCAACTCCAGAATTCTTGCCTGGAGAATCTCAACTACAGAGGAGCCTGGCGGGTTATGGGCCATAGGATTTAGCCACTAAACAACAATAATGGCACCCCACTCCAGTACTCTTGCCTGGAAAATCCCATTGGCGGAAGAGCCTGGTAGGCTGCAGTCCATGGGGTCGCAAAGAGTCGGACAGGACCGAGCAACTTTACTTTCACTTTTCACTTTCATGTATTGGAGAAGGAAATGGCAACCCACTCCAGTGTTCTTGCCTGGAGAATCCCAGGGACGGTGGAGCCTGGTGGGCTGCAGTCTATGGGGTCGCACAGAGTCGGACATGACTGAAGTGATTTAGCAGCCCCAGCAGCAACAATAAAATGAGATTTAAGTGAATTCTAAAGTATGGAGTTACAAAGTTAAATCTTTGTTACTATGAATTGAAGAATAGTGTGCAAAGTAACAATTAATGACAGAGATGAAGTAAGTAAAACTAATTTGTTTTCCCCTTCTTTTTCCTGGGCCCCAAAGATAGGACAACTACATTGTAAAAATAACAAAACCAAAAACTTAACTTGAAAAAATCCTGAAAAATACAGAAGGTGAAAAAAGAAGAAAAAGTTACTCTAATCTCACTATTCTGGGATAACTTCTGTGAACATTTTTATATAGACTTTTCTCCTATTGTTTTACCAATACATATTTTTACATAGTTGAGGTCATATAATTTACAGTTTTTTCCCATCAAAGATAGTTAACATAAAAAGTACACTTCCCAGTTATTATACAATCTTGATAATCAATATTGAAAGCTGCTGTGGATGATTTCATTTTGTGAATGTGTAAGAGTTCACTAAATCTTTCCTATACTATTATTGTTAAAATAGATCCATACACATTTTACTGCATTTATGAAAAATATTTTCTAAACTTTGAATTATTTCCCTAGTAGATATATCCAAGAACGGAGTTATTTAGTCAAAATATATGATCATTTTAGTCTTTGAAGATATACTAATAGATTATTTTCTAAAACAATTTTCATTCTTATCAGTAGAATATGAAAAAATGTCATTTCACCTTAAAAAATACATAGGTCCATGGTATTCTTATATTTTTTTTCCAAAGGAGAAATATTTTATTTGTTAGTTTTCTTTGATTATTAAAGTAATACTCAAACATTACAAAAAAGTTTAGATTATACAAAAAGGTTTTAGAAAGTGAAATCTACATCTAAGCTACTGTCCTTATCTAATTAAACGTGATAAACTATTTTTTAAAATTTTGGCTGCATTGCATGACATACAGGGATCTTAGTTCCTCCCCGCCCGCCAACCATGGATTGAATCTGTACCCTCTGCATTGGAAGCACAGAATATTAAGCACTGGACCACCAGGGAAGTCATTAATATTAACCGGCATAAATCCATGTTACCATTTTTGATAGGTAGAGAGTATTCCATTGTATGAACATACCATAATTTATGTAATCAGTCCTTAGTGAAAGACATATTGTTTCAAGTTTTTTAAAAATTATAAACAAAACTGAATCTGCTGCGAAATTATATCACCAAGGGCAGACCAATTAGTTCCTCAAAGTCTTATTCTCCTAACCTGGTAAACTTCAAGTGAGTTAATGTATAAGCAGCTAAAATAAACTATATTATAGAGCTGCCCAAGACTTGATTTTACCCTAGTTGCAATATTAAATGGTGTGTAGCAAATTGGAAATCCTATGACTTGGGAGTACATATTAGTGTTCTATCGCTACTATAAAAAATGATCACAAATAGTGTTGTGCTAAGTTGTTTCAGTCATGTCCAACTCTTTGTGACCCTATGGACCATAGCCCACCAGGCTCCTCTGTCCATGAGATTATCTAGGCAAGAATACTGGAGTGATGTGCTGTATCCTCCTGCAGGGGATCTTCCCAACCCATGGGTTGAACCTGTGACTCTTACATCTCCTGCATTTGCAGGCAGGTTCTTTACCACTGGTGCCACAAAAACAGATTTATTGTCTGAGAGTTCTGAAGGTCAGCTGTCTAAAGTCATCTGCAGGACTGAGTTTCTTACAGAAGCTGTAGGGGAGAATCCATTTCCATGTCTTTCCCAACTTCTATATGCTGCCTGCATTCCTTGACTTATGGCACATGTCGCTGTGACCTCTGCTCCCGGAGTCACATTTCTCTCTTTCTGATACTCCCGTCTCCCTCTTATGAAGACCCCTGTGAATACATTGGGTCCAGTAGATAACATTCCCATCTCAAGGTTTTTAATTTAACCATATTAGCAAAGTCCCTTTTCCATGAAAAGTATTATCAGTTCAGTTGCTCAGTCGTGTCCAACTCTTTGCGACCCCATGGACTGCAGCATGCCAGGCCTCCCTGTCCCTCACCAACTCCCAGAGTTTACTCAAACTCATGCCCATTGAGTTGGTGATGCCATCCAACCATCTCATCTTCTGTCGTCCCCTTCTCCTCCCACCTTCAATCTTTCCCAGCATCAGGGTCTTTACTAATGAGTCGGCTCTTTGCATCAAGTGGCCAAAGTATTGGAGCTTCAGCTTCAGCATCAGTCCTTCCAATGAAAAGTAATATATTCACAGATTTCAGGGACTGGGGTTTGGCTCTTTTATTCTATCTACACTGTGCCCCTTCACCTAAGAATTTGGAATTACTTAATTCATATGAACCTGCCAAGTTGCTTCAGTGGACCAGGGTAAAATTGGGTCTTAGGCAACTCTATAATATAGTTTTTTTTTTTTTAGCTGCTTATAAATTAACTCATTTGAAGTTTACCAGGTTAGGAAAACAAGTCTTTGCAATCCCAAGAACTGTAACCCACCAGGCTACTCTGTCCATCAGATTTTCAGGCAAGAATATTGGAGTGGTTTGCCATGCCCTCCTCTAGGGGATCTTCCCGATGCAGGGATCAAATCCATATCTCGTATGTCTCCCTCATTGACAGGTGGGTTCTTTATAACTGGCACCACCTGGTGCCAGTTATAAAGTCCTGCATCATCTTCTAATCTGTAAAATAAAGCAAAGAATATTTTCCATCTAGGGTGCTGATGAGGATAATTAAATCATATGTGATGTCTTCAGTTTAATGTCAAACACTTAAAAGAACACTTAGAACAGTAACTGGTGCACAGGAAAGATCTAGAACTTAGTAATCATAATACAATTACTGAGACCAATGAGTTGCATTATCATCTTTATCTGTATCTTGGAACTTACTTGAGACTGATGGGTGAGGAAAGCTCTGATGTATCTTTAACTTAGCATTGGTTTCATCAACTTTCTGTTTTCTCTTTTAGTTTTCAACTGTTTTTGGGGAAAAGCACTGAATATATATTTATATTTTAAATATACTCTGAACAGTCCAGTGATTATTTAATTTAAATTAATATTTGTCTTTTTCCTCCAAAGACTCTGAGACTATGAGAATATAGCAACAAAATGCAATTATATGAAATTATTCATCCAGCTGTACACATTTTTTTCCTACTAGACTTTACATTCATAGTAGCTGAAGCTAGGACCTCCAAGTGCATATTAATTTGGTGCCCTGAAATTGTAGGGAAAATGTATCTATGTGCATTTTTCTGTTACAGCTTTCCTTCAATATCTGAAGAACCCATTATTCCAAAGAGAAAAGAGCCTCCTAAACTGATTTTTTTCATCTTAATTAAAATTAGGTTAAGAGTCGGACACTACTGAGCGACTGAACTGGAACTGGAACTGGAATCTTTTCTCTACTTTGTTGCATATTCCTTATAGCCTTGTTATGCAATGTGTGATCTATGGATGAGCAGCATAAACTGGAAACTCAAATGAGGAGAAGGCAATGGCACCCCACTCTAGTACTCTTGCCTGGAAAATCCCATGGGTGGCAGAGCCTGATAGGCTGCAGTCCATGGGGTCGCTAAGAGTCGGACACGACTGAGCAATTTCACTTTCACTTTTCACTTTCATGCATTGGAAAAGGAAATGGCAGCCCACTCCACTACTCTTGCCTGGAGAATCCCAGGGATGGGGGAGCCTGGTTGGCTACTGTCTATGTGCACAGAGTTGGACACGACTGAAGCGACTTAGCAGCAGCAGCAGCTGCTAAGTTGTGTTCAACTCTTGCAACTCCATGCACGGTAGCCCACCAGGTTCTTCTGTCCATGGGATTTCCCATGTGAGAAATGGAGTGTTTCCTGCCACATCAGTGAACAAGGATGTCACAGTCATCAGCGATTCCAGCCCTCCAGGGCACTACAGGAGAAGACCTGCACCATCTGGCAGCCATCAGGCTGCAGCCAGGCCCTACAGTGAGCACTGAGGTACTCGGTATATGAAAAAACACAGAATACTGGCCTCAGGATAGCTAAGATGCATATGAAAGCAATGGTTTCAGTGAGCCCAGACTCTTGCATCTTCCCAAACATAGAAAAATACCAATTTTTTTTTTTTTAAATACCAAATTTTTTAACGTGGGATATGTTTTCTTTAATTCACAAAAATACTTTTGATGTTCAGACTGCCTGCACTTTATTGCAAACTTCTACCACTCCCCCACCCCACCTCCTCCAAGCAGTTCTCTCAGGGCTACTTGAGATGCTTCCTCCCAGCCTTAAGTCCTAAAAATTTCGGCCAAATGAAACATGACTCTCAACTTTCAGACTGTGACTATTTTTTTAATTCAACACAGGCGAGAATACTGGAGTGCGTAGCCATTTCCTTCTCCAGGGCATCTTCCCGCCCCAGGGATTGAACCTGCATCACCTGCATTGGCAGATGGGTGCTTTACACTGAGCCACAGGGAAGCCTGTACCTCTACATACCCATTCTTTTTAAGATTATTTTTCAACATAATTTTTAATGTTTGCATTGTATTGACAATTTGTATTATACATACATCTGTCATGATTTAATCATTCCTTTCTTGGTGGTCATTTAGGTACTTTTTAATATTTTTACTTTGAAAAACAGCTCTTAGGTGATGGACATCCTTGTAATGCAAGGCTTATGTTTGTCTGATTCAAATCGTAACACTGCTACTTACTAGCTGTGTGAACTTTCACAGGTTACTTGACCTCTCCTTGCTTCAGCTTCTTCATTTGTAAAGTCGGCACAGTAAAAAGCATCTCATACGGTTGTTTTAAGAATTTAAATATTCACCTGATTTAAATGATTCACCTGAAGATCTTAGAACTGTATCTGGCACATTCTAAATGATTGTTATCCATCTTTTAAAAAAAATTATTATTATTAATCCTTATGAACACGTGACTATTTCCTTACAACAATTTTTTTCTAAATGTAAGAACACTTAGGTCACTAAGCTAGTTAATAGCAGAGGCAAAGATAACTGGATTTATCTCATTTTAATCTCCCCCCCC
>NW_011494790.1:1402495-1446401 GCF_000754665.1 Bison bison bison
ATGACCTTAAAAAATAAATATACGTGGGAGGGTTGACCTCTGAGAGTAGGATTATTTTAAATGTTTTCTCTTTAGACAGATCTGTAAAACAGTGCAGTTTGGCAGCTGATATCCATAATAAGAAAGGGGAAATTATTTTGATTTAAGCTTCAATCAACCCAGGAAACAACTGATTTTCCTGGGAGCAGGGCACAGCGAACCTATGGTTTCCATGGTTACAGATTGCGCTGCGTCCGGGGTCCCAGCTCCCTATATTGCGCAAGCGCACAGTGCTACCTTTGATGGCCGGCGCCTTTGGTTTCGAAGAGAAAGCTCCTCCCTCTCCTTTCTCCGTTCTCCTATCATCTTCTCCCTTTGCCTAGTCCACGCGCACCGGTGTCCGTGACGCAGTATTCACGCGCCCGTGTCGTTTAGAGCCGCGACGCTGAACATGGCGCGTTCCTAGAAGCCGCTTTCGGCATCAGTAGGCGGCGGCGTGTGGACTGGAAGCGTGGGGCGCAGAAGCAGCCGACGCCGCTTCGTGTTGGGGCGTGGAAGCGGGAGAGACCGACTATTCCGGACCGAGCCAAACAGTGAGGCCCCGGCTTGAGAGCCTCAGAGCGCGCGCCTGTGGAAGGGAGGAGTGGGCTGGGCAGCGGAGACCTGAGAGGCGAGGGAAGAACGTGTGGCTGTTGGGAGGCCAGGCATAGCAGTAGCGAGAAGAGGGCGGCCTGCAGGCTTGGCTCTCTGTTACTTTAAGGACCCCTGGGAGCTCGAGGTTGCCCCAGTAAGCCTGGCAGCGGGAAGCATGATCGCGGAGGAATCAGGGTCCGGGGAAACAGGGACTGGGTGTCAAAATGAGGACGTAGGATGCTCATTGTGGCTGCCGTTGCGGGTTAGGGTGGTGCATTTGCCCTTGGGGGATAGGTGGTGCTAATTTGCAGAGATCGTGGTCGTCTTTAGTATAAAATCCTTGTATGTTTTTGCATATTGCATCCACGACATTGCTGCTAATAGCAATGCTGTGAAAGCTTTAATTGACTATTAGATCCTTGCTTGCCTTTAGAGAAAAAGTGAAGGAAGTTCTATATTTTCATAGAGGACCTACTTGCTAAGGTATGGCCGCCAGTGCTTGAGCCCAGCTTCTTCTGCAGGTTTTGAGGGTATTTGTGATTCAGCAATACTATATTGAGGCCCATTGCATCTGTCATTTTTCTTTATCCTTTTGTGAACGTGGTGGTGAAAGAGGGCAGCATTATCTTTTCAGATTAACTTGACTACATAGGTAGGATTGCTGTATTGCCTCCTGGAGCCAAGATTGCAATTGACATCTCCCCTCCCCACCCCATTTGAACGAGCTCGGTTGTAGTGCGGTAGTGCCCTTGCAGTTTGTCTATTCTTCAGAAGGGAATAAGGAAGAGCAGTTTACAGCCGTAATGCTTTTTATTTTTTTTCACGGATTGGGAGTTCATTCCTTCATTTTCACGTTATTTCAGACTTCTCTATTCATTACTGAGGCTTCAGGTTAAAGGCAGTGTTACTACGACATGCTTTTCATGACATTCCCTTGCATCTTTTGTCACTGAAGAAGCTTTCTGTGAAATTAGACTGAATATCTCTCCCTATTGGTGTAGTAGGATTGTGGAATTTTCCCCCTGTAACTCCTAAAACAGGGAATAAAAGAAACAGTTTAATTATAGCAGTGATTTGTGGCAGTATATTACAGCCTTAGGGCAGCTGGACTGTCGCTGCCCTAGTTACACTTCCTAAAGCAGAAGGAAATACTCAACACAAATGAATTTAGTTGTGATAATAATGATTGGATGTTATAAATAAATAGGTGAAGATTATTCAGGATCAAACTAAAATGCAAAAGAATCCTTGTAGACCCTTGGCAGTTAAAGTGTACTGAAAATCATTCTAGAGATAAGTACGTGTGTTTTTCCAGAAATGTTCATAGTTTGAGAAAGAAAATATGTGTGATTAGATAGATTTTAACCTTTGTGTTGTATATATGTATGTGTGTGTGTTTGTATTTAATCTTGGGCTTTCCCTAGTTTAGTGTTATTGATGACAGTTCCTTTCTTTTCCTGTCTGCACCAAATGGGGACTGTCACTTAATTTCAGAGTGTTTTAGGAAACAGCAAGACACATTTTGGGCAGGTGTGAATCTGGAGTGTTTTTGCTTGGTTTTCTAAATATCAGGCTGATTACAGATAAGTTGACAGTTAAAAGCTTTGTAGAACTTGAGCTGGATCAGTGTTCTACCCTTGCTGCTCAAAATGTGGTGTATGGCATGACCTGAAGTTTGTTAGAAGTGCACACTCTCCAGCTTAACCCAGACCTACTGAATCAGAATCTGCATTTTAACAAGCTTTCCAGATGACGTGAATGTACATTATAGCCTAAGGGCACACTACGTTGGTTGGTAAAAGTTGAAGACCAAGGTCAGGCACAAACCTGCATAAAAATTATAGCACTTTTTATTTTTAATCTGAGGTGATCTTATGCTGGATATCAAGTCTGATTTGTCTGGTTGAAGCAGCTAAAGGCCCAGCAGTGCTAAGTGACTTGCATAAGGTCACATATTATCTAAATTTTTAACTCAGGTTCTGATTCACTATAATGCATTTCTTTAGCTAGTTATCAAAACTGAACTAAAGCATTCATGAATGACAGCTAGGTATTCATTCAGTAACAAACATTTGTTGACTAATGGAAAGGCAGCCTACTAATCCTGGATGTCTTTAGTAATTACTCTTGTCTCCCATGGTGGTTCCTAGCCCACCATCTCCTTCCTTCCTTACTCTTTCCTGGATAATCTTGGCCTCTGCTTCACAGAGGAATTGCTGGGAGCATCATTGCTTTTGCCCTCTTTCACCCACGTACTCCTCCACCTTTATCTGTTCATTTCTAATTGTGCTCTGGATTTTTTTTCCCCTCAGGGACAGTGTTTACTTGATGTATTCGTTTGCTAGGGCTGACATAACAAAAAACAGAGACTGGGTGGCTTCAACAACAGAAATTTATTTTCTCACAGTTCTGGAGGCTGGAAACCCAAGACCAAGGTTAGTGCAGAATTGATTGCTTCCGAGGCCTCTCTCCTTGCATTACGTATGACCACGCTCTTTTTGCCTCTTTACGTGGCTGAACCTTTGAGCACTAGAGCCTCTAGTGTCTCTTTTTCTCTTTAAAACACCAATCACACGGGATGAGAGGCCATGCTGATAGCCTCACTTAACTTAATCACATCTTAGAACATCTTATCTTCAATATTGGGGATACTGAGGGTTAGGGCTCCAACATATGAATTTTGGGAAATACAGTCCATAACGGTTGGTTATCCATTTTACTCTCAACTGGTTCTAACTTACTAGGATTTAAACGTACTGCACTCATCTTAAATATACTCTTTTCACTCTAGATTCCTCTTCAGTTTTATCTGTAATAATTTTTTTTAAGTTTCTTGAGCTGTCTATATTCATTTTCTCCACCTTCCTATTACTTACTTATTTATTTTTCGATGTGTTGAAGGCTGCCATCTGTTGCCGTCACTGAATTTGATGGGGTGATGGTCACTGTTGGTCTCTTTAGTCTGAAATCTAATGGAATCTTGTAAATCTTTTGACATTTTGACTGATTGTCCCCTTAAAATCCTCTTACGTTTCTGTGCCCCTGTAGTCTGCTTACGTCCCTTCTATGTCTTGGTCAGTCTTTCCTTGGTATATTTTCTCTCTTCTCTGGCCACTTTAAACATTCATTTCACTCTGGGGTACTATCTTCTGCCTCTCTGCCTACTCTATTTGAAGGATTTCATCTGTTATGACTTCAACTTCTGTCCTTATTCTGATGATTCCCAAATCTCTGTTGAGCATACATCACCCTTAAGCACTGACGCACTGTGGTTGTTGTAAGACACCTTAAACTCATGTCAAAAAAACTGTGTATCTCACCCTTTCTGAAGTTGCTTCCCTTCCTCTTGTGATTCTTGTGTACAACTTGTCACTCAGTTGGAGACACCCAGAACCTTAACTCTTCCCTGTTATTACGTTGATGTGCCGACCTTCCCTCACTCTTCTATATACTAATTAACCAAATCTTGTTTCATCTCTTTCATCTACTTTTTCTCTGTGGCTACCACCTTGGTTCAGATTATCAGTATTATCTGGCCTTCTGTGTAAACCTTCTAAAAAACTTCCTTGCTTCTGACAGTGCACCACCCCTCTGTACCCTTTCTTTTTCTGTAGGTTGATTGTACTGTTATTCTGCAGTCCTTTTATGCAGGCATTCAGATAAAAATCCAAACTACCAGGCTTAGGAAATAGAGACATAATGCTTTGCGTCTTGCTTGCTTTTTGCTTTCACCTTCTGTTATTTCCTGCCTCACATTCTTTTGTCATGCTGAATTGTTTACAGTTCTTCAGAAGTGGTTAGATGTTTTTTTAAAGTTGAGATGTTTGTATGTTTTGCCTCAAACATACCCATCCCCTGTCTGATGAATACCCGTGTGTGCTCATCTGGATAACTTCTACTCAGCACAAATGCGGCCTTGCTCTCTGGGAAGCCTCCCTTAGCGGTCCTAGGGTGAGTTAGGTCTTCTGAGTGTTCTTCAATAACAGCTTAGTATAGCTTTTATAATGTCTTTTGTAATTGTCTTTTTTCCTCTCTAGAACTGAATTGAAGGACTCTCTTATTTATTTCTCAGAGTAGTTCCTGCTTTATTGCTGAGTACTGTGAATGGAATTTGAATAACCAGAAAGTTGAAAAAAATGTGAATGTTACATATTCTGGAGGTTAGACTGAGTGAGTTTGAAACGTCAAAGACTTGACTTTACACAGCTGTACATGGAGATTGGGATTTAGTCACTAGATTCATTTATTTAACAAATATTTATTCATCATTCTCTTTCGTGCCCGATACTACTTCTAGATTCTGGTGATGTACCTTTAAACAAGTCGAAGTCCCTGGTCTCTAGATCTTAGATTATAATCGAGATTCTGGACAATAAAAACATGTATATTAGAATATCAGACAGTTAAAAATATTAAAATGGAAGATTAGAAAATAGAAGGAAGGATATTCAGATTAGAGAGTTTCTTGATTGAGGGGAAAGCTATTTTATATTTTAGATTAGGCAGTGAGGGAAGACTTATTTGATTAGTTGACAGTTTGAGCAGAAACTGGATTGAAGCTAAACAGTAAGACATGCTGATAGCTAGAGGGAAGAATTTTCCAGCCAGAGGGAACACATTCTACAGGGGGAAGATAAGATATATTTTATGTATCCATTCCATTAAAGAGGGGTAGTGTATTGTCTCTAGCTCTCACTGTAGACAGTGCCAAGACAGACACCCTTATCCTTTTCTCTTCCTTGTAAGCCTGTGCAGGAGTTTCTTTAGTTACAGTTTCAAGTGTGGAACTGCTGGGCATAGGATATTACCTGATCATAGGATACATACACACACACCCACACCCCCCACACACACATTTCACTGCTAATGGCGAGATGGCTCTCTGAAGTACCTTTACTAATGTATACTCCTAGCAGCAGTGCTTAAAGGTTTCTGTTTACATAGGTTCTTGCAAGACTGAATATTTTCGACTTTGTAATTTTTGCCAGTCTGATGATTATAAAGTAATATCTCAATTTTAAAAAAATTCCTCATAGCCAGTGAGGCTGTCTGTTCCGATACTTGGTGACCATTTGACTTTTCCCATCTGTGAATTGTCTCTATATATCCTTCATCCTGTTTTTTATTTCTTGTTGATTTACAGGCATTCCATATATATTCTATATAGTAATCCTTTATCTTCTTAGTCATTTACAATTTCTTCTTCTAATGTTAAGCTTTTTAACTTGTGTTTTCATTGACTGTTAATTTAGGTTTTCAGTTTTGCTGTAATATTTATCAGGAAGATAAACTATAGTCTTTATTGTATTTTGGTTCTCAAGTCTAAAGATTTTTAAAAAACAGTTAATTTCACTTGGTATTTGACACCAGTCCAATTAAAAGAAAAAATTGGGTGATCAGTAGAGAGTATGGGGTTGTGATGGGAGGCTTGAATTCTAAATTCCCAGACATGTCACTAATTTGCCTGTGGCCATACTGGATTCACAATTTCTCTCTTTTACCTTTTGAATGCAGTTTCTTGGCCAGTAAAACAGAGTGCTTAAATTAGATATTTTTACTTTTGAGAGAAGTGGCATAGATGGCTCCAAGGTGATAGGAAATTATTTTAATGATGCAAAATATTATCTTAGTGATGAAATGTAGAACAGTTGTTAATTCTGAAGATGCTACTGGGTATACAGCCTATACATGTTTTAATGAATCAATTTTTATAAATACAAATGACTCTTCAGGCTAAACTGTCACAGCAAGATTATGAGATTCTTCTAAGACAAATCATACGATATCCTGGATCAGTAATTGGAAACTACTAGTCAAAGATACATACATTTGTAGAGGACTGATGATCCCTTAACAGTTAGCAAAAAGTTTTGACTAAAATTTGGTCAGTTATGGTCTATTAAATTTGGGCTGTGCTATTTACTCCCAAAGAACAGTGTCTTGTCCAGAATCACACTTACAGTTTTTCCTTCTCATTTCTTTGGCATCAGACAAGGAACTTTAAAACCAGTAAGCATAATTGCTGTTCTTTAGCAGTTTTTATACAAATGTGTGTTTTTCCTTTCACCTAGAGAGATGTCAAAGAAGGTGGTGGTGAGACTAGTTGGGGCCTCACTGCTCAGCGTTGCCTTGGTGGGTGTCACTGTTGTTGAGGAAAAGTTCCTTAACTTATGAGGGTATGTTCAGTCATGGGGACGACCATGTATACCAAACAGGCAAAAGACTTCCTGACGTTTTTCAATGCCATTTTACTGAAAACTCCCAGTACGGCACAATACGTGGGTTTATTGGATGGGACTTCTCTCACAGCTGCATCCTGGCACTGTGTACTGCCTTTTTACACACAATGTAGGTTACACGTTTATTCTGTGTCTCAACCCACTAGAATATACTCTTCCTGAGAACAGAGTTTGTTTTTTTTTTTGGCCTTTTTAGTGCATTGTTGTATCCTAAGTGCTTAGAATAAGGTCTGGCATTTGCAGGTATTCAATAAATATTTGAATGAATGAATGTGGGAAAGTCTAATGATAAGCCAGTAAATATGAGAAACCTGATGAAGAGCACAGGATTAGAACAAAGGATGTTAGATATTCCCAGTGAAAAACATTGTTGTCGTTTATTGGCTTAGTGTGCCCCATTTCAGTAGCTGACGATACTGAGTGAACTGTTGGTTCGTTTATTCCTTCATTTGTTTTTTAGCCCTTCAGCAGACTGTTTACTTTTGTAGTATCTTTTATAGATATTTCTCTCTCTACTGTGATGTAATTCCTGTACTTCCAGAAATGTTGTTTCTTTCACCTCTTTTTCACCTTTTCTGAAAGCCTGCCTTCCACTCTTAGAAATTGTAATCACATTATTGCCTTAAGTTCCTCAAACATTTACTGAGCATTTACTACCTCTTTGACATATTATATTAGGTGCAGGCAGGTATAGATGAATAAGACACAGTTCTTGCCTTTATGCAGCTCCTAATTTTGTAGGTGGGACTCAAATTAACAAGGAAATAGATGTAGTAACAGAAGTATGTTCTGTAGGTAAGAATGGTGTGGAGGAAGGAGCACTTTACATCTACTGCAGTTAAAGATTCCCAGAGTAGGTCTTGTCAGGAATGAGCAGCTTTCATATTCTCCATTAGCTGCCATTTAAAAAACATACATAAAAGTAGGTGGAATTGTCTGATGAACCTTATCTGCTCACCACCAGGTTTCACAGTTACCAGCTCATGATCATTCTTATTTCATCTGACCACCGCCTAGTTCCCCTCTAACTGTGCTGGTCGTGCTGTCTAGAAGCTTGGTCAGATTCAAATTTAACTATTATTTTTTGGGCAAACTGCTTTAAGATTTTGGTTTCTCACAGTAATGAAAATATCCATTTCTTTAAGCTTTTTAGTATGATAACTTTTCTATTTTCATTATGTTGGAACTCTTCCCCTAGTTTTCACAGAAATTCATTTCTTCCTTGACACATCTTTGACTAGTTTGCTTTTGACCCCAGGCAGTTTAGCAATTTTGTAATATTTCCTATCCATAATTCCTCCAGATTATGTTTTCTGCCTTCTGTTCTTCTTTTCATAGACTTGAACTGTAGATCATGATTTGACTTGCAGGCATTTAACTGTCTTTGAAAAAATGACATCTTCCTCTCATCTCTCTGTAGGGGATGTTCCAGTAATTTATGGTAAATACTGCATTGTTTATACATTTCACCAAAAAGGCTACTCTTCATTCAAGTTATTTGCCTAGTGCCTATTCTTCCAGGAGGAAAACTGGAGCTTTCAAGTTATTATGTCACTCTCAATGGCTTGTATTTCGCCATTCTTCGTCTTTCTGAACATTTGTCCTGTCAAATGTGGACTACTGCGAGGTTTTTCTCTTTAGGGGTTTTCATCCTGCTCCTCTTATCACTCTGCCTTTTCCTATTCCACAATTTATCAGTCTTCTTTATGCTAAAACGTTGCTTATGAATATTACATTTTCTTAAGTTCCATCATTTTATTTTGTATGAAGCTCAAAAACGTATCTTCATCTCACATTTTCTCTTGTTAGAGATGAGAGTATTTTTCATGATGCAGCGTTCAAGTAAAGAAGTAGAGACAGTGGTTTAAGGAAGTTTCCCTGCCACCTTGCAGATGGTTGTCCTGGCCAGGTGGTCACTAAAGAGAATCGCAGTGTCCTTCTCTTCCCGCGTCATTGAGGGAAAAGGATGCTTGAACATACTCTTTGGGATGTGCTACTTACTTCTCACCATCAGGTGGCACTGCAGATTAATCAGTTTATTTTTACATCCTAGTAGGACATTGTCTCGGAGAAGGCAATGGCACCCCACTCCAGTACTCTTGCCTGGAAAATCCCATGGACGGAGGAGCCTGGTAGGCTGCAATCCACGGGGTCTCGAAGAGTCGGACACGGCTGAGCGACTTCACTTTCACTTTTTACTTTCATGCATTGGAGAAGGAAATGGCAACCCACTCCAGTGTTCTTGCCTGGAGAATCCCAGGGATGGGGGAGCCTTGTGGGCTGCCGTCTATGGGGTCGCACAGAGTCGGACACGACTGAAGCGACTTAGCAGCAGCAGGACATTTACTGGTAAAGGAGTATGTTGATGTGGAAGCTTTCATAGAACATGAAAAGACTTCAAAGTGGAATTAAAGATAAACACACTATTGCTAATAAACACAAATTTATTTTCCTTTTATGCGATGAAAGTGTACAATATATATGTATGTGGAGCATTATGTAAAAGAAAAGTAATAAATCAAAAATGTTTTTTGTTAGTTTCATTTTTCTCAGTCTGTTAAATATTTTAAACTCTTGACATCACTTCATAAAGATTTTTAGAGATGAATATTTATAGTTAAAACTGGATTATAAGGCTCAAAGTCCCCTTCATGAGGAGGATTGTCTTTTGGTAAATGTTGCTATCACAGATCTAGGTAAATATGGCAGAACTATTGCTTATCAACTCTTGCTACTGAAAACCAAGTTTGTAAGCTTTCTCCTGAATGTTTTGAGGAGAGTGCACTTATTGACCACATTATCTACTTAAATGTGCATATTTAATATATCACCATGATCTCTTGGTATGTGCTTGTCAAGAGAAATACATCATGATTTGAAGCTCTTGGAATGTTTTAGGATTACAGAAGAGAAATCAAGCAAATATTCCCATGCAAATTTAGCATAGATATAAAGTGAAAATTCTTGGCCTTAAAAAAAAGATCATTTTTAATCATAAAAGTGAAATGTGTAGACTGTTAAAATCTCTCTAACTTCTGGGACTACTTTAGAAGAGTACTGTTTTATAATTCTGTTTCTCGCTTATCTTTATTCTTAGACATTTTTTATTTATATAGCTTTGCTGCATATATTTTATGTAGTATTTTTTTATTTGACATTATAGATACTCCTCTAATTACACAACAGACTAAAAAAGACCATTTTTAAAATTCTAATTGGTTTACGATTTAAACTTGGATTTCTACCACTAAGGAGTTTGTAGGTCCTTTGAAACTCTTGAATAGATAGAATATTTTAGGAGTGGAGAAGAGTAAGCAAGGGAATATCTCCTCTCTTTCTTGTTGTTTTCTATGTTTTATTGTGTATTTTTTATCCCAAAGTAGATCAGTCTTTGACTGCATGACATCTTGTAGAGAATTTTTCAATAGCTCTGATGGTTCTTTAACATAAAGGTATTTGGAGATACATGGAAGCATTTCGAGTCAAAACCGTCTTTATGTATACTGTGCAAGGATGCTAAACAACCTATAATGCACGTATGGAGGAGAGTTTTCCTGTTGAGAAACTGAAGTGAATTCAAATGGTGCAGTGTGGATTTGAATGGGACTAGCATCTCTGGTTTTTCCAGTGGTCATGTATGGATGTGAGAATTGGACTGTGAAGAAAGCTGAGCGCCAAAGAATTGATGTTTTTGAACTGTGGTGTTGGAGAAAACTCTTGAAGAGTCCCTTGGACTGCAGGGAGATCCAAGCAGTCCGTCCTAAAGGAGATCAGCCCTGGGTGTTCTTTGGAAGGAATGATGCTAAAGCTGA
Source organism: Bison bison bison (assembly GCF_000754665.1). Classification (NCBI taxonomy): domain Eukaryota; kingdom Metazoa; phylum Chordata; class Mammalia; order Artiodactyla; family Bovidae; genus Bison; species Bison bison. The sequence goes on from NW_011494790.1 coordinate 1,413,159, forward strand.
AACTCCAATCTTTGGCCACCTGATGTGAAGAGTTGACTCATTGGAAAAGACTCTGATGCTGGGAGGGATTGGGGGCAGGAGGAGAAGGGGACGACAGAGGATGAGATGGCTGGATGGCATCACCGACTCGATGGATGTGAGTCTGAGTGAACTTCGGGAGTTGGTGCTGGACAGGGAGGCCTGGCGTGCTGCGATTCATGGGGTCGCAAAGAGTCGGACACGACTGAGCGACTGAACTGAACTGAGCATCTCTGGAACCTTCCAGATTATTGCAGAAGTCTTATGTCCTTTAATCTTGCTTTAATTTCTTAAACTATTACTCTTTCTTGCTCTTATTGACATTACTTATTAATATTTCAGCCACATGTTTTTCATTTCTTCAGTTACTTTTCTTGGTCTTGTGCTAACTTCGGCATTTACATAGAGCACTTAAAAGAAAATAACAGCTTAATTAAGATATAATGCACAGACCATACAATTCACTCACTGCAAGCATACAATTCAGTGATTTTTAGTATATTCACAGACTTGTGCGGTCATCACTACCAACAATTTTAGAACATTTCATCACCTCAAACTGAAGTCACTCCACATGTTTCTCAATCCTTTTTTATTTGTGGCTTGGTAGATCCTGTCTTTGTAGCATTGAATAATATTCCATTGTCTTGATGCACCACAGTTTATTTATCCATCCACCTGCTGAAGAATATCTCGATTACTTCCAAGTTTTGGCAGTTAGGAATAAAGCTGCTATAAACCTGTATGTGTAGGGTTTTGTGTAGATACAAAGGTTCTCAGCTGCTTTGGGTAAATACCATGTGATGCAATGGCTGGATTGTATAGTAAGAGTATGTTTAAGAAACCACCAAACAGTCGTCTAAAGCGGTTATACAATTTTGTACTTCCGCCAGCGATGTCTGAGAGTTCCTGTTGCTCCACGTTCTTGCTGCCTACCATTTGGCCATTCTAATAGGTGTAGTGTATCTCATTGACATTTTAATTTGTGTTTCCCCGATAGCATATGACGTGGAGCACCTTCTTGATTATTTTCACATCTGTATATCTTCTTTGGTAAGGTGTTTGTTAAGGTCTTTGGCCCGTTTTTTAATCAGACTGTTTGATTTTTTTGTTGTTGAGTCTTCAGTTCAGTCGCTCAGTCACGTCCGACTCTTTGTGACCCCAGGGACTGCAGCATGCATTTTGCCTTTTCTTCTTCTTCTTTTTTTTTTTGGCCATGCTGCACAGCAAGCAGGATCTTAGTTCCCTGACCAGGGATTGAACCTGAGTCCCCTGCAGTGGAAGCACGGAGCCTTTTCCACTGGACTGCCAGCTAGTCCTGTTCAGTTCAGTCACTCTGTCGTGTCCAACTCTTTGTGACCCCATGGAGTGCCAGGTAGTCTTGAGAGTTCTTTTTATATTTTGGATAACAATTCATTATCAGATATGTCTTTTGTACATATTTTATCCCTGTCTGTGGTTTGTCTTCTCATTCTTGATACTATCTTTTGCAGAACAGAAGTTTCTAATTTTAGTGAAGTCCAGCTTATCAATTATTTCTTTTATGGATTGGGTCTTTGGTATTGTGTCTAAAAAACAAACCACCACACCCAAGGTCATCTAGGTTTTCTCCTAGGTTATTTTCTGGAATTTTATATTTAAATGTAGGTCTGTAATCCATTTTGAGTTAATTTTTGTGAAAGACGTAAAGCCTATGTTTAGATTTGTTTTGTTTTGCATATGGAGGTTCAGTTGATCCTGTACCATTTATTGAAGAGACTGTCTTTCCTCCATTGTTTGGCCCTTGCTCCTTTGTCAAAGATTGAATTTATGGGTGTCTATTTCCGGGCTTTCCAATCTGTTTCATTGATCTGTTTGTCTACTCTTTCACCAGAATCACTCTCTTGATTCCTGTAGCTTTACAGTAAGTCTTGAAGTGGATAATGTTAGTCTCCTGGTTTGTTCTTCAGTATTGTAGTGGCTACTCCAGGTCTTTTGTTTCTCTGTGTAAAGATTAGAATCAGATTGTTTGTATCTGTAAGAAAATTTTTTTGAGTTTTGGTTCCAATCAAAATCCAAAAATCAGGTTGAGAAGAAGTAACATGTTGACAGTGTTGAGTCTTCCTATCCATGAACATGGAATATCTATTTATTTAGTTGTTCTTTGAGTTTGTTCATTGGTATTTTGTTGTTTTCCTCATAGAGATCATGTATATATTTTGTTCAGTTTATATCTAAATATTTAGTTTTGGGGGGTGCTAATGTAAATGATACTGTGTTTTTAATTTTCACTTCCACTTGTTCATTGTTGGTATACAGGAAAGCATTTGACTTTTGTATATTCACCTTGTATCCCACAACATTGCTATAAATTGCCCATTAGTTCCAGGAGATTTTGGTTGATTCTTCCAGATTTCTACATAGATGATCATGTCATCTTCAGACAGACCAGATTTGATCTTCCTTTCTGATCTATATACCTTTTCTTTTCTTACCTTTATTGTATTATGAAGGACTTCCAGGTCCGTGTTGAAAAGGAGTGGTAAGAGGGAATGGCCTTCCTTTGTGCCTGATGTTAGTGGGAAAGCTTTGTTTCTCACCATTAAGTATGGTGTTGTCTGTGGGTTTTCTGTAGATAGTGTTTATAAGGTTGAGAAACCTCCCCTCATCTTTTGCCTTTTAATTAGATATCTTTTTTGAATTGTAAAAATTCTTTATATATTTTGCATATAAGTCACATATCAGATATTGTTGTTGTTCAGTTGCTACATTGTGTCCAACTCTTTGAGACCCCACTGCAGCGCACCAGGCTCCCCTGTCCTTCACCATCTCCTGGAGTCTGCACAAATTCATGTATATTGAGTCGGTGATGCCATCCAACCATCTCATCCTCTCTCTACCCCTTCTCCTGCCTTCAGTCTTTCCAGCATCAGGGTCTTTTGCAGTGAATCAGCTCCTCGTGTCAAGTAGCCAAAGACTGGAACTTGGGCCATAAAGAAAGCTGAGCACGGAAGAGTTGATGCTTTTGAACTGTGGTGTTGGAGAAGACTCTTAAGAGTTCCTTGGACATCAAGGAGATCAAACCAGTCAATCCTAAAGGAAATCAGTCCTGAATATTCATTGGAAGGACTGATGTTAAAGCTGAAACTCCAGTACTTTGGTCACCTGATACGAAGGAACTGACTCATTTGAAAAGACCTTGATGCTGGGAAAGATTGAAGGCAGGAGGAGAAGGGGACAACAGAGGATGAGATGGTTGGATGGCATCACCAACTCGATGGACATGAGTTTGAGCAAGCTCTGTGAGTTGGTGATGGACAGGGAAGCCTGGCGTGCTGCAGTCCATGGGGCTGCAAAGAGTTAGACACGACTGAGCATCTGAACCGAACTCATTTGCCATGAATTGATAGAACTGGATGCCATGAACTTAGTTTTTTGAATGTTGAGTTTTAAAGCCAGCTTTTTCACTCTCCTCTTTTACCTTCATCAAGAGACTCTTAGTTCCTCTTTGCTTTCTGCCATTAGGGTGGTATCATCTTCATGTCTGAGGTTGTAGATACTTCTGGCAATCTTAATTCCAGCTTGTGATTCATTCAATCTGGCATGATGCACTCTGCATGTAAATTAAATAAGCAGGGTGACAATATACGGCCTTGATGTACTCCTTTCCCAATTTTGAGCCAGTGCATTGTTCTTTGTCTGGTTCTAATTGTTGCTTCTTGACCTGCATACAGATTTCTCAGAAGGCAGGTAAGGTGGTCTGGTATTCCCATCTTTTTAAGAATTTTCCTGTTTGTTGTGATCCACATAGTCAAATGCTTTAGTTTAGTCAATTTGCAAATATTTTTTCCCATTCTGTGAATTGTCTTTACTTTCTTGATGGTATTGTTTGGTAAAGTTTTAAATTTTGATGACTATAATTGTTCTTGGTTTAATTGCATGTGCTTTGGTATCATATTTGAGAATGCTTTACCTGGTCCAAAGTCATGAAGATTTACTGCTAGACCTTCTAAGAGTTTTATAGAGTTAACTCTTCATGCTTAGCTCTGTGATTCATTTGGAGTTAATTTTTGTTTATGGTATAAGGAAGAGGTCCAGCTATTCTTTGTATGTTGATATTCAGTGGTTCCCTCACTGTTTGTTGAAAAGACTATTCTTTTTCTATCGAATTGTCTTGGTGCCCTTGTTGAAAATCACTTGCCTTTAGATGTAAGGGTCTATCTGGACTTTAAAATCTGTTTCATTAATGTGTATATCTGGCCTCTTGCCAGTACCAACACTGTCTTGATTACTGTAGCTCCATTGTAAGCTTTGAAATCTGGAAGTGTGAATGTTATTTCCGTATTTTTGTTTCTGATTCCAATCTGATAACTTATTTGTATGATTTCAGTTCTTTTAAATGTGTCGAGACTAAGTTTTCGGTCTAGCATTAAGGTCTCTCCTGGAGAATGCTTGATGTACGCCTGAGATGAACGGTTGCTCGTATTCTGCTGTTGTTGAGTGGAATGTTTGTCGGGTCTGGTTTGTGTATCATGTTGTTCAAAACATATTTCCTTGTTGATCTTCTTTCTAGATGTTCCGTTCATTTTTAAAAAGTGGAGTATTGAAATCTCCAGCTGTTACTGTTTGTGGTTGAGCATCCTGGGGTGGGCATGATTGAGGCCCACTGTGCTTGGCCTGATAGTCCTGGGGTAGAGCTTCTGACCTGTGAGTGCTGCCAGGCTGGCAGAAGAGTACCCAGACCTTTTGGCTGTGCTTGTCTGGAACACAGCTGCAGTGTGTATCTGGGGCAGATGAGAAATGCTGGCTGCCTGCCCCTTGTGGGGAGAAACTGCAGCCTTCTGTCTTGGCTTATTCTGCCTGGAGGATAGCCTCTGTCATTCTGGGGAGCAGCAGTGAGCTTGTGGCTCAAATGCCACAGATTCTTGCTATTTTTACCAAAATTTAGCAGTATTTCTTGTGTAAGCGTTTCTGCGTTTGCTGTGTGTCCTTAAACATACTTTCCAGAGACCGAAAATGGTTCCTTTTTGTAACTTTTATCAGTTACAGTTATTATACTGAGGATCGATGGAGCTCTTCATGCCATCGTTCCTGAAGTATTCTCTTTTATTTCTTTAAAAAAAATATATATATATATTTATATATTTATTTATTTTTGGCTGTGCTGGGTCTTCGTAGACAAGGGCTCTCTCTAGTTGCAGCAGGTGGGGGCTACACTTGATTGCAGCGCACGGGCTTCTCGATGCGGCGCTGGCTTCTCTTACGGAGCACCAGCTTAGGCGCACGGGCTTCTCGGTGCGGCGCTGGCTTCTCTTACGGAGCACCAGCTTAGGCACACGGGCTTCTCAATGCGGTGCTGGCTTCTCTTATGGAGCACCAGCTTAGGCGCACAGGCTTCAGCAGTTGAAGCACGCGGGCTCAGTAATCGCGGTGCACAGGCTTAGTTGCCCTGCAGCTTGTGGGATCTTCCTGGACAAGGGATCAAACCCATGTCCCCTGCTTTGGCAGGCAGATTCTTAACCACTTGGACCACCAGGGAAGTCCTCCTTTCTTTCTTTTAAACTGGACATGGAAGCTAGAGTACTGATTCGATTGTTGCTGATCATTTTTGGTATTTCAGAGATGAGGTTGTATACTTCTTTTTGTATCGCCTCAGAAGGCACTTAGCTCAAGTTGTGTAGCTGTTGGTGATACTGTAGTAAATTTGCTTTCTTGATTGACCTGGTGACTGACAGATCCCTTCATTTTAAAGGTTTATTTCTTCATTGCATTTAGCAAGTAATCTGTGGGATGATACTTAGACACACTGGGAATATCCTGTTCCCCAACAGCTCTTCTTTCACTTAATGGTTTTAGCATCCATATTGATCTATGCCTGAATAAATTATATCACTGAGGGAACCTTTTTTGATTTTGAAATTCTTTTTCCTTCAACTTCTCTTCTCTTTTTCTCAGTTTACTTACGGCTTTAATTTTTAATAGTAGGGTGGCATTATTGTTTGTGTGGAATGTCCTAAAACTAAGGATAAACACAGGTAATGTAGTAGACTAAAAAATTGTCATGACTGGAATTAAAGTTGATGCAGGCCTGAGAAGTCTGTTTTTTGGTGACAGGCAAAGGTATTGGGTTTTCTTTATTTATTTCTTTTAATGAAAATTAGTTTGTTTTCAACTGTAGGCACATCTGTGTTATCTTTGGACTTTGGATTTTTCCGGAATTGGGAAGATATCTTACAGAATCAAGCTTAGAAAGCCCACTTACAAGGTCTGAGTGTTTTGGGCTCTTGGTCACATATTGCTAGATTATTTAGACTTTAATAGCATCGAAGAGTATTGTAGTTCCAGTAATGAATAAATTGAACTGACCGACTTGTGAAATAGTGAGAAGGGCGACTTGCCCTTTTAATTTTCACCTTCTCCTTTCTTTGTATTGTTCTTAGGGGAAAAAAGGAGTATGCATTTAGATTTTGAATAATTCTCTTCAGTAGTATAGTTAAGAGCTTATAAAATGCTCATAAGGAGTATTTTCTCTTGCTTATGATTTTGAAACTATTCAAAATAATGAAAATCAAAACAACCTCAGTGTATGCATGATTAATTAGAAAACCTAGGCAAATTTAATTTGTTTGCTTCGTTGTCCCCAGGGTCTTGATAATTAATAGGAACACTGAAAGGCAAAGGATACCTGGTTTTAACATAGGTGTGGGGTTTCTCTCACCACACACAGACCTGTAGAAGCACCTGCACTGTGAGAGACTAGCTTCTCTGGCCTTCAGGCCTCCCTTTTGATGATCCTGTCATGCCGTGAAGATCCTGTTGGGTCCTTTGGGAAGTGTCGCGCGTCCTTTGGGAAGTGTCCCGCTGGCTAGTCTTATCAGTTAGTCTGTGTCTGTCTCAGCCTCTCCTCCTGCCCTCTGCCCCACCTCCCTTTTCTCATTCCTTACGCCTTCTCCTTTTCTTCTTCCCTCTCTTGCTTTGTCAGTCTCAGGTCTCCAGTTTTTTTGGAGACTAGTTTTATGTCTGCCTCAACTGCCATGTGCAGATAACAGTAGCAGCGCTATTATATTTCTGCATGCTAATTCCAAAAGAGAGATGCTGGAGGTTAGTTTCCAGGTGTGCTATCCTTCAAACTGACTCTAGTAGTCAGTAGTCATCTGCCTTTTATCCTAAATGAAGTTTACTTCCACACTGTTACAGTTAAATGACTCAGTACATTTCTCTGTTCTTTTTTGCCATTGTTGTCCTTTCAAGAGAACTCCACAACTGAGTTCCGCATAAATACTTAACACATAGAAAATGTAGTCCTTTTGTTGCAGGAAGGGGGATCCCTTCCAGAGCCCAAAACTGGGCTCTTGTCTAACACTCGGAAATGAGTTGTCCGAGGAGACACATGTGTTGACAAATCAAGAGATTTTATTGGGAAAGGGCCCCCCGGGCGGAGAGCAGTAGGGTAAGGGAACCCAGGAGAACCGCGCTGCCACATGGCTTGCAGGTTTTATGGTGATGGGATTAGTTTCCTGGTTGTCCTTAGCCAATCATTCTGACTCAGAGTCCTTCCTGATGGTGCACGCCTTGTTCAGCCAGGGTGGATGCCGGAGAGAAGGATTCTGGGAGGTGGTCGGACAGGTGGTGTCTCCTTTTGACCTTTCCTGAACTCTCTGGTTGGTGGAGGCTTATTAGTTCCCTGTTCCTCACCAGGCCCTCCTGTCCTAAAACAACTCATGCAAATAGTTACTATGGTGCCTGGCCAGGGTGGGCAGTTTCAGCCAGTGTGCTTCCCCTAACACTTTCAGATTTCTGATGGATTCAGGAATCCTTTTCTCCAGGAACCTGTTATGGGAGTGTGTGGTGTGTTTCTAGGTGTTCGGGAGCAGGATGGTGTGGTGAGGCTGTTTTATGATTCAGCAGGAAGAGCTGAGTTTCCAGAACCTTGATATCAGGCCTCGCTCTGCCATGTACTAGTTTTCTGCAGTGATCCCGGGCAACTCTCTTGATAGCTGTAAATTCTTCCTCTATGAAACAGTGATACTAATACATATGCCACATTTGCTTTTTATTGGTTTGGTATGGGATCTTTAAAAAATTTAATACGCTTTAGTAATGTGGCATTTTAAATAATCCATTATGATGGGACTGTCATTGCTGAATTGTTAATTTTTGAGGATACACTTAATCTGCAATTCAGGAACTAACTGCTGCCTAAAGCTTCCCTTGTAAGTTAATTAGTTCTTGGAAGTATTTCCAGTAGAAGTTACAAATGATGATTTGTTTCTCACACCAAAAAACCTTTTTACTCATTAGATAAACCACTCATAATATTGTTTTGTGGGGGAAATGTACTCTGGATTCCAACTGGTATTCTAGAAACGTATTTTTCATAGTTTGTTTTAATAATTCTCTCTTCCTCCCACCTCATCATTCTCCATATTTTGGGGAAAAGACCCTTTTCAATTCTTAACAACTATTTTAGTACTTGGCACGGCATTGGTTCTCCAAATATATGTAAACTAAACTCTCCCTCTCAGACTGAAATGGGCCTCTTGGAAGCAAGGATCAAAAGTGAGAGGAGGCGAGGACAGGGCATATACTTCTGGGGAGGACCCTGATGGAGCAGGGTGCTGGGGGGAGGTAGGGATTCTGTCATTTACATTGGACCAGATGAATCATGAAGTTTGCTATTGTAGAGTTCCTGAGGAGTGTCTAACTCTTTTGTGACTCCATGGACTGTAGCCTACCAGGCTCCTCTGTCCACAGGATTTTCCAGGCAAGAATACTAGAGTGGGTAGCTGTTTCCTTCTCCAGGGGATCTTCCCAACCCAGGGATAGAACCTGTATCTCCTGCATTGGCAGGTGGATTCCTTTTACCACTGATCCACCAGGGAAGCCCAAATGGTGAGGGTAAGTGGGGCATAAAGATTAGAGTATATAGACTTAAGGATTGCTTTGTCACGTAGGTCCAGAGAAGTGTAAAGTGTGAAGATGTGCATATGTGTGTGTGTGTATGAGTGCTCTGCATAATCTTTCTTCTAGGTGTAAATTGCTCTGGGGGTTGGCAGTGGTCAATGATTTTATTTTTATAGTAGTAGCCCAAAACAGAGACATGGCATTTTTCTTTCTTTTTAGGGTTGAAGTAGGGATGAGTTCTGGTGGAGCCTTTCTCTATTATTACATTCACATGTTCTTCCTGTCTTCCTGGGGCTTTTTTTTCGCACATGTACTAAAGTCCAGACACTTTAGTTTTTCCCCTACAAAGTCTTCACATGATCTTCCTGCCCATTTCTCCAACCTTATCTAGTACTACTTTCCCCTCTTCTCATTAAATGTCAATTATACTGGCTTTCTTAGGTTTGTTTATAATATTAAAACCTTGTTTTCAGTTGTTTTCCGTATCCAGATCTCTGCTTTCAGATTTTTGCCTGGCTGGGTCTCTCTTGTCATTCTCACGTCTCCTATAAATGTCACTAGAGAAGACTTCTCAGAATACTCAGTCTAAAGTAGCACGGTCAGAATCCATCTTTAACATTACCTTATTTTCTTTACCCACTACCTCCTATCTCCTCCTAACGCTGTCTTCTTCCACTAGAATGTAAACTGCGTGAAGTCAGGGACACCGTGTTGTTCACGGCTGTTTTCTCAGCACCTGGAACAGTGCCTGGTACACAAAAGGCTTTCAGTAATTTCGTTAAATAAATCAGTTAATTAGCTTCTGTGTGGTTCAGTGTGAAGTCCTTTATTGTTCAGAATTGGTCACTGTTGTTAATTCATCCAGTATCTACCCAGAGTCTATTGTGTGTCTTGTTGGGCCCGTGGACCACAGATGGCTTAGGTGTCTGTCCTGTCACTCATGAGATACTGATTAAGAGTAGTGGCTTTGGTCTTCAAGTCCAGGGACTGCCACTTAGTAGACTGTGACCGTGGCAAGCTAAGGTCTCTGAGCCTTTAGTTTCCTACCTAACATATGGTGATAATAGTATCTACCACATAGAATAATTATTAGGAATAAATAAGTAAAGCACTTACTGCAGTACTTGACATGTAATATATGCTCAGATACTGGCTTTCTTAAAAAAACCTTTATTATTATTCTATTTTGCTTGGGGGAGAATCAGTGAATTCCTGCTCTTCATACTTCAGACAGTTCCCTTGTGAGAACTGCAAATCAGTGCTGGTCTGCCTTCTTTTTCAGGGATGTATAATGGAAGCCCCTGTATGTTTCGTCATCCACAGCACTAGCAGTAGAGCTGGGCTTTCAGATGTACCTCAGTTTTAGATGTTCTAAAAGTGCTTCTCAAACTTTGACAATTATTAGGATTTACCTAGAGGACTTATTAAAGCACAGCCCTTTGCCCCAGCGCCTCCTGCTGTCAGCCCCTGTTTTCATTTGCTAGGTTTGGAGAGAAGATTGAGAATTTGTGTTTCTGTGAGATGATGCTGGTGTTGCCAGTCCTTGATTGGTGCCACTTTGAGTGGGTTTTTCTAGAGTTGTGTTAATATGGTAGCCACTAGCCACATGTGGCTGTTGAGTACTTGAAATTGGGTTAGTTTGAAATGAGATGTACCTTAAGTATAAAATATACACAGGATTTTGAAGATTTAGTATAAAAGAGGTAAAATATCACATTATTAGTATTTTCAAAATATTGAAAGGATAACATTTTGGATATATTGAGTTAAATATTATATAATAAAACTAATTTCATGTGTTTCTGTTTCTTAATGTGTCTACTGGAAAAGGTAAAAATTACATACGTGGCTTGCTTTTGTGACTTGCATTGTATTTCAACTAAGCAGAAAGGTATATTGCCGTCATCTTTATTTTATTTTTTTTTAACATTTTAACTAATTAAATAATTTATTTTTGGCTGCACAGAATCTTCACTGCTTTGCGTGGGCTTTCTCTAGATGTGATTCCCCAGACTTCTCATTGTGGTGGATTCTCTCATGAGGAACGGGCTCTCGGTGCTCGGGCTTCAGTAGCTGCCGCGCGCGGGCAGCACAGGGGCTCAGTCATGACATGAGGACTCAGTAGTTGTGGTGCACGGGCTCCAAAGCACAGGCTCAGCAGTTGTTCAGCAGCATGTGGAGTCTTCCCGGACTAGGGATCGAACCCATGTCCCCTGCATTGGCAGGTGGATTCTTATCCACTGTACTGCCAGGGAGGTCCTGCCTATCTCTTTAAAGTATCTTCTGGGGCCTCCATAAAGTGAGTCTCTCTTTTACAGCCTATTTTTGAAATCATACATTACCAAGAAACCCTGTAAATCGAGTGAAAATCCATTTACTTATTTTCAAGTGATAATGAAACACAGAAACTTATTCAAGAAGCTCCTATGATGGAAAAGAATCTGAAAAAGTATATACGACTTATATATATATATATAAAATAACTGAATCACCAAGAAAGTTAGAAAAAACCACAAAACTCCTTATGATGGAGGTAATATATGTTTACCCCCCTAGTCAGTTCTAAGATAGAGACAAGAACAGACTACTAATTTATAACCTTAGTCCAACTCCATTGCTAATTGGTAATATTTGTCTGATTCCAGTTATTATACCCTGGCCCTTCTTAATTCACAAAGGCTTCAAAATGATTAATTTCCTTAAAAGTTATAATACTTTGGGTCAGATTTCTTTTAGAATCAATTTTTGGGACCTTCCCTTTTCTTGAGTCATTGCAATTTAATTACAACTCTTAACAAAGGAAGTAATTTGCTTTTGATTATGGGTTAATGACTTAGACTTTTACTATCTGGAACATTCTTCAGTTTTAGGCAATTGGTATCACAAAACTAATTCCCAGTCACCTCTGTACCAAGAACTATTTTCTGTCAACTTTTAGTTTTCAGTTTTTAAAAAAAAAAGTTTTTAAAAAGGTTTTTTGGCCATGCTCTGTAGCATCTGGGGTCTTGGTTACCCAACCAGGGGTCAGACCCGAGTTTCCTGTAGTGGAAGCACAGAGTTTGTCACAAAGTCTTAACCACTGGACCACCAAGGAAGTCCTAGTTTTCAGTTTAGTTTTGCATACCTTGTATATGTGTATTGTGAACAACTACATATACTTTCCTAACAAACAATCATACACAATTTTGGGGATGATTAGAAACAGAATCCTAGAGAATTCAATAAATTCCTTATGTGTTTTTAGGATGGTTTCAGACACTATAATAACAAAATCACTCTGGTGTGTACTTAAAACTACCACAACATTGTACATTAACTAAACTTCTATAAAAAATTTTATTGAAAGATTAGGTGATCCAACCTTTAAGATCCTTTTTAACTTAAGGTTTATATTTTGTTTGTTGGTTTAAGTTCTCTTGCCCCCCTCCCCTCCTCCAACACAATATTTCTTGGGTATGCGTTTGTCTTTTATATTAAAAAAAAAGTTTCATATACATATCATTGGAGGCACCTAAGATGATAACATGAGGTACTTAGCAATCAGTCAAAGCATTCTTTTTGCAGTTCTCTTCCTTCTGGTCTTCTTTTTTTAATAATTAATTTTTCTGTATTTTGTTCATCAATTTTAAACATTGAAATCAATAAATTACTTTGTGACTTACAGTTTATGCTTATGCAATATAATTTGCCAAAGAATTTTGAGTGAAGATTAACATTCAATATCTCTAAATCTGAGCAATTCAAAAAAGTATGAAACAAGCATCAAGGCCAAGTGGATTTTTCTTTCTTACACCATATAACTTGTTCAAATCATATCATATTTCATGCTAGCTTTTTAAAAACTTTGCTTTTTTGGTTTTACTTAGCGTTTGTAATTTTCTTTTTCAAAATTATTTTTCAGAGTCCTAGGTCCTTTGCATTTTTGTATGATTTCTGCCTTCTGGTCTTAAGGATAAAATGGTTAATACTTTTATAGATTTTATAATGCTTATCTTGAAAAAGAAACAAAATAATTAGAGTCTTGAGCAGGCAGTGTTATTTAACCAGAATTTAGTAACTTTGATGTTTGTTTGTCATCGCCCCTCCCCCCTCCAACTTACTGCCTTGTATTTATGGGATAATAAAATGGCATTTTCTTTTAGAAGTAAATTGGTTTAAGCAAAGGCAATTTGACTTATGGGGTTTTTAAGTAAGAGTATGGGTGGTACATGAAAGAGAAATCAAGCAGAATCTTGAAAGAGTAGGTAAATGATTGAAGTATGGGAGCAATTCAGAACATCGAGGCCTTTTCTCCGTGTTTGTTACTGTTAATTTTTATGTATCAAGTACACTCAGGTATGTCCGTGTCATTTCCAGGTTTCCATGGATCTCAACAGCGCCAGTACTGTTGTTCTTCAGGTCCTAACACAGGCCACCAGTCAGGATACTGCCGTGTTAAAACCTGCTGAAGAGCAGCTGAAACAGTGGGAGACGCAGCCAGGCTTCTACTCAGTGTTGCTGGTGAGTTGTTCTAAAAGAGTTTACTATTATTTTTGATAGAATGAGGTACTATTATTTTAATTGTTCTAAATTAAATTTACTTTAGTGAAACTGATCCAGATGTTTGGCTGCTGTATCTCCTGCCACAAGTTAATTCAGGGCGTGGCTCTTGAGGATGTTTAAGAAATGTTTGTTGATGGTTGATAAATAACCCCTCAGGGTACAGTAAGTCTCCTACATATGAGCCTCAAGTTGCGAACTTTCAACAATGTGAACGTGTGCCAGCCCCATCTGGATGTCACCTGTTGTACTTACTACTGTGCTTTTCAAGGGACTGGACTGTAAGATTTAAAAAAATTACGTACATACTTGTGTGAGAAGTATTATAAACCTCTTATAGTACAGTGCTATATAGCTGATTCTGTTAGTTGGGTACCTTGGCTAACTTTGTTGAACTCAGGAACAAATTGAACTTAAGAACGCTCTCTCAGAACAGAACTGGTCTGTATGTAGGGGACTTACTGGTAGAATCTGCTCAGCAGGCAGCACTGTGCTGATAATCTGTTTTAATGAGTTAATGCTGACTTGAATGAAGACTATACGTGGTACACTTTGATGTTTGTCTTCATCCTTATCCTTGCCCCAGTTAATTTACATTGTCAGAATTCTTCATCAGAGGTCTCCCCACTGTTGCATGAGTCGGGTCTACCATACTCACTTTAAAACATTTTCTTTTCCCCCATCTAAAAATTATTTTCTTAGCATATCTGATTTTTTCCCCTGGATATTAAGGGAAATAGTATAATAATTAACAGTGCTTTAGATCTTTCTGGGAGTTTAAAGCTTTTGGATAATTAATCAAAATTGTTTTCTCATTATCAGAATAAAAAGATGTCTTTTTGTATTGAAGGCCTCTCTTATTCTTTTTCTTCTGAAAATTTGAGAACTCTGATTGGTGTTCAAGATTTGGTTTCTGACCATGGCAAGGAGGCTACGAACTGAATCAAAAACTGATTCAGTATTTGTGACTGGGTCAAAAATTCAGAGCAAAACAGTTTACTGTATCTTCTAAAATAGAAAACCGTGGCATTACATACATGTTTTGACTTCATGACTGAAAAATTTTGAGTTGTTACATTTGAGAAGATATACTAGTCATGCCTGGAAAGGAAATTAAGTATCTGAAGTCATACTGGATATTCTGAATATAACATTAGAAAATTGTCTCTTTGGCACAGTAACACAGAGATAAAAAACAGAGTAATTTCTAAAGAGACCGAAGAAAGTGTCGTCTTCTCATAGATCATCCCAGCATTGTGTTTGTAAATTTGGGGCATAGTATGTAAATCTTTAGAAAATCTTGTATCTTTACCCTTCATATGCTTATTTAAATGAGCATGCTTTGTAATTAGCTTTGTGGTTTTTCAGACCAAAATATAAAAGACTTCTGGAATTTCTTATTTTAGTTACTGCTTGACTTTGGGAGAACCAGTAGACTTGCTTGATACTTTCTGTGTAATGTATGAATTATAAATATTAAGTGCCTAGACCTGTTTGTTTTATTTTTATTAGGTTTACTTTTCTTCTTAGAGGGATAGTAAAGTTTCTTTTAGATGCAGTATAGATAATAACAGATTTTGAAACTGCTGAATGTAAGTTATTTCTTTCTTTTTCCCTGTTCTCACTGTTTTGGTACATTGGTTCTGTTTGAGCCTTTGCCATCCAGATTAGTCTGGAGATTCCTAAATTTGTGTACCTGCTCTCAGGTGTGCATTCCAACCTGGTTATTCAATATATTTATGTAATATATATTTACTTGTATTGACACCTGCAGCTTGACTTTTCTTGGTTGCTTGGTATAGCTGAGTTAGGTTGAGATCTACCAGCTTCCACAATATTCCCACATTACTTTCATTCATTCACTCATTTGCTCAATAGATATTTATGAAGTTTCTGCTTTGTCAGGCTCTGTGCTGGACTCCACTCATAATACACAGCTCAGTCTAGTGTGGAAGGTAGGCATGTAAAGGGTAAGACCTAATGCAATTAATTAGTCTTACAGTTAATGTGGTGAGAGAACCTATGCTTTCTTTTGCAAGGACACCCAAAGAGGGACTCTGCCTCAGTTGTCACAGGTCTTAAGAAATAAATAGACATTACCCAACTGTCTCTGTAACTTTTTTTGGTATGCACCTGATTTTTTAAAAATAGGATTATAGTATCATACCTATTTTTAGTACTTAACATATAAAATTTTTTTAATATAGTGAAAGACATACTTCCACATTATTACTTTTGACTTTGAGGTTTTCCCACATAAAGTTGTGTTTAAGAGGTCAGTTCTAGGGATTTGAGTTGTTTTAGGTCTGAATTGTAGTACAGTTTTAGTTAACATATTCCTACGATTCCTATTTGTCCCATCTACCCACTATTATAGAAACACTAAAAATTTTATTATTATGCATGCAGGGTCTTAATTCCCCAACCAGGGGTCAAACCTATGCTCCCTGCAGTGGAAGCGTGGAGTCCTAAGCACTGGACCACAGGGGTTTTCCTAGAAAGCAGTGAAATACACTTTAATTCTCACTGTTTGTGATATTTTAAATTATACTGTAAATATTAGTTTTACTCTTCTTATTTCATACACCTTTATAACTATTATAAATTTTTGGTAACAGCTTTAATAAATTTTAAAGGTCACATACCAGTTGTAATTTTGATTTCAAGGTCATGTTGCATGGTTTAGCTTGCACAGTCATTTTTACACTGTCTCATGACGGTGCAAGGCAGGAATTGCCTGTATTTGGATTAACACAGTGAATAAATTTTTTGAGTAATGGTTAACTTTGATTTGAAATTATTCATAGCACTTCTGCATTTATAATACTTGAAAATATTTTGTTATCTAACTTGTTTGTAAGCATAATTGCTTTGATAAGGAGGATACTTCGAAATTATTTAGTTCATTCTGTTGGGTCTACTTTTTCTTTCTAAATTTAGCTATGTTTATTTTACTTATATAATTAAAAAAATTATTTTTTGGTTGTGTTGGGTCTTTGTTGCTGCCCGAAGGCTTTCTCTAGTTGTGGAGAGCAGGGGCTACTCTCCAGTTGTGGGCCTTCTCATCGTGGTGGCTTTTCTTGTTGCTCTATGTAGGTGAGATTTCAGTAGTTGCAGCACGCAGGCTCGAGGGCTCTAGGGCATATGGGCTTCAGTAGTTTTGGTGCATGCGCTTAGTTCCTCTGTGGTATGTGCATATGGTATCTTCCTGAACAAGGGAGCAAGCCCAGTTCTCCTGCATTGGCAGGTAGATTCTTATCCACTGTAGCACCAGGGAAGTCCTAAACGTGTTTATTTTAGTTTCATGTGGGTAGATTTTACTGTATAATTAGATTTGTTGTTTGAAGTTTAATTTTTTATTAGGAAAAATTTAAAATATACCTAAAAGTAGAATAGTGAAATGACTCTGTACATAGCCATTACTCAGCTTACATAATTAACATACTCCTAAGCAGATATGCTCTCTTACATGAATTGTAGAGCTATGGATACTTAGAAAATAACAGTATATGTGTAATTTAATTTAATTTAATAAATTAAATAAATTAATTTAATTTCACTTAAAATTTAAGTGAAACATTTAATTACAAATCTATCCATACTTAAATTTTTTTTTTTTAATTTTATTGAAGTATAGTTGATGGTGGTGCAGTGGTAAAGAATCTGTCTGCCAGTGCAGGAGATATGAGAGACAAGGGTTCTGTCCCTGGGTTGGGAAGATCCCCTGGAGTAGGAAACGACGATGACTTAGTGACTAAACAACAAACAGCAGCAGCATCGTTGATTTCAGTGTGTGATGGTTTCAGTACAGCAGAGTGAATGTTGCTGCTGCTGCTAAGTCGCTTCAGTCGTGTCCGACTCTGTGCGACCCCATAGATGGCAGCCCACCAGGCTCCCCCGTCCCTGGGATTCTCCAGGCAAGAACACTGGAGTGGGTTGCTATTTCCTTCTCCAATGCATGAAAGTGAAAAGTGAAAGTGAAGTCGCTCAGTCGTCTCCGACTGTTCGCGACCCCATGGATTGCAGCCCACCAGGCTCCTCCGTCCATGGGATTTTCCAGGCAGAGTGAATGTTACTCATATGCATGTATCCACTCTTTTTTTTTTTAATAGTCTTTTCTCATATAGGCCATTACAGAGTTATTGGGTAGAGTTTGCTGTGCTATACGGCAGGTTCTTCCTGTCTATTTTACGTATAGTCGTGTGTATATGTCAGTCCCAACCTCCCAATTTATCCTTCCCCTGGTAACCGTAAGTTTGTTTTCTACATCCATGACTCCACTTTTGTAAATGAGTTTATTTATACCCTTCTGTTAGATTCTACATAAAAGCTGTATCATGGGGAAGGAAATGGCAGCCCACTCCAGCATTCTTGCCTGGAAAATTCCATGGAGCCTGGTGGGCTATCGTCCATGGAGTCGCAAAGAGTTGGATATGACTGAGCTCGCACACATAAGCTATATTATACAATATTTGTATTTCTGTGTCTGAAAAATCTATGTGTACTTTATTGTGATATATTAACTATACTTTTAACTTATTACTTATGTTTTTTAAGTTATTTAAAAACTATAAATTATACATTTAACTTAAAATATATAACTTAAAACTATAAATTAACTATACACTTAACTTATGTTTTTTAAGTTATTTAAGTATACTTAAATAACTATACTTATTTAACTTATGTTCATTCTGATGCTTTGTTTTTTATTTACAGAATATTTTCACAAACCACACTCTGGATATAAATGTACGGTGGCTTGCTGTGTTGTATTTTAAAAATGGAATTGATCGCTACTGGAGACGTGTAGCACCTCAGTAAGTTCCATCTCTTTTCCCCTCTCAAGCTCGTCCTTTTCACATTCAAGGGGGTCTAAGACTGTCATCCGTTAATCTTCACTCTGTATATAAAAGAATTCATTTGTGCTTTCTTCAGTAGCACATATACTAAAATGGGAACAATACAGAGATTTATATGCTCCCTGAGCTATGCACATTTGTGATTTGTTTGATATTCAAATGAAAAAAAGGTGTGTTAACGACTGAAGAAGAAATGTGTTCTACATGGTTAATTACAGATCACTAGTTGTCTTACTGCTTTTCTCTGTGAGTTTTCCCCCCTTTGGGCATAGGATATGTGGACTTCTCATTGGCCTTCTGTTTTCAAGGATCTTTAATTTTATGGGCACAAAATAAATGCTGAAGCATGTTTGAAAAAATGCGCCCCCCCCCCCTTTTTCTTTTTAAGAAATTACAAGGCTAGAATTCTGGAAAATGTCATTGAGAAGGAACTTCCAGGTCATCTCTGAATCAGCTGATGTTAATTGTCTAGTTTTATGCATAATTGCCTCTGTGGTAGAAGTTGAGTAGTACACATTTGTAATATCATCAATTTCAGTTGTAACTACTCGGTAGGTGGTTAAGTGAAAAAATTTATTGTAATAGTTAATTGCATGTTTTATGATTGATGGAAAGACAGTGTAGACAGGACAGGAATTTGATAGAAAATAGTAAACTTTGGTTTGGGGGAAAGAGGCTCAAGAGGGAGTTTGTTGTTGTTTAGTCACTGAGTCATGTCTGACTCTTTGTGACTGGGCTGTAGCCCGCAAGGCTCCTCTTTCCATGGGGTTTTCCAGGCAAGAATATTGGCGTGGGTTGCTATTTTCTTCTCCAGGGGATCTTCCCTGACCCAGGGATCGAACCTGCATCTCCTGCATTGCAGATGGATTCTTCTCTGCTGAGCTCCTGGGGAAGCCCCAAGAGGAGGGGGATATATATATATAAAATTATGACTGATTCTCATTGATGTACAGCAGAGACCACTACAATATTGTAAAGCAATTATTCTCCAATTAAAAAAAATAGAAAACTTTGCCAAAGAAATAACATAGTCTTTATTCTCCAGTAGATGGTACTGCAGCTCTGTAGTTTTTATGTTCATAGGCCCTTTTTAAAAAAATAGAGTGCCTCAAAGTGGGCTGTAAAATATGCTCTTGGATCATACTGGAAGTAACTAGAATTTTAAAGGCTACAGTTAGGATGCTATAATATTAAATCTTTTTCTTATTTTAAAATTAATTCATAATTTTGAGAGAAATGGGATGTTTAGTGATGAGGAAGTATATTTTGTTGAGTTGTAGGAAACAATGCAGCAAGACATGTTTCTATTGCTATGTCCAATTAAATTTTATGTGTCTCCTAAAATTAATTTTGTTTTACAAGTTATATGAAGAATAAATGACTATCTTTTAGATGGGAGAATAAATTATGATTATATATTTCAGATTGTACTTTCATGTAAAGAATTAGAAACTGGAATTAGTTTAAATTTTAATTAGGTAGTTAAATCCCAAGCTGTTAGTGATAATATTGAGATCCAAACTGGAAAGGAGATGAATGTACTTAGGCAGTAAAGATGTTAAAAATGTAAACAAAAGAGCAAAGATGTGTTATTGAACTCGTTTGAACTTAAGACTCTTAAAAAATAATTTGTGTTCTCATCAAAGTGCCATCTTATAGTTTCTATTCTTAATAGTATTTTCACAGAATGATTAAGCTTTATCATTACTACATAAAATGCAACTTTTACTGGGTCCTAATTAATTAGATACTATCCAGTTTCTGGTTGGAATACAGTCTGGATTCATCTAATGAAGACAGGCACAAAGTTGAAGGTGTATGCTGACTATTATTGGAAAATTGCTGAAGTCATGAGATTTCTCAGGTTAAGGGCTTGTTTTCTTTAACAGATGTATATATTTTTTTTACATGGTCCCTTGTTTTGGTAACTAATTGTTATATTATACTCTGAATTTAAATTATGAGAACCATGAAAACTGTTGAACCTGCCTTCTTGGCATAGAAGTAAACTGAATTTCAAGCTTGAATCAAAACATTTTAAGAAAAAAGCATTGTTTTCAGGGATTTGATTGACAGAAGGAAGCTATTAAAATTGGAAAGTTCAGCAGCATTATAAAAAGGTTAGGGGGATAATTTTAAATGGAAAAGCATAGACTTGCATTGGACTTTGACTCCTTTTGCCTGGATATGTATTATTTTAAATTGAGGTTCAGTTGACATATAACATAACATGAGTTTCCAATATATTACATAATGATTCAAAATGTGTCTGTATTGTTGAATGATCACCACCGTAAGTAGTTTACTTCTGTCTCCATTCATGTGCTGCTGTGCTCTTGGGTTAGTTGTGTCAGACTCTGGACTATCGCTCACAAGCCTCCTCTGTCCATGGGGTTTTCCAGGCAAAAGTACGGGCATGGGTTGCCATTTCCTTCTCCAGGGGATCTTCCCGACCCAGGAATGGAGCCTGTGTCTCCAGTGTCTCCTGCATTGCAGGCAGAGTCTTTATCTGCTGAGCCATCAGGAAGTCACCACACAGAGAGAGTTTTTTTTTTCTTGTGATGAATTTTAAGATTTACTCTTTTAGCAACTTTGAAATACGCAGTGCAGTATTATTAACTGTAGTTGCCAAGCTGTACATCATATCCCCATGACTTATTTTACATTATAACTGCAAGTTTCTACTTTTTCTTTTTAACTCCCTTTACCTGTTCCACATCTCCCCCCATGTTTATTTTACTCTTTGTTTTCTCATTTGTTTACTAATCTTACGGAAGTCACTGTTAAGCTTAAAAACACTTTTATTGAAGTGTAATAAAAATGTGCTTAAAAAGTGCACACACGAAGAGTACACTTTGAATGTTTGTAATGTACACACCTGTGTAACTCCCACTTAGAACTGGGTAGAACTAGCACCTCAGAAACTTCCCTTCTGCCCCTTCACAGTCACCTCTACACCCTCCTCAAAGATCTGCCATTTCTCACCCTAGATTAGTTTTTACCTGTTGGAGTTGGTGATGGACAGGGAGGCCTGGCGTGCTGCGATTCATGGGGTCACAAAGAGTCGGACATGATTGAGCGACTGAACTGAACTGAACTGAACTAACTTGATACAAATGGAAGTAAAAGTCATAGTATGTTCTCTTCTGTGTCTGACTTGTATCCAGTATTATAATTATGAGATTTGTCCATGTAGTTGCGAGTGGCAGTAATTTGCTCTTTTATGTAGAAGTACAGCATCCCATTTTAGGAATATATTACCATTATCTGTCCATTCTGCTGTTGATGGGTATGAAGGTTGTTTGTAGTTTTTGACTGTCAAAGATAATGCTTCTTTGAAAAATCTTTTACATGTCTCGTTGCATATAAGTTTGAATTTTACTGTTATTTATGATGATCAGGTGTATTGTTGTGTATTATTGTTGTTCAGTCACTAAGTCATGTCTGACTATTTGTGACCCCATGGATTGCAGCACACCAGGCTCCTCTGTCCTCCATTATTTCCTGGAATTTGCTAACATTCATGTCCATTGAGCCAGTGATGGCACCCAACCATCTCGTCCTCTGTCGCCCTCTTCTCCTGCCTTCAGTCTTTCTCAGCATCAGGGTCTTTTTCAATGAGTTGGCTCTTTGCATCAGGTGACCAAAGTATTGGAGCTTCAGCATCAGCATCAGTCCTTCCAATGAATATTCAGGGTTGATTTCCTTTAGGATTGACTGGTTTGGTCTCCTTACAGTCCAAGGGACTCTCAAGAGCCTTTTCTAGCACCACAATTCAAAAGCATCAATTCTTTGGTGCTCAGCCTTCTTTGTGGTGCAACTTGCACATCCATACACATCTGCTGGGAAAACCATAGCTTTGACTATACAGACCTTTGTTGGCAAAGTAATGTCTCTTCTTTTTAATACGCTGTCTAGGTTTGTTATAGTTTTTCTTCCAAGGAGCAGATGTCTTTTAATTTGCAGTGGTATCATCTGCATATCTGAGATTATTGATTTTTCTCCAAGCAATCTTGGTTCCAACTTGTGATTCATCCAGCCTGGCATTTTGCATGATGTACTCCGAATTTGAGTTAAAGAAGCAGGGTGACAATATACGGCCTTGATGTACTCCTTTTCCCAGTTTTGAACCAGTCCATTGTTCCATGTCCAGTTCTAACTGTTGCTTCTTGAACTGCATACAGATTTCTCAGAAGACACATATACTCTTCTGGTATTCCCATCTCTTTAAGAATTTTCCACAATTTGTTATGATCCACACAGTCAAAGGCTTTAGCATATTCAATGAAGCGGAAGTAAATATTTATCTTGAACTCTCTTGCTTTCAGCTTTCGTAGATACTATCAGTTAGTTCTGTAAGCTGTTTTTACCAGTTTGCCCTTCCACTACTCATGTAGCATAAGTGTTGACATTTGCTCCACATTCTCACCATAGTTGGTCTGGTTTGTTTCATTTTAGTCACGCTGGTGTGCTTGAAAATTTTTGCATTTTCCTGATAGACGGTGAGTACTTTTTTCATATACTTACTAGTCTCAAGACAGTTCCAGAAAAACATCTACTTTTGCTCTCCTGACTACGCCAAATTTGACTCTGTGGATCACAACAAACTGGAAAATCCTTAAAGAGATGGGAATACCAGACCACCTTACCTGCCTCATGAGAAACCTATATGCAGGTTGAGAAACAACAGTTAGAACTGGACATGGAACAATGGACTGGTTCTAAATTGGGAAAGGAGTATATCAAGGCTATATACTGTCACTCTGCTTATTTAACTTATATGCAGAGTACAGCATGCGGAATGCTGGATTGGATGAAGCACAGGCTGGAATCAAGATTGCCAGGAGAAATATCAATAACCTCAGATATGCAGATGACACCACCCTTATGGCAGAAAGTGAAGAGGAACTAAAGAGTTTCTTGATGAAGGTGAAAGAGGAGAGTGAAAAAATTGGCTTAAAACTCAACATTCAAAAAACGAAGATCATGGCATCCAGTCCCATCACTTCATGGCAAATAGATGGGGAAACAATGGAAACAGTGACAGAATATTTTCTTGGGTTCCAAGATCACTGCAGATGGTGAGTTTAGCCATGAAATTAAAAGACGCTTGCTCCTTGGAAGGAAACTATGGCAAACCTAGACAGCATATTAAAAAGCAGAGACATTACTTTGCTTACAAAGGTCCGTCTAGTCAAGGCTATGGTTTTTCCAGTAGTCATGTATGGGTGTGAGAGTTGGACTATAAGGAAAGCTGAGTGCCAAAGAATTGATGCTTTCGAAGTATGGTGTTGGAGAAGACTCTTAAGAGTCCCTTGAACTGCCAAGGTGATCAAACCAGTCAATCTTGGAAGTCAGTCCTGAATATTCACTGAAAGGACTGATATTGAAGCTGAAGCTCGAATAGTTTGGCCACCTGATGTGAAGATTCATGGGGTCGCAAAGAGTCGGACATGACTGAGCGACAGATCTGATCTGATCTGATGTGAAGAACTGACTGATTGGAAAAGACCTTGATGCTGGGAAAGATTGAAGCCAGGAGGAGATTGGGACAACAGAGGATGAGATGGTTGGATGGCATCACCGACTCGATGGACATGAGTTTGAGCAAGCTCCTGGAGTTGGTGATCGACAGGGACACCTGGCGTGCTGCAGTCCATGGGGTCAGAAAGAGTCGAGCTCGACTGAGGGACTAAACTGACTGGACTGGTACTTAGTAGTCATTTGGAGCTTCTCTTTTGTGAAGGACCTGCCATTTGCACAACTAAAAAAATGGAACTATCTTATTGATTTATGAGACTTTATATATATATTTAGGGCTTCCCTGGTGGCTGAGAGGTTATATATTATATATATATATATATATATATATATATTTGGGTAGAAGTCTTTTGTTGAATATATGTAGTAGAAAATATCTTTGCCTGTTTCATGACTTGTCTTGTTCTACTTTCTTACTGGTATCTTTTGATGAAACTCAGTATTAAGTTCAGTTTAGCTACCTTCTTTTTGTAATTCATTCTTTTGGGATCTGTTTACAAAGTTTTTGCTCAACACAAAGTCATGAAAGTATGTTTTCTGCTAGAAGCTTTGTTTTACTTTTCAGGTTTTGGTGTATGATCTGTCTGTCATTTCTGTGTAAGGTAAAGATGTGAAGTAGGGCAGCCCATGTCTTTTTTCCCTATCGCATTTCAGTGGCACTTTACACGTAGGGGTCTGCTTTTGGATTTCTCTGCTTTGTCCTGTTGGCCTATTTGTCTGTCATTGGTTTAGGTATTGTACTTTATCAGGCTTAATGTACTTTTAATTACTTTTTTGAATTTAATTTTACTGTCCTTTTTCTAGCTTTTTTAAATAGAAGCTTAGGTAATTTTCTGTTTTTCTTCTATATGCATTTAAAACATTAAGGCTTTTTTTTTTTTATAATCGTGACTTTAGTTCAGTTTCATAAGCCTCAATATGTAGTATTTTCATTACCATTTAGTCAAAAATATTTTAACATTTTGATTTCTTTTGAGACCCATGGGTTATATCATGTAATTTCCAAACATGTGGGACTTTTTTTGTTTTCTGTTAATGATTTCATTCTTTGGACTATGCTGTCTTATTTTATGATCCCAACATATGGTATGTTGGTAAATGCTCTATATGCATTTGTAAAGCATGTATGTTTGCTGTTGTGGCTTGTAATATTTTATTATATTTATCAATTAGGTCAAATTTGTTAATTATGTTATTCAAATCCTTTATATTATTACTGATTTTGTGCCACTTTTTCATCAGTTACCAAGAGAAGTACATTCATCTTCAAATATAACTATAGCCTTGGTCTTCACTGTCACATAGCCTTATTTTCAGGTGTCTCTTCTGTGTCTATGTTCAGAATTTTCTCTTCCTATAAATGGCACCGATCATTGGATTAGGGCCTACTCTAATCCAGTATGACCTAATTTTAGCGTGATTGCATCTGCAAAGCCCTTACTTCCAAATAAGGTCACATTCACAGGTATTTGGGGTTAGAACTTGAACATACCTTTTGGTGGGGTGTGAGGCACATTTCAACTCAACAGATGCCTTAAAACATTTTAAAAAATTGTATGCAACTTTTATAGCTGATTTTTGGGGAGTGATTCATTCAATACAAGCTACTTTTATCATAGCCAGAATAGAAAACCTTAAAATGAAGGGTTTAAAATTTAATTTTAAAATAAAACATTCATATAGTTCAGAATAGGTACAGTCTTATACACTGGATATTTGCCTTCTCTGCCCTTTTGCTGTCTAGTTGCCTTTCTCATTTGCAGACAAAATTGTTAGTGTTATGTTCAGCCTTTTAAGACACGGCTTCTCTAGTTGTGGACTGTAGGCTCTAGAGCACATGGACTCAGTTGTGGACTCTGGCATCTTAGTTCCACCAAGGATCGAACCCAGGCCTCCTGCTTTGGGAGCACAGAGCCTTATCCACTGGATTACCAGGGAAGTCCCTGAAAGATTTTAAACTACTTGATTTAACAAGTTTTCCATACCAAGCATTCTCTTATTTCTGACCCTCTCTTCCACATAGAATTTTGTAAAGAAGTCAGTGTAAGAGTAGTATTTACTCATAGATTTTTTTTTTTTAAGCCAGACATTAAATGTTTTGGTCAGCAGCTGTTGTTATATCAGTAGAAGCAGACATCAGAATATCACGTTCTTTAGTCTAGATTTGTCTCTATTTCCTAATAGTTTTTGCACTATTTTGTGCTTCCTATTTATTCAGCTGTGAAGGAAGTTTGAATTAACCTGATGTGTCAGTATACAAGTAATGGAAATAATTCTGTTTAATTACCCGAACAAGCAGGGACACATTGTTTGAAAGACTTTTTATTGTTAAGATTCTCAGTCATGCTTACCTGCATTCATTATGTTGCGGCGTTCCCTTGCATAATAAACATGTCTTTTTACAGTGCTCTCTCAGAGGAGGAGAAGTCTACCTTGCGTGCAGGGCTAATCACCAACTTCAATGAACCGATAAACCAGGTTAGTGAGAAAATGAGTGCCAACTGTTCTTTTTTTCCCGTGGTTTTTTTGCTTCTTTTCCAAACTAACTTTGGTTCTTTGCTTTAAAAATAAAATTTTATTAAATAATGGTCATTTGTGATGTGTATATACACTTCTCTGATGGTTTTTAAATTTTGAGATCCAATTCTAGCTGTGAAGAATTTTGATTAGATTTGGCTCTTACTGATTTAAAACTCAGAATCATTTGAAGATACACCTGTATATTTTTTAACTTCTCAGTTTTTGAGCCAATATTGAAAGTATCTCTCTACATATTAATTATTGAAATTATCCCCCCCCCCAACTACAGGACAGCTTCTGATTTTTTTTTAAAGATGTTTTGTCTTTTATTTTTGGCTGTGCTAGGTCTTCTTTGCAGCGCGCAGGCTTCTCAATGAAGTGGCTTCTCGTTGCAGAGCCTGGGCTTTAGGCATGCAGGACTCAGTAGTTGTGGCTCGTGAGCTCTAGAGCACTGGCTCAGTATTTGTGGTGCATGGACTTAGTTGCTCCATGGCATGTGGGCTCTTCCTGGGCCAGGAATCAAACCCATTTCCCCTGCATTAGCAGGCAGATTCCCCACCACTACGCTACCAGGGAATCCCAGACTTCTGATTTTTGTCTGTTTCCTTCATCACATTTTCACTTCTTAGTACTCTGTGGGGGATAGATAGTGGATTATATAGTTTTATTTTTTCTTTCCCTTTTAGTGAGATTTTTCTTTTAAGAATAAAATAAGTTTGCTTATGATACAAAAATTCTATTTTCCAAGTTACTATTTCTTACATTTGATTCTTTTGATTTGACTATTAAAGCACATTGTATTAGGAGGTGTATCCAATGTAGTTTTATCTAAACCTACTTATATGATCCGAGTTCTATTTTTTTTTTTTTGCAGTTTCTCAGCTAAGGAGAATTGATGGAAGTTGGAGAGGAACAGAGTTACTCTCTGTGGGGAAGGAGGTGGTCGTCGGAGGGGCTTGGGTGATTGAGGGTGAACCATTGCTTAGGTGTTCTGTCAACCAGTATTTGGGAAACTCTGATCTGAACAAATATCACTATGTGAATACCTAATACTGATATTCATTTCCACTCTTAGATCAGTGGCTCTCAAAGTTTACATCCTTAGAACTTCCTTATACTGCTGAAATAAAACATGGAAGAGTTATATATGTTGATGTTTATTGTATTAGAAATTAAAATTGATAAACCTAAAATATATTGTTTATTAATATGGACTGAATTTTAAAAAGTGAACGGTAGCTATTTCCCCAAACAATAAGTATTTAATGAAGAGAGTAACATTGTTCTGCATTTTTGCATATCTTTTTACTGTCTGGCTACTTAAAAAATGTCTAGAATTTCAAATATATCTAGTATTTACTAAGTTGTGATGTTATTTTAGAAGTTATATGATGAAAATCTAGCTCCACAATGGTATATTACTGGGAAAGGATAGACCTCACAGAAAAGATCCTAGGCCCCCCAGGGTTCCATAGACCACACGTCGAGAGCTACTGTCTTAAACATTTGTTCAGTGAAATCTTACTTATTTTTGTTAAATGTATGAGTAACTAAAAAGGGAATTTTCAGCTGTGAACATATTCCTTACCTATTGCTTTAATTTCATGTTTATTTCTGAAAGTTAATTTTTTTCCCTTTAGATTGCAACTCAGATTGCAGTGCTGATTGCAAAAGTTGCTCGATTGGATTGTCCTCGACAGTGGCCTGAACTGATTCCCACTCTTATAGAATCTGTGAAAGTCCAAGATGATCTTCGACAACACAGAGCATTACTTACCTTCTATCATGTTACCAAGACTCTGGCGTCTAAACGACTGTCTGCTGATAGAAAACTGTTTTATGATGTAAGTGACTTAATGGAATTAAATTTGATAATGAAAACTGTGCTATTTGTATTGAAATCATAATGAAAACTGTGCTACTTGTATTAAAATGTAATTTTACCTCTAGATATCTTACTGATGGATTATTAATTCTTTCTAATTGACCTCAAAAGGGTCATATTAATAGGTAACATCTGAAAGGTTTTAAGCTGGATTGTGATATGACCAGTAAGGTCACTTAGTTGCCAATGAGGGGGGTTAATTGGTGGAGAACAGTCTGAAGGCAGAAAGACTGCTTTGAGGCTACTGAAGTTGTGTTCAGATGCAATGATAAAGCTCTCAAAGGAAGAAGTGATAAAGAGAACATTTAGGAGCATATAGAGGTGAGATTTAGGAAGTTAAAATTGACATGCCTGGGTAATTGGTGGATATAGGAAGCAGTCTGACACAATTGGTGATGTCTGTCGGTGTTTTAGTTCTATTCATTGAAAAAACTCTTTCTTCCCTTCATTCAGTTGCTTTGGTGTTTTTGTATTTCATTGTTTTGAACTACTGGAACAGCGATTTTCATATTTTTCAGCATAACATTTTAAACTGTACCAGATAACAATGGGACTCTCCAGGTTTTGTTTTTGGCTACACTGTGGCTTGTGGGATTTTAGTTTCTTACTCAGGGATTGAACGTGGGTCCTTGGCAGTGAGAGCATGGAGTCCTAACCACTGGACCAACAGGAATTCCCTCCAAGTATTTTTAACAGTGTTCTTGCTTACCTTTGGAATCCTTGCTTTGAGGATATGGCTTAGGAATTTGAATTTTTAATAGGCTCCCCAGGTTATCCTTAAGACACCAAAGTTTAAACCAGAACTATATTATGTCCTGGGTTTTACTTTTAACCCAGTAGGTGTAAATAGCTAATTTTCTGTTTATCTGAGGATACTGAGTGTAAGAGAAATTCTTCTTGTTTAAAGGTTACCTTTTAAATCCTTGTAACTTTTACTTGATATCTAATAAGGACTAAAGAAATGGACATTTTATCTTTTCAAGTCTTTCTGTGAATTTCTTATTGACTTTTCTCACTTTTATTCCCATCTTAGTCCTTCACTTTTATGTAGAAGTTTTAATGTGTGTAAGATTCTGGGTTACAATTACTCTTTATTGAAGGGTCCCCTTCTATAGAAATCTTACTTCTTGGTTTGGCTTTTTCAAGTTATACTCTCCTAATGTATTGCCTTGGTTTTCAGATACAATGTGTATTTAGCCTACTCTGTCTCTACAAAGTATATCTAAATTAGCCTTATTTTGTATAGCTTGTTTGGGTTAGCTTCCTGTCCACTTCAACTTTCTTGCTTGGTTTTCTTGTAGTGTGAGGCTCTTTCCTCTCCATATAGAATGAAATATAGGTCTGCCTAGCATCTTGTACTTACATCCAGCATAGTATTTATTGCATTGTACATTACATTACAATTACATTTTAATTGTTGATTCACCCTTTCTGAGATCCACCACACTGAATTTTATGAGGGAGTACTGTAGCTCTTATTGTTACAGTTATTATTATAGTCCTACTGTCTAGCCCAGAAGAATGTACATGAGTGGATCGTGCCCAATACCTGTTAAATGAATAAACAGTAGAGGAAGAGATTTGTTCTTAAATACATTCTAGATTTCAAAATGGTATGATATAGAACTTCAAAAAGCAGGAGTTGGGGAGTATATACAAAACTCAAGATACCTGGAAAAAGTAATTGAGCTTAGCACCGTTTATTTTTGAATGGAGTAGCTGAACCTGGAAACATGGAACACAGCGGGGAATAGGATGGAAATCTTGTCTGATGGGGTTGGGGAACAAGAAGTGTAGTTTATTAAAGGTAGCATATGTAGGAAGATATTATGATAAAGAGCAAGTTTGCTAGTTAATTAAACAGCCCAATTATTTTGGTAATCTGAAGTGTGGGAAAATCTTTTTAATAATGTGGTTACTTTAATGCTAAGATGGTCCTTATGTACTAAATTAGTTTCCCACATAAAGAAGTGTAAGGTCATAGTTGAGCTACTTGATATGACAAAATAGTTCATGGTACATTTAATCCCTACTGCTTCACCTGTCCCAGCAGTTTTTTTCCCAGCGTGTTTTCCTTCCACCTTAAAATAAATTAAGTTCTTTTCATGGGTGACAGATAATAAAATCAACAGTAGTAGCTGTTTGCAGTAATGAAATTGAGCTTGATTTGACACAAAGGGGATTCATTTTCTAGAAAATTACATGCTTTTCATACAAACATGAATATAAAAAAGTTGACATTAAGTACAGTTAAAATCTAAATTTAGTCTATGAAAGCCAGGAAATTTAGGTCACAGATAGTAATTCTAATATAATTGTAAATGTATTAACCAAATAATGTCTTATAGATGTGGTGTGTAACCCACAAAGGTACCTGCTATGGTAAGTGAAGTAATCCAAATCCAAAAAAAAAGAAGAAAAAATTTTTTGAAAGCAAGTGTATTTCACTTGTGTTTAGCAATATGGGTTAACAATTATGAGAAGACCTGGCTCCTAGTCAAGAATGTTTCTTTGTACTGAGCAGTTTTGGAATTTTGAGCAAGGTATTTGTACTTTATGATTCTTTAAATTTGTCTTTTAATTATAAAGTTGTGTGATTCTGTGAATTTATAATTTTTATTATTCTGAGTAAATCTTTATAAACACCATTAAAGTTTGAGATGGACTTTTTAGTTTTAGTGTAATTTAAATATTGATTTTGTGTTTTTAATTGCTTTTTTCCTAGAAGCCAAGACCTTTGTACATTTAGTTTTATTTTTTCTTTTTCACTGTTTTCTTAGCAGTTAAGTTCTTAACCTACTGACTTTATCAGATACTTTGCTGTGCAATTTTGGCATATAACCAGTGAAATAGTTTTCTTACTTAAGGACATTTCAAATGAACTCTAGTTGTGAAAACAATTCAACAGCCTCCATATATTTTTCACTCATATTTACCAGTTCTTAAGGTGTTGCCACATTTACTTTTCCTCTTGAAGCAAATCTTGATATGTCATTTTACCCAATACTATTTAGAGTATGAATCTCAAAAAAGGACACATTCCATAACCAGTTTTTATTTTTAATTTTTTAAGTTTGGATATGAGGAATTAATCTTAAATTCTTACTTCCCCTCGAGAGTGAGTCAACAGATTGCCTACTGAGGTATGTATGATACTGAAGAACATGAAAGACACAACTAGTCATCTCCTGACATGGGAAAAATCATAAGACACAAATCTCCAAAGGTCATTTAGTAACTTTTTAAAATCTGCCATACTGTATTACATTGTTGTTATAGTCAAAGCTAAAATTCAGCAAAAATTAAAAAGCTGAAGGATTTATGATGAATAATGTTCCCACTAATAGCATATATATTTGCATGATGAGGATAAGAGAAAACTGTGCAGCGAGATGAAGTCAGATTACGATACTACTGAATAGTCTTCCTGATGAGTGTTTTATGAATAAACTAACCAAAGAGATCCACATAGCTACTTTGGGATGGGCTGATTGGCATAAGATAGCTAACTCAGCCTCATAAAAGAAATTTTCATCCTTATTCCTTATAAATTTATAATTTCATGTTTGGTTCTGTGGGAAAGTTCTCAAATAGTTAAAGTTTTGAGTGTTAAATTTGAGAATGCCAAGGTGCCACTTATACTGTATAGCTCACACCTTCGGGAAATTTACAGAATAGTGAAATTTATTTAAAACATAAATGTGTGTTTATAAGCAAATCATTAAGTAGGTTAAATTCATCATTTTCAGTTTTGGGTGATTCTAAATGCTGTTTCTAAGTCTTGTCTCTTGCTTTGCCTAATTTCAGATTGCCTTTTAAACACATTGTTTAAAGAATGACTCCTACGATCCATAGAGTCATTTCTGCTATGAACCTGTGTGGGGATTTGAGAGAGAGAGAGAGAGAGAGAGTGTGTGTGTGTGTGTATCTGTGTGTGTGTGTCTGTGTCTAGGCTTAGATAAATATGAGGGAAAGAGGAAACTTTTGGTGGAAGCTTTAATCAAGGAAAGACTCAAGATGACTAGCTTGATCAAAAAAAAAAAAACTATGCACTAAACAGAACAGGAGATTTTGAGTAAAGTATAGTTTATCCTTTCTGTTTGATTCACAAGGACTCTTGTCTGGGTCCTAGGAAGATCAGACCAGATCAGTCGCTCAGTCGTGTCCGACTCTTTGCGACCGCATGAATCGCAGCACGCCAGGCCTCCCTGTCCATCACCAACTCCCGGAGTTCACTGAGACTCACGTCCATCAAGTCAGTGATGCCATCCAGCCATCTCATCCTCTGTCGTCCCCTTCTACTCCTGCCCCCAATCCCTCCCAGGATCAGAGTCTTTTCCAATGAGTCAACTCTTCGCATGAGGTGGCCAAAGTACTGGAGTTTCAGCTTTAGCATCATTCCTTGCAAAGAAATCCCAGGGCTGATCTCCTTCAGAATGGACTGGTTGGATCTCCTTGCAGTCCAAGGGACTCTCAAGAGTCTTCTCCAACACCACAGTTCAAAAGCATCAATTCTTCAGTGTTCAGCCTTCTTCACAGTCCAACTCTCACATCCATACATGACCACAGGAAAAACCATAGCCTTGACTAGACGAACCTTTGTTGGCAAAGTAATGTCTCTGCTTTTGAATATGCTATCTAGGTTGGTCATAACTTTCCTTCCAAGGAGTAAGCGTCTTTTCTTTTCATGG
Organism: Bison bison bison; assembly: GCF_000754665.1. NCBI lineage: Eukaryota > Metazoa > Chordata > Mammalia > Artiodactyla > Bovidae > Bison > Bison bison. The sequence continues at coordinate 1,446,098 of NW_011494790.1, forward strand.
CTGCAGTCACCATCTGCAGGTCTAGGAAAGGGGACTCTTAAAGCATTGCTGAGTTATACTTTGTTTTTTACCCATCTCTGTATCCATCTGACAAATATGTGAGTTGCTACTCTGCTAGTCACTATTGGAGAAGGTGATGGCACCCCACTCCAGTACTCTTGCCTGGAAAATCCCATGGACGGAGGAGCCTGGTGGGCTGCAGTCCATGGGGTCACGAAGAGTCAGACACGACTGAGCGACTTCACTTTCACTTTGCACTTTCATGCATTGGAGAAGGAAATGGCAACCCACTCCAGTGTACTTG
>NW_011494790.1:1446501-1447076 GCF_000754665.1 Bison bison bison
GCGCTGGCTTCTCTTACGGAGCACCAGCTTAGGCGCACGGGCTTCTCGGTGCGGCGCTGGCTTCTCTTACGGAGCACCAGCTTAGGCGCACGGGCTTCTCGGTGCGGCGCTGGCTTCTCTTACGGAGCACCAGCTTAGGCGCACGGGCTTCTCGGTGCGGCGCTGGCTTCTCTTACGGAGCACCAGCTTAGGCGCACGGGCTTCTCGGTGCGGCGCTGGCTTCTCTTACGGAGCACCAGCTTAGGCGCACGGGCTTCTCGGTGCGGCGCTGGCTTCTCTTACGGAGCACCAGCTTAGGCGCACGGGCTTCTCGGTGCGGCGCTGGCTTCTCTTACGGAGCACCAGCTTAGGCGCACGGGCTTCTCGGTGCGGCGCTGGCTTCTCTTACGGAGCACCAGCTTAGGCGCACGGGCTTCTCGGTGCGGCGCTGGCTTCTCTTACGGAGCACCAGCTTAGGCACACGGGCTTCTCAATGCGGTGCTGGCTTCTCTTATGGAGCACCAGCTTAGGCGCACGGGCTTCTCGGTGCGGCGCTGGCTTCTCTTATGGAGCACCAGCTTAGGCGCACAGGCTTC
>NW_011494790.1:1447176-1492582 GCF_000754665.1 Bison bison bison
TGGAAAATCCCATGGACGGAGGAGCCTGGTGGGCTGCAGTCCATGGGGTCACGAAGAGTCAGACACGACTGAGCGACTTCACTTTCACTTTGCACTTTCATGCATTGGAGAAGGAAATGGCAACCCACTCCAGTGTACTTGCCTGGAGAATCCCAGGGATGGAGGAGCCTGGTGGGCTGCCGTCTATGGGGTTGCACAGAGTCGGACATGACTGAAGCGACTTAGCAGCAGCAGCAGCAGCAGTAGCAGTAGTCACTCCATTGGATGCCTGAGCTGCAGCTGTGAGCAAAGGTAGGATTACAAATAGAGAGGAGGGTGTTTTCACCTCCTCCTCCCTCAGATTGAGTTCATACTCTGTATACCTGAGAGCATTGTCTAGGCATCAGTAACTAAGGACAGCCTTATGGCTGTTACTAGGTTTAGAGGTCTTGAGGAATCTTGGAGCTGGGTCAGGTAACTTGTGTTGAGTAGGCAGGCACTGATTGGTTGGCCTAGATCTGCCTTTTCGGGGAGCGCTGAGCCCAGAACCTATTTCTAAGTTTTGGTTTGCTGCCTTGGGACTTAGCATGAGTGACTTCATCTTGGGCCTAATCTGGTTACCTTAGCATACGTAATCATTTAACTTTTATCATATAATATGCATAAAAATGGTAATTTAATATGATTTAATGTTCAGTTGCTCAGTTGTGTCCAACTCTGTGACCCTATGGACTGCAGCACACCAGGCTTCTCTGTACCTCACCATCTCCCAGAGCTTGCTCAAACTCAGGTCCATTGAGTCAGTGATGCCATCCGGCCATTTCGTCCTGTTGAGATGATATAATATAATTAAATATTTGTAGCCAATTTTCTACATTTTAAAAAATACATTATTACAGTTGGTTTGTTTGAGCCAGAAAAATGAATATGGTTGATACATCACATTTGGTCATGTTTCTTAAGTGTCTTTAAAGTTAGAATAGCATTCATTCTTTGTGTGTGTGTGTGTGTGTGTGTGTACGTGTGCACATCATTGACATGTTGTTAATTATCTTGTTGAGTAGAGTTAGGTTAAGCAAGTTTTGAGAGTTCCAGTTTGTGGATAATTTTTATTGCCCCACTATTAGTTACGAATTACAAGACTTTGATTTAAACATTTTTTGGTGCTCATTTTTTTTAGGGGAAAATTGGTCCTGAAGCTAAAAAGTTTAAGAATATCTAAAATACTAAAATAAAATTTGCTATATTGGTTTGTTTTTGATACTCAAGGAATCAAGTCTGTATGTTTCTCAGACTTAAGAAGCTACTAAGTAAGCAGTCAGTGGGTGGCACTGTTCCTTCTGGTTTAGAAAAAGAAAAATACAAGTATTTGGGATTTTCATGGACCAATACCTAAAATGTTTTATTAAATAGCTTATTTTTTTATTGTCTAACTGAATAATTCCTACCCCTCTATATTTTCTTGGAGAAAATGTAGAAATATTTTAATCCCTTCTACTTGTCCTCTATTATTTTCTCTTTTCCAGATAAGCCTTCTGTGAGCATTTATCAGCTTGTATTTTCTGGAGCAGATAGAAGCCTGTGAAAGACTTGTGTTTACAAGATAGTTAATAGTATTCCTTCCCAAATTCTTGTGGTTTCTTCCTTCTTTGTCTTTCCACCTCCTTTTACCCTTGGGCTGAGAGCATAGTGCTATATTGCTTCTTCATTCTAATCATCCCTGTTTGTGCAGAGCCCTTTTGTAGACTAGCTAAAAAGAATTAGGAATTGGGACTGTAACAGCTGACTAATGCTTAAAGTAGGTGCTTAGCTCCAGAACTGGAACCTGAAACAAAGGAGAATATTACAGTTTTTTCATACTACTGTTTCTTTCTTGATTTCTGTCACAAATGCTGTGTGCCTTCACACTAAAAACAGTGACTGAAGCAATAGGGGTTGGATGACTCCAGTTCAAGCTGTGGGATGCCGCTTTGCTGAGAAGCCAATTCTAGACTGTAACTAAGTGGTTTTATATCTGCAGTTCTGTTCTGGGGGAGATTCTAGGGGTGGGATAGGATACCTTATACCTTATCAGAACCCAGGAAACCATGAGAAACTAACAGAGGAAATAGGGGGGGTTGAGTAGAGATGGTGTTCTACCAGTTGCTTATAAGCCTTTCATCCTCTTGTGTTCCAGGAGGGTTACAGGGTGTTCTGCCCGTACTCATTAGCTGAGGTTTAAGCCTTTGCCTGTGTAGATAGGTGCAAAGTTACAAGGGGTATGGTGAAGGTGTTTTTCTGTATCTGGAAGCCTAGGCCTTTAAAATTACTGCATTAAAATAATAGAAGTGGAATTTGACTTTATCATAGAAATGTCATATTTACAGGATTGCATTTCTGACTGGTTTCTGATGCCTGATCTTATTATAAGTAGTTTCATTAGTTGAAATGACGTATCTCAAATAAGAAAAAATCATTCTGAAGTGTGCTAATGATCACTAGTCAGTTGCACTTTCACTAAATTTTTATTTAAAGCAAATGGCCATGTAGGCTGAGGTGGATTGCTCTTAGACTTTCTGGAAAAAACTTGAAAATACCACTGGAGTGTGGTTCTCATTTTGAGTCAGGATTTCAAATACTGGTACATATTAATATGTTCTTGGCTTTAAATACTCCAAACCAGGTGGGTAGAATTGGCAGAATGCAGAAATTTAACTCCTTTGTATTTCTTAGTGTATTGATTTATCTGGTAAACTCAGTGATAGTCCGTAAGTCAAGTGTTTTTAAAGCCAAGTGTTACAACTGTTAATAATAGTGGAAGAAAATAAAAGAGTAAAGATTGGAAATATCAAACTGCAGTGCAGGCATTAGGCTAAGTAATATTTCAAGAAACTAATAGTATTTGCAGGGGGTGGCGTGTTTATGTATGTGTGTTTATAATGGCAGCAGTGTAAACCACTTCCTGCTGGGCATTGTGACTAAAAAATCAGACGTGTGCGTTGTGACTAAAAAAGTTAGACGTGTTGCTATAAGTGATTCTTGACTTTTGAATTTTGTTGAAAATGTATTACTATGTAGGTCTAATGATTAGTGGAATCTGTAATAATATTGTGAACAAATTTGTTGATATCTTTGCAGTTAGCTTCTGGAATTTATAGTTTTGCCTGCTCTCTGTGGAATCACCACACAGACACATTCCTTCAACAAGTTTCTTCTGGCAATGAAGCTGCAGTTCTAAGTTCACTTGAACGAACTCTACTATCCTTGAAAGGTACTATTAAGCTTGACATGTTTATTTTTGAAACAGCATACCTCAGAATAGTGGCCAAACAGTTCCTCTCTATAGATTTTCTGTTTCCAGTTGCACTAGTAGAAGAATAAAGGGTTAATATTTCCCTCAGACAAGGGCTCTTGTGTTTTTCTTTTGTAAGAGTAGCTCTTCTACTTTGTCTAATCCATGAGAGTACACAGGGTTCAAATGGTTAGTTTTAAGTTACACTCACATTACTGGCCATGGTTCTGAATACATACCTTTCAAACACTCGCACTTCTTTTTTGCTTCATTTTTCATTCTGGGCTACTGCCATTCATGCCAGCTTTCGTAAACTTCTGTCCTCAAGGCTTAGTTGAGCTCTGTCTCCCAGCTTTCTTTCCTGAGAACTCATCTTTCTCGTTTGTACTTAGATTTTAGAAACTGCTTGTTGGGGTGCTTTGTTGGCCTGTGTTTTCTGATGCTTTGCTTATGGGCATCCCCCTCGCATATATCTCTTTCACTTCCTTGAGCTGAGCTTATCTTTGTGCATGTATTCTAAGGTTCCTTTCCTTTCTAACATTCACCATCATTTCATTCTTTGTCTTCCTTCTGCTCTGGTTGCTTGAGGCTCTTTTGTGTTTCTTAGTTTAAACTCAAGCGGCCTTTATTTTTCTTACTGTGGCTCATTTTGCATTCTCTGCTTTATTTGTAAGCTCTTTTGTCATACTCACCCTGGTACCTTACAGGGGCATTGCTTTAGTGCCTCACTTGTGTTAAGCAGACAGTGGACGCACAAACCCCAAGCTGTCAACACATTTTGATGTGGACAGACGTGAAATCATTTTAAAGGACTGTTGATATGTAAAATCCAATCCATTGTACAGGTGGTTTTACAAGTGAATGAGATGGTTTTGTCAAAACCAGGGAGGAAACAATTAAAAGGCCTTAGAAATGTTAACTCAGAATTAGAGAAATTGATATATAAGATTAGATGCACAAGTGAAAGTGAAAGTCGCTCAGTCATGTGCGACTCTTTGTGACCCCATGCAGTCCATGGAATTCTCCCGGCCAGAATACTGGAGTGGGTAGCCTTTCCCTTCTCCAGGGGATCTTTCCAACCCAGGGATTGAACCCAGGTCTCCCGCGTTGCAGGCAGATTCTTTACCAGCTGAGCCACAAGAGAACTCCAAAGATACACAAAGTAGTATATAAGTAGTGTGTTTAATGACTAAGGAATTTTTCATGAATCCTTTTGACTGGAGTTTTCTTGTCTGACTTCAAAGCCTAACTCCTGACACAAATGTTGCCATACTAATCTATGTTAGCATGCTTTAAAGTTTTCAGCACCTCAGCATTTCAAGGTCTTAGATACTCATTTGCATTTCTAAGGCATCCTGACCTGGAGAAATCTCATAGCACTTTACTCTAAAATACTCGTCTGTCCAGGTATAAATGTCTGTTCTTTCATGACTTAAATGTACTTAGGACTAGAGCTTTGTGTCATCTTTGCCTTTATACCTGTGCATGTTTAGTGTGTTTTAGACATGTGTGTGCTCATTATTTCATTCACCATATTTACAGGTAGGTGCTTGGCACCGAGCAGACAGACATAATAAATGATTGTGCAAATACATGTAAAACGACATCGGTGATGGGGCTTTACAATGTTATGATGATTGATAATATGGTCAGAAAAGACTTCCCTGAGAAAGTGATGTTTGAACCAAAATCATAAAGGATAAATGGAAGTTGACTGGGTGATAAAAGGAGAAAGAAAAGACTGTCCCAGATAGTGTAGACCGAGGTCCTGTGATGGAAAAGATCTTGTCCACGATAAGGGATTCAACTTAAACCCTCTTCTCTCCTGTTATGATACAGTAACTTGAGTTGTATGTAATTGATAGTATGAAACCAAAGGTGTTTATATATTTGCATTATAAATTCAATTTTAATACATTGCTTTCATTATTGTTTTTTTTTTATTAGAGTGTAGATTTATAATGTATTAGTTTCTGGTGTACAGCAAACTGACTCAGTTATATGTGTGTATTATTTTTATATGTATTCTGTTACGGTTTATTATATTGAATATAGTTCCCTGTTTTATACAGTAGAACCTTACTGTTTATCTGTTTTATATATAGTAGTTTTTATCTGCTAATCTCAAACTCCTCTGATTTATCCTTCCTCCAAGTCCGTTTCCCTCAGTAACTGTAAGTTTGTTTTCTGTATCTGCGAGTCTGTTTGTGTTTTGTAAACAGGTTCATTTGTGTCATATTTTAGATTCCACGTACAAAGTGGTATCACATGGTATCTGTCTTTTTCTTTCTAACTTACTTCACTTAGTTTGATAAACTCTGGGTCCATCCATGTTGCTGCAAATGGCATTATTTCATTCTTTTTTATGGCTGAGTAGTATTCCATTGTATGTATGTATGTGTGTGTGTATATATATATATATATATATATATAATGCTGTGTGTGTACGTGTGTGTGTACACACATATCTTTATCCGTTTTCCTACTGGTGGACATAAATGGCAGTAACCCTAACTATAATCTATCCTGAAGGTTGATTCCATGCCTTGGCTATTGTAAATAGTGCTGCTGTGAACACTGTGGCACATGTATCTTTTTGAATTAGAGTTTCTCTAGCTATATGCCCAGGAATGGGATTGCTGGATCATATGGCAACTCTTTGTTTTCTAAAGAACCTCCATATTGTTCTCCATAGTGACCGTACCAGTTTATATTCCCACCAACAGTGTGTGAGGGTTCCCTCTTCTCCACACCTTCTCTAGCATTTATTATGTGTAGACTTTTTAATCATGGCCATTCTGACTGTTGTGGTACCTTATTGTAGTTATGATTTTCATTTTTCTAATAATTAGTGATGTTGAGCATCTTTTCATGTGCCTATTGGCCATCTGTCTATTTAGGTCTTCTGCCCATTTTTTTGATTGGGTTGTTTGTTTTCTTTGTTACTGAGTTATATGATATATGAGTTATAAGAGTTGTTTGTATATTTTGGAAATTAAGCCCTAGTTAGTTGCACCATTTGCAAACATTTTCTCCTTGTCTGTAGGTTGCCTTTGCATCTTGTTTATGGCTTCCTTTGCTGTGCAAAATCTTGTAAGTTTGATTAGGTCCCATTAATTGATTTTTGCTTTTACTTCTATTGCCTTGGGAGACTGACCTAAGAAAAAATTGATATGGTTTACGTCAAAGAATATTTGGCCTGTGTTCCCTTCTAGGAGTTTTACGGTGTTGTATGTTTAAGTCTCTAAGCTATTTTGAGTTTATTTTTGTTGATGGTGTAAGAGAGTATTCTAGCTTCATTGATTTATGTGCAGCTGTCCAGCTTTCCCAACACCACTTGTTAAAGATTCAGTGTATATTCTTGTCTCCTTTGAAGATTAATTGACAGTAGGTGTGTGGGTTACGCTGCCTTTACACTTCACCTCGTAAACACTAGCTCTTGAGTTATATAGAAAGCAGTGCGGTTTGTAAAGTTGTTTTCTTAAAGTGAAGTGACTTTAAATTTGATAGTATAAAGTGATAGTCTGATGCTGCTGTCATGCTGGTTATTACTTAATTCTGCTAGGTGTTTTGCATGTATTGTACCATTGAATCCTTTGTTAACCCTATGAGATAGGATTTATTAACCACCTTACTTTTTTTTTATAGTTGATTTACAATATTATATTTGTTTCAGGTATTCAACATAATGATTCAGAATTTTTATAGTTTGTATTCTGTTTGAGAATGTTATGCAATGTGGGCTGTATTTCCTGTTGTGTATAATATATTCTTGCAGCTTATTTTATATAATAGTTTGTTCCTCTTACTCCCCTAGCCCTGTTGCCCCACCCCCTTTTCTTTCCCCACTGGCAGTCACTAGTTTGTTCTGTATTTCTGAGTTTCTTTTTTGTTGTATTCCCTGATTTGTTTTTATTTTTCATATTGTACGTATAAGTGATAATATACAGTATTTGTCTTTTTCTGTCTGACTTATTTCACTAAGCATAATACCCTCCGGGTCTGTCCATATTGTTGCAACTGGCTAAATCTCATTATTCTTCATGTCTGAATAGTATTCCATATATATCACGTCTTCTTTAGTATCTGTGTAACCACATTTTATAAATGAGGAATGTAAGATAAGAGAAGTTGCCCAAAATAATACAGTTTTAGACACTGGAGCTAGGATTTCTAAGTCTAGATCTAACTTCAAATCTATTATCCTGCTTATCTTCCCATATGTATCAGTTTACTCATAAAATGTGATGCTTGTAATTGAGCACTGTAGTCTATTCCAGATTTGGAATAGAGTTTAATCGTTATATTCCTTTTGGAGATACTGCATTTTCATTAATGTACCTTAAAACTGAATGAAGCTTTTCATCACCGTTGAGTCATACTTTATGGAATAGAAGTAACCTTCTCAACTTCAGCCTATAGGTATTATTGTAAGTGAGAAGTACTAACAATTACGTAAATTGAACTAAAATTTGCAATATGGCTTTAGAAACATGAGTACTTACAAGTGAGAAGAACACTGCTTCAGAGACAATAACTTGGCTTTAGTTCCATCTTTCCCACTTGGGAACCAGCCAGTGACCAGGAGTTACCTTTCTTTATCCAAGCTTGATGAGGCTTTGTGATTCTGAGTCTTTTATGATTATGATTTTAATAGGGAAAAATACGAAAAAATAAGGTATGAGTAAAGCTTGATTTTACTTTTCAGTGCTGCGTAAGTTAACTGTTAATGGAATTGTGGAACCTCATAAGAATATGGAGGTGATGGTAAGTAAAAGAAGTCATTTATTTTTTTGTAACTTTGGAAAAGTGCTTGGTATTTCCTGCATGTTATAAAGCTTATTCTTTTTACTTGGCATTCATTTAAAAGTTTTTTTATTAAGTGACCACTTAATTTCTTCTTCTTCTTTTTTTTTTTTACCATTCTGTATATGTTATACTATACTTTTAGACTTGTGGTCTGTTTTCAGACATACAGAGAATACATCAAAGCAACTATTATGTGAAAGGGAGGAGCTAGAACTAGAATGGTTCTCAAGATGCCATGGTACATTGAGAGTGTTTATTTGAATTTGAAATCAAGTGAACTGTTAGGAATTTGAATGCTGTGATAACATTACTAGGGTTAGTGTAATTGATTTATAGTCTTCGTATTTTCCTTTGTCTGTTTTTATATACTTAAAATGAGGTATTTTTCTCTTGAATCGTAACATTTATAAATATTCTTTGTAATCAATTATAAATATATACATATGAGAAGAAAGCTTCATTGATAAGCCCAACAAGTTTTGAAGTATACTCATTTTTGTATCATGGCATCTACCTTTTCTATATGCAAAAATGTATAGCTGCATATATTTTATTCCTGAACAAAGTGGAATTGTATCATACTTGTTCAGATCTCTATTAGCTTTCACAATGAGTTTAGGTCAGCTAGAATGTTACTCTGTGGATTGCCTTCGGGGCGGCACAGGAAGCTTGGAAAAGGTATATTTAATTGGTTCTTTAGGTTTGTCCTACTTCATTTACATTTGATCAGAGTCACACTTTTATTTTTTTGAACTTTATGTTTCTGTAAGATTTTGCTTGAAATAATGGTTCTATTGTTAAAAGAATTAAAAACTGCTAATATACATCATTATAATGTGAATACAGTTTTTTTCTGTAAAAATATTACATGTTTTTTTTAAAGTTAAAAAACTCAGAAGAGGAAGTAGAAAATAATAAATCATTTAAAAACTTACCGTGATAACAGTTCTAAGTTTCCTTTATAATATCGTAAACGTATTATTTTAGATATACTTTCTGTCTTCCTCAGTTTTATATGAACGAGACCTACATGCTGTTTCCTTTCTTGCTTTTTCTTAAACTCAGTGCATTGTGGATATTTTTCACATGTCAGTAATATTGTTATATATCATGTTTTTAATGATTTTATGCTAAACACAATTACTATTGGTATGCAATTTAAAAAAATAATAAAATTAATCTTAGATTTTCTGTAATTTACTTGCCCAGTGATCTCTTGATGACATGTAGTTTGTTTCCAGTTTTTAATTGTTGAGAAATGATATTAAAATGAACATTTGGGTGCATATGTCATTGTGTACTTTTCTAGTGATCTCTAGGATAAATTCCTAGAAATGGAAATGTTCGGTTAAAGTATATCCACATTTATGATACTGATGTATAATACATTACCTGAAGATATATGAAAACCAACCCCAGTTTTCAGTACTGAAACATTTAAATATTTTGGTTGGCCAGAAAGTTCGTTCCTGTTTTTCCATAACAGCTTTTGGCCAACCCAGTATTTATGTTTATTGCCATGCTATCAAAAAACATTTTCTAGAAACCAGTTTGACAGCTCCCTCAGTGCCCTCACGAGAAATGTAAGTTCCATGAATGCAGAGACTTTTATTCACTCTTCACTCCAGAGCTTGGGATAATATCTGCTATATAAAAATGCTTAGTAGTTATTTAAACGAATGACTGTGTGATATGGTAGAAATATATCAGAAGGCTCAGTAATTATTTATAATATTCTGAATATCATAAAATTAAAATATTGAATATGTTTATCAGTTTCTTTTCAGTGTAAATGAACTGATATGAATCACATTTCTATAAATTAGAATAGTAGTTGTCAATGGATACTCTCCATATTTTGTGAGCCTTAGGTTTTTCCTTGAGTCTTTTGTCTCAGAAGCTGTATGTCAGCTCCTGTTCAGTTAAACCTGCTGTATTGTGGTATTATTGATTAGTTGTAAATAAGAATAGAATTTTAACAAATTATGGACAACATTTCAAATAGCATAAAGACCTTAAAAATAGCATGGGGTGTAAATGATGCTTAAGAAGCACTGTATACTGGTGGTGAGATTTGGGTTTCTGGAGGCAGACAAATTTGGCTTTGAATCTTGGCTTGGTCTTTTCATGATAACATGGCCTCAGAGTATCTTCCTTGGTACTGAGTTTCTTTTTTTGCAATATGATGATGAAATAATAGTACATATCCCATTGGATGTTGTGAGGATTATGAGAGAAAATGATTTTTGAAATGAGTTCAGCAACTAATTAAACTGTTCTGTAAATTGCCATTTGATGGTTATTTTAAGAGGTTCTTATTATATAACATTAGTCAAGTTACTTGGTTTATTTGGATTAGTCAGTTGTCCAATTCTATAAATTCCTGATCCTCTTGATGAACTTACTAAAATTGATGTCTTTCATAAGTTTCTGCTCTCTTTAGAGAACCCTGACTGATGCACTAATTTTGTTTAAAAGAGAATAAAATTCCTTCTGTCTTGTATCTACTGTATGGGACCATTGCATCGAGCTTCTGTATAAATTTAACATGCGTATGGGATCTTGGTGATTTTATTTTTCCTATATTGAAAATTCTGCTATTTCATCATCCTAGAAAATACTTTATTGTCAATTATCATTACTTATAATTTATTCTCAACTGTGTTTAAAAGGTTGAAGTAGTATGAAAATGAGAGAATGGTGAGGTAGCCAGAGGATGAAGCGGTAGTGAAATTGGTTGTTGTCCTAGGTTTTCTTACTATGTTATCTACTGTGTTGCATCATCTTTCAGCAAAGTATAAAAGAAGACCACAAGCGCTATCTCTTTGCTATTAGCTTTCATTTAACACAGCTGATAATTCAGTTTTTCATTTTCTGCTCAAAATGGCTGCGAGATGAAAATTGACAGGAAAACGTTTCATGATTTTTACATGAATCCAAAGATGGGTGCTGTTTAAGAGACTGGTAGCAGCCCCCTAGACCCCAGTGGTGATAGTGAAACTGTCTGAGTGGGGTTTTAGCCTCTGTGACTTCAGGTGGTGACATCCTAGGTGAATTGTCTCAAACGCAAGAATTGATGAGTGAGCAATATAGCTCTCTATTTCAAAGAAGAAATAACAACATTCTGTTCTAGTCAGTCATTCATCAGGAAAGTGTATAGTATTTTGTGACAAAAACCTGGACCATCTCATTTGCTAAAAGGACATGTGACATCTTTTATGATGTTTATACACCAAAATTTACTGATACAAAAAAGTCTGTGATACTGAAAGTCTTAAAAATTTTAATAAAGTTTTTTTTTCAGTACCCCTTTATATTTATTTCTGCAAAGTTTTCATAACATGTCTTGAAAAAATATAGTAAAAGGTGTTTTGGACCCATATGGTCAATGGTGATTCTTGCCTTCTCTGGTCTCTGAAGGCTAATGTAATTTAATAATTGAGATTGAAAACCTCTGCCACAAATAGTTGATACCATTTATTCATATTAGGAGTACTTATTATTGCTAAATACCATTCCTGGCTTCTGGGATAGAGCAAAGCAAACAGGCAAAGTTCTTGAATCTTAAGGGTCTGACATTTTAGGTGGAGGAGACTGATTATGTCAGGGGATTATAAGTCCAATGGAAAAGAAATAAACAGAGGAATAGAGGATATTTAGTGAAATAGAATACTTACTAAATTATTTATTTATTGCAAAGTGATTTAGGTTATTGAAGTGAGACACGGAGGAGATGAAATACTATTATTTTCTTGTGGAAGATTGAAGGTGTTATTATAGTAATGGAATGATTTTTACTTTATCTAATTTTAACTTTTTAATATGATATAATAGGTATATTTTAGTTTCCCTGAGAAAGTGTATGGTAAATTCTTATAACAGAATAAATTGAAACCCTTCAAAAATGTTTTTCTTTTCTAGGGTTTTTTACATGGAATATTTGAACGTTTAAAACAATTTTTGGAATGCAGTAAGTACTTCCATGATAGTACTTTTTACTGTAGAATCCTTTTTCATTAATAGCTTCTGTTTGGCACACACAAATCTCAAGGGGCTGAAATCTTATATCTTGATAATTAATTATCTAAAATTAAATTGGAAGCTCATTTTTGTCTTCATATACTTGTCTTGTCCTAAGTATTGAAGAAGCCTTTTTCTAAAAAAATATATTTTGTATCAATTCCTTCTTCCCTGTGTGTACTGGTGCTACTCTGTTCCGTGCAGATACCCACAACAGAAGTATAGGCCCTGTACCATGTGCTGTTTGGACATTTTGTTGATTCTGTTTTTTTAGTACATTTAGTATATCTGTTTGATATAAATATCCTTAAATGGTACTTTCACTGTGTAAATCTCTGGTCTGCTAACCATTACTGACCTACCTGTAGAACCCTTTCTAATCTACTACTCCATATGGAAGAATTTACTGTTTACATTTGTGTTGTATTATGCTGGTGATCTGCTATCCTTTTCTCTTCTCTATGATTATAAGCACCTTTTCTCAGAATGCACACACCCATCACACAGGATACACACATATATGTACATTCTTGCACACACATATGTATAACATGTATGTGTGTGTTTTTTATTTGTGAGTGTATTTGGAGACTTAGTACCCTGAGAATATACCTTAGTGTACTCACTTTTAGGGGAGTTGCTGATTGTTTTGTCAGTCATTTTCAGTTTAGTAGAACCATTATTGAGTCTGTTGCCAGGTACTATAAGAAAGCTCATATGGTTTCTTTTTCCTTAAAAGTAGTCATTTTTCTCTGGTTTTCCCCATGGGAGAATAAAACGGAAGAACAGAAGTCCATCCAGGAGAGGAGAATGATATAACTGATGAGACAGGTTATGAGGCATATGATTAGGGAGAAGGCAGGATAGTTAATGAGCTGATGGACATTATTCTGAATGTATAAAAATTAATTATACCAAGAAAATGAGCAGAAGAAAATTGTTAGAAGATTTAGGAAAAATAAGTATGTTAATCTTTGAATTCTTTGTTTTTATTTATGTTACTTGAAAAGTATTTTAACTATGACAACATGGTGTTACAGATAAAATTGCTACCTTTTTACTATGAAATGGGCTCAGTTAGTGTTTTAGGATTAATTTTGTGAAATATGGCACTGAGCATTTCTGTGTCAAGTGTAAGGTCTTGCTTTCTAAAAACTTAATTGTTATGGTTTACTTATTTATTTGTTTGGAGTCGGGGATGCACATTCATGAATTCATAATGCAAAATGTGTAAAAACATATCTGACAGTGTTTTTGTAAAAAGTTTTGTCATTGTCTTGGTTGTAAATTTACAGAATATTATTAACTTGTGGTAATATGTGAATTGTATTTTTAATAGGTAGAAGTATAGGTGCAGATAATGTATGTAGAGATAGACTGGAAAAGACCATCATTCTTTTTACTAAAGTGGTAAGTTTGTTTTTTTAATCTTAATTATGTTTTCTCAAGTGAAATATAGATACTTGAGTTTAGTAAAGAAAGTGATGTTTTTTAAGCATACATTTTTGATTTAGTGTTAAAGTAACTTATTTTCTTACTGTGTACAGGAAAGCTAAAAAAGCCCTTTGTATCTTAAAGCTTTTAGAATACATATAATAATTAAATTTATATATACCATATGTCAAAGTGTATAAGTCACCTGGATGTAAAAAAATCAATCCTAATAAAAGAGAAGTTGATTCCTCAAAGTCTCATTATTCTCAAACCCACTGGAAAAAGCAGAGATAAAAAAGATAGTGCAGCACAGCATAAAGTAGGTAAGATGTTACAGTAGATAATATAAAAAAATCAGTATATTCATAATGATAGTTTATCATCATTAATATCACATATCTTTTGAATAGAATCATATGGGTGCACTGTCTGAGGCAATATGTATATATTTCAGATAAAATTATTTTATAAAAAAAATGAATGGATATAGACAGCCAAATCCACAACATGGAAAACTCTACAGGAAATGATCTGTTACCTCAACAAATAAGTAACAAGGAAAAAAAAAGAGAACTGACACTATTGAATCCTTATTCAAAAAACCAACTATAAAAAAATTTGTGAGGGAACTTTCCTGGTGGTTCAGTGGTTAAGAATCGCTTCCAATGTAGAGGATGGGGGTTCAATCCTTGGTTGGAGAACTAAGATCACATATGCCACATGACGTGGCCAAATAAAAAAGTAATAATTTATGAAATTCATGTTTATAATCTCATGACTTTATTAAAGCTTTTAAAATTGGAACATTTTACATGTGCCTCCAGTTAGAATGTGTTAACATATTCCTTTGTTTCTAAACCCCTTCTCCTCCCATATTTCTTAGAAATTTCTAGTTAGATAAGAAACTTGCTCACATTCAGGCCTTCTTGTTTTTTTAATGATGGGAGGGAATGGAGTAGGGTGACAATGACGAGAATATTTTACAGGTGATGCTGCGTATTTCCTACTGCATCACATCAGGAGATGCACAATGTCTGATTGCTTAAAACTGTTTATTGAGTTAGCCGTTATTAAATTCTTCAACAGCCTTTCCCTTGATTCTAGCAGCCATTGATGATCATAGCTTAGATCTTTTGTTTGAATAGGGGTTACAAAATGATGGCATTCTAATTCTATTAATATTATTCCTTTTACATTTAATAGCTGGAATTTTTCTATATAGAGGAAATCTCTCTCATCAACTATTTGATTCATTGAGATGCAATTGATGTAGAATATATTTTTGATTATTTGCCTTTATTATTTTTTAAAGGCCTTTCTTGTACTTTTGGTATCACATTTGCTGATTGATATAGAATTAGTATGAAGTAAGTTTATTTTGAATCTTGTAGTAGAAGTAATAGAAAGTTCAGGTGATGAGATACAATCTGATTTATTTCGCATTGTATGGTATACCCCAGGAAGTATATTACCTGTGAAAGTGGACTTCCCACCAAGATTCCAAACTTGCTAAGTATTTATTACCAGTTATTAGATGTACCTATGAATGATTATATTCCTATGTGAATTTGAAGAAAATATATTAATTTTTTTTTCTTTATAGCTTTTGGACTTCTTGGATCAGCATCCCTTTTCGTTTACTCCTCTAATTCAGAGATCACTGGAATTTTCTGTAAGCTATGTGTTTACAGAAGTTGGTGAAGGTGTTACATTTGAACGATTCATTGTCCAGTGCATGAATCTTATTAAGATGATTGTCAAAAATTATGCTTATAAGCCATCCAAAAATTTTGAAGGTAATGCTTTACTGGTAGTTTCATTTTTTTCATTTCCTTATTTTAATCTTAGTGTGAAGTAATTGCTATTTTTATGTAAGTTTTTTGAAGTTCATTTAAGTCTGAAAAATAAACTATTGATGGGACATGAAATAGAGATAAGGATTAGAGCTTTTGGTATATAAATGCCAGCTTTTAAAAGACATACAGTGCATTTAGTAAACTACTGTCTTTTGTAACACAGTAGAACATCAGTTGAAGCCTAGGTCTTTTAAGAATTAAGTATTCAGTAACCGCTATAGCTCATTTGTAGACTGTATTTATTTGTACAATTAAAAGTTTTCTTTTGATCATCTATAAAGTGATTCTAGGCAGGTTAAAGTTGCTTCTAGAATAGGTTGAACTGTTATATTGCAGTTGACCCTTGAACAACGCAGGGGTTAATGAGTGTAACTTAGAGCTGGCCATCCATACTCACTGTTCCTGTGCATCTGGGGATTCAGCCAACCATGTATACTGTAGTTTAGTATTTACTGTTGAAAAATATCTGAGTGTAATTGGACTCACAGAGTTCAGAGGTCAACTCTGTTTGGAATTCATTCATGTGTATGTTTATCACGATGAATGAGAATGCCTTGTAGAAGAGAAAGAGAGACATATAGGTAAGTCACTTCAATATGATGTGATAATATAGGTTGGAAATGGACTAGCCATAGTGGTAAGATAGAAGCAAGACTGATGTGTGTGTGGTATGAATAAAAGCAAGAGCATCTTTGAGATATGCCCATAATACAAATGAAAATTTATATATTGCTATTTAGAAGGTATTCTTAAATGTATTTGTTTCACTATCCAGCATGGGTAGAATGCTTGTCTGTATAATTAACTTGGAAATTTTATTTTTTAGATAGCAGCCCTGCAACTCTGGAAGCTCATAAGATTAAGATGGCATTCTTCACATATCCTACTTTGACAGAGATATGTAGAAGATTAGTCTCTCATTATTTTCTGTTAACTGAAGAAGAACTGACAATGTGGGAAGAAGACCCAGAAGGCTTTAGTAAGTATCAGTTTGTCAGTTTTTGCATGAATTTTTCCTCCCTTTCATCAATAGATATCATTTATTTGATGATAGGTATAATAACATTGTATTTTAATGTAGTGCTTTTGTTCTGAGAATGTAACTTTCAAAAGTTAGTTTATTCTCTCTTTATTAGTCATTAGTACAAATTGAGAAGCAGAAAATGAATGATTTGTTCAACTATATAGAATTTTTTCCAGAAAGATAAAATTTTTTAGAGTTATATAGTTTAAAACAAAAATATAAAATTAATTGTCTTTCTCTGTTATCAGATCACTTTCTCTGTGGTTCATTCTTTATTATTTTTTATTTGTAGATTTTTACTTCAGAAAGTAGTTTGGAGATGAAAATTTCTGAATTGCTGAATTGATTACCTATTTAAGATATTTTAATTTAAAATTAATTTTTAGATGATTAAAATATGTCTATAGGAGATCTTTTTTAAAATATAATTTTATTTTTAAATTTATTTTATTTTTGGTGCGCTTTTCTCTAGTTGCGGTGCGTGGGCTCCTTACTGGGGAGGCTTCTCTTTGTTGTGAAGCGTGGGCTCTAGGGCATACGGACTTCAGTAGTTGTAGCTCCCGGGCTCTAGAGCACAGGCTCAGTAGTTGTGGATCACGTCCTTAGTTGCTCTGCAGCATCCTCCTGGATCGTGGTCCAGGGTTTGAATGCGTTATCTCCTGCTTTTTTGAATGCATATCTCCTGCTTTGGCCAGTGAATTCTTTACCACTGAGCCACCATGGAAGCCCTGTAGGAGGTCTATGTAGTCATACTTTAGTAGTAGGTAGACTGTCAGGGCCTTTGCTACAGAAAATCAAGGAGTTGTGTGTTTGATAAACTACTTGGGTGTGAATAAAGTGTGTGTCATTTATTAGGTTGGTGCAAACATAATTGCAGTTTCTAACCACGAATTTTAAATCATCGTAAGTAGGCTCAAACACACCTTTATTAATCAAAATAGGAACCGTTACAATCAACACATTTTTTGCTTATGAGAAATGTTTGTTTATTCCTGTAACAAAAAAATCCATGCTTTGGGATTTGAAAAACTCCTAAGGAAAGCATGTTCTGCCTCCTGCTGGTTGTGGAAGCATTTTCCTTGCAAAAAGTTGTTGAGATGCTTGAGTAGTGGTGGTTGGTGAGACAGCCATCAGGTAAATATGGCTTCGATGGTCCTCTCAGTTGGTTGTCAACTTCTGATGGCTGGCTCCTCATCTTCAAGACTCTTGTTTCTTTGCAAAATTTCTTGAACCACCAGTACACTCTATGTTCATTAGCAGTTCCTGGGCCAAATGCATTGTTGGTGTTGCGAGTTGTCTCCACTGCTTTATGACCCATTTTGAACTCAAGAAAATCGCTCGGATTTGCTTTTTGTCTAGCATCATTTCCCTAGTGTAAAATAAATATAAACAGCATTCTAAAGGAGATCAGCCCTGGGTGTTCTTTGGAAGGAATGATGCTAAAGCTGAAACTCCAGTACTTTGGCCACCTCATGTGAAGAGTTGACTCATTGGAAAAGACTCTGATGGTGGGAGGGATTGGGGGCAGGAGGAAAAGGGTACGACAGAGGATGAGATGGCTGGATGGCATCACCGACTTGATGGACGTGGGTTTGAGTGAACTCTGAGAGTTGGTGATGGACAGGGAGGCCTGGTGTGCTGCGATTCATGGGGTCGCAAAGAGTTGGACACGACTGAGCAAC
Organism: Bison bison bison; assembly: GCF_000754665.1. NCBI lineage: Eukaryota > Metazoa > Chordata > Mammalia > Artiodactyla > Bovidae > Bison > Bison bison. The sequence goes on from NW_011494790.1 coordinate 1,465,252, forward strand.
TGAACTGAACTGAACTGAATAAGTCATTAGCAACAAAACATAGAATTAAAAATGTACATTAAGGTGATGGATAGCATAAGCACGGTTATTTAAGATTGCATTTCAGTATTAGGCAAAGTTCAACAATGGAAAAGCGCAATATACTTTTGCACCAACCTAATACTTCTGCCGTGGTCAGACATGGGCTAGGTTTTAGCCTCTACCCATCCCTTTGACTGGATACCTTTGTGTAGTTTTACACATATATTTCCAATGTTTTTAAAACATCATAAACATTTTTGTAAGACTTACCTTCTTTTTTGTTTAGAAATATTTTAATCCATTTAGAAAATATAATAGTACCCTGTATAATGTATATTTTTGGTTTTTGCTTTTTCTCGTAGCTAAACTCTTATGATTCGTATTGCTTTTTTAATGTAGTAATACCATATTACAATATGAAACACTGAATCCCCAGAGTTTTAAGAGTTCTGGAAATATTTTACTTTAAATATAGAAAATTTATGGATAATGTGACTAATCATTTAAACTCGTAAAACATCACTATTGTATGAAATGTTTCTCAGAATTGAATGACAGTGTATCAGGTAATGTCACAGACTCAGAGAGTGACAAATACTTTGAGCTTTTCTCCATACAGAGTGTGTGTGTGTGTGTGTGTGTGTGTTGTTTTTTGGATGTGGCATGTGGGATCGTAGTTCCCCGACCAGGGATTGAACCCATGCCCCCTGCCTTGGAAGCCTGGGATTTTCACCACTGGACTGCCAAGGAAGTCTTCGTACAGACTTTTTAACGAAAGTGAGAATGCTTGCGGTTACGAGTACTTTGATGTACACAGATGTCATCTGTAACTTATGGTAAAGAGATCTGTGTAAGGCCTTGTGTTCCCAACTGTTTGCTCTGTGTTATTTTATAATAATTTGCAGCTGTATTATATTGATATTACTGAAAATCTTGGTTTTCCAAACTGAGATTTTAGAAACATCATTATTGCATTTGTGGAGAGCATCATTTGTCATATTTTTAATTGCAGCAGCGGAAGAAACAGGGGGAGATTCTTGGAAGTACAGTTTGAGAGTGAGTACTGATTGAAAGAAAAATTGATAGGGAAAAGGGTAATGCTTCTGTAAGTTTCTTTTTTTTTTTTTTGCTTCTGTAACTCTTAGTAGAGAATGATACTATATTGAAGATTTCAAGCATTAAGTCAGGTAGGAAACATATTTATTATTGCAAGAGTCCATATTTGAGAAGAAAGCACCTAATTAAATTATGAACTTGAATCTGAAATTTTTTGTTAAGTTGGAGGTTTGCAAACTGAATTTTCCTTCATTTTACAAATTGGAAATAATTGTCATTGCAGAAATCGGAAACATTTTTGGAAGTTACCATTTTGGCTAGAAACATTTTTTTCCTCCTAAATATTTTAGTAATTATAAAGCTTCTTCTGGTACATTATTTCTCTTACTACTTAGTATGATTCTCAGAGACCAGCCCATTGCTTTCAGTTATAGAATTCTTTTTAAATATACTTTATTGATATGGCTGACATTGAGGAAGGTTTGTCAGATGTGGACTTTGAACTGTTCTTTTTTGAAGACTTTTGTTTATATAATTTGCATTATCTGTTCCATAAACTTCTATAGAACTTAAAAGTTTTATAAAAATTTTTCCTGCTCTAAGTCTTTAAAACTTTCTCTTATGGAAACTGTTAAATATATTGAGAAACAGAATAATATCATGAATTCTTTTACGTCCAACACCTGTTTTATCAGTTATCAATTCGTGGCTAGTCTTGTTTTGTATGAGTACTCCTTCACCGACTTGGATTATTTTGAAGCAAATATCTGAGATGATGTATCATTTCATCTGTACACATTGAAGTATGTACATTTGTAATTGATTTTAAACATAAATCACAATACCTTCAAAATTTAATTGTATTCTATTTTATGAAACAACTAGTGATTTAGTACTTTTAAGAATGAAAATGAGTCATTCTTTTATGTAATTAACATTGTGATTTCTGTTTTTAAAATTTATTTTTAACTGGAGGATAGTTGCTTTACAATGTTATGTTGGTTTTCTGCCATACATTAACATGAATCAGCCATGGGTGTACACATGTCTCCTCCCTCTTGACCCTCCCTCCCACCTCCTACCCCATCCCACCACTGTTGTCACAGAGCACCAGGCTGAGCTCCCTGTGCTGCACAGCAGCTTGCCATTAGCTGTCTATTCTACACATGAGAACATTGTGATTTCTTTTGTACTTTGTGTCTGTTAAAGAAAATACAACTCTGTGGTGAATTGAATTCATTAATTATTGTTGTTACTTATGTCACTGCCAGGAAAAATATAATAATTTTTAACATACTAATTCTTCAGACAGTCGTTTATAGTCCTGAATCTATAAGTAAATGTGGTTCCAGATTGCTTTTTAAATTTAAAGAATTAAGTAAAATGTAAATGGAAAATTTTCCTCTCTGTAGTTTTGCATTTTTGCATGTATAATGCCAAATGATTGAAGTAGTGAAATAACTTTTCCACGTTATGAATGAAATTATTATAATTTTATTTCCCATTGGGTTTATGAAAAACACTAATAAACTTTTTTCAAAAAAACATCAAGAATTGGAAACATATTCAGAGTTTTAAGAATGAGTATTCTTTGTGTAGAATTAATCATTGCAGTATACCATTGTTTTCATTAGAAACTTATTTTTTTCCCAACAGCCATGCACTGAAGTATTATTTATAGATATATTCCATGAATATAATCAGACTCTAACTCCTGTACTTTTAGAAATGATGCAAACACTTCAAGGTGAGGTATATTTTGTGATATTTTGATTTATCTATTAATCAGTATTCAAAAAAATATTTTGAGTTCCTGCTATGATATGTTTCCTAGATCATATATCAGACATGAATTTGAGAAAGACTGAATGTGTGCTTTTCTGAGAGAGTAGCCTTCAAAATAGAAAGTAAGAATGGCAGTTCACAACTGAGATAGGCTTTGGTTGTGGTAGTTAGATTTTGCCCTGGTAAGCATACTAAAACAGTGGGCAGTCATGAATATTGCTTGGGGGAAAGAATCTATGTGGAGCATGTTGTGGGAAGTACTGGGTGAAAAAGTTAAAATAATAAATGTTAGCTTCATGATGGTGGGAGTGGAAAGAATGTAATGGATTTAAGAGAGAATTATGAAGTGAAATGGGTGGCATTTGATCTTTGTACACAAGTAATTAACTATTAAAAGTGATTTGTCATTTCTGACTATTCTGATAGAGTGTAAATTTCAGGGAGGAGGCCTTGAATACATCTTTTTTTCTCACCCTGTTCCCAGTGTCTGGTACACAGAGTCACTGTTTGTTGATTGATTGACTTTTGGCAATTAACTGACACTGCTGGGCAAGGGAATCTTACACAGATTATTTGATTGATTTGGGCAGGAGTTGAATTGTAAGGGATCAAGTGTTGAGTAGGTGGTAATGTAAGGAAATAAAGGTAGGAGGATCTCCTGTAGAGAAGGAGACTCTTGATCTTGTTTGTACCATCAGAGGGTAGCTCACTTTTTAGGCTTTTGTTTTCTCAAAAAACTAATGGAGTGTTCCTGCTTAAATTATAAACCAAGGGAGTAAATGAGCTATCCATCAAGTTTTTTGTGTTCATTTAAAAGATAATGTGAGCATTCATTGTAGTTTCATATAGATTGATTTCTAATGTACAGTTATTTACTAATTTCTTAATGCAACATTATAGATTCTTAAATTTGGTAGTATACTGCTGAAGTTACCTTTTTTGTTGTTGTGTTTAGAACATTATTTCCATTTTCTCCCATCCATTTATTTTTATTAAACCACTTCAGGAAATTGGTTAAGCTAATTAGGTTACCCTCTGGTAAGTTGCTCTATGATGGTAAGGTTTATAGTGATTTCAGAGTTTAGTTATTTTCTTTCTAGTCTGGAGTGATTTACTTATATAGGGCTGTATGCTTAAGAAATCATATTTAACAGCAGAAAAGTGCTTTGATAAACTTGCTAGGAATCTTTCTGTCCTAAAGAAATATGCGTACTGGGTAAAGTAAACTGTGTTCTTTGTGTCTTAACTGTGGTCTTCTCCTGGATAGCCATGCAGGGACTGCCAGCTCTTTATTCTGGTTTCACGTTACATAATGGTTCTCATTTACATTTTTCATTTTGTTGTCAGAATTGTTAATGTATTGTCATAACTTGGCTTATTTTTTATATTTAGGAAAATAAAACTTTTTGTATGAATTGCCTATTCTTGTTCTTTTTTTTTTTTCCTATTGTGGGATTCATCTTTTTATTCTTTTAAAAAATTTTCTCTTATAATCAGGATATAATACAGTTTTACATTTATTTTCCTAGAATGTTGCTTGATGTAACATTTTCCAAATATGTTATAATGGTTTCTAAAGCTGTAGTATGGTTTTACTTCTTGTAACTGTCTTCTCTAATGATGATGATAAAAAAAACTTAAACTTTCTCTTATATATTTAATATCCACAAAATACATTGTAGTTAGCTGAATTGAGAAACTAACAAATTGAGTTTAAGTGTTTTTTAAAAACTAGTTTTAATTTACCCTTGTTGATACTTGTTTTTACAGGTCCCACTAATGTGGAGGATATGAATGCACTATTAATCAAAGATGCTGGTATGTTAAATGAAAATGATTTAGAGACATTTATTTCTTCAGTAGGGTGTGTCTGTTTTGTGGCAGGTGTTATGCTTGGAGAGTTGGGTTACAAGGATATCTAAAATTTAGGAATTATCTGGTGATAGAGAGTGAGCAAACAGTTGATTTTAACATAGTACCAGTTGATTAATGCTAGAATAGATGGTAATCAGGTACAGTTGATTATAACATAATATCAGTTGATTAATGCTAAAATAGATGGTAATCAAGTAGTGCCATGGAAAACTACAAGGTATTAATAGTTTTGGTGTACCCAGGGAGCGTCTCGTAAAGAAGTGCTCTGTGAGGACACAGGATAAGTGAGGGTTAATAAGTGGCGAAGCGTGGTTCCGGATAAAAGCAGTATGGACAGAAGCTTGAAGGGAAGAGGGACAAGCACAGTTAAGTTCTGACTCGGGAGTATTTGATTTAATTGGAACATAGTGTTTAAGGGGTTGTGGTGAGAGAAGAGGCTGGAAAGAGGGTTATCAGGGACCATAGCATAAATTCTTGCATCCATTTGGAAGCGGATGTTATTTTTATAATTTGACATGAATAATTTTAAATGAATGTAACTTTCTCTTTGAAAACACTGAATATTTAAGAAAAAAATAGAGTGATGTAATTTAAATGTTTCTAAAATGTTTGTTTAAATAATTTCCTGGATTAACGTATTTTAGATTTCCCTTTATTAACTTATTACATATTTCAAAGTAGTCTTTAAGACTTATTTTATTACATAAGCACAATTAGCACTTGGCCCAGTATTTGAAATTAATTCTTTTTTTAAAATCTTCTTCTTAGTGTATAATGCTGTTGGATTAGCGGCTTATGAGTTGTTCGACAGTGTTGATTTTGATCAGTGGTTTAAAAACCAACTTCTTCCAGAATTGCAAGTCATTCACAACAGGCAAGTATAAAACCTTGTGTTTGTTATACACTTATCTTACCTTACTCATTTTCTAATGAAGACTAGAAGGTGTTAAAATTGCCTAAAATTAAAAAAAAATCATAGTATGACTTAGCTAATAGTGTCTCATGTAGAAAGGAATAAGACTTGAATCTTATAACTGAAAAATAAGCAAAATCATTTGTTATTTTGTTATTTTACTTCAAATGTGAATTGTGACATGTCTGATGTATTTGATAAGATAGTTTGCAGGATGAAATTTTATGCAGAGATAATGGAAGATAGGGATCTCTGAATTCTAGATGAAGATTATGTACAAAAGGAAGTCAGCTGAGACTTAGCAGAGGCTAGGGCTGATGTCAAAAGGAGCATAAACAAGTAACATCCATGAAAGGTAGCTGTCTGAGGATCACAGAGCATTGGAAGTCTGTGGGGAAAAGAAATTGCAGTGGCACTGTGGCAGAAAGCATTTGGACACACTTGAGGCTTGTATTAAGGTATCTAATTCAGTAGTAAAGGTCAGTCCGACAACTTAGTAAGTAGGACTTTTGCCCAATTTTAATTTTAGGTAATGAATGAGTAAAATGGAAGGGGAAAAAGCATTTCATAATTTGTGTAAATTTTTCTTCATTTAAAATTAGACACTTAAAAATTTTCAAAAGCCTTTTTTGTTTTGAATTGGGAAGTTCTAGTGATTTATTTCTGTAAATGTGGTACTTAGAATGCTTAGTATGTAGTCATAGAACAGTTAACATGGCTACCTTAATACATGAATAGAGAACCATTCATGTATGGATCACTTTATAAATATTTAGAGCAATAGAATTGTGAGCTAGAGATGCTTTAAAGGTAATTTTCACCATTAAGTAGCTATCCTTTCAGTTTTCAGTCAGTCATTCAATCACGAAATGTTTTCAGCACTGGGATTTGCTGTGTCCTTTCGGGACAGTGGTGATTAAAATGTTTTTCAACTCTACCCTCTGGTTGCTAGTGAGCCTTTAATGGAGAGAAAGCCTTCAGTATTGAGACAGATTTGCAGTTTGATTGTCCCTAAATCCTAGAGGCTATTTAGTCTAGACCTGTGCTATCCAGTACAGTAGCTAGTATACATGGTTACTGAGCACTTGAAACATACTCGGTACAAATGAGGAGATGACTTTAATTAACTAAAATTTGAATTTAAAACTAAAGCAGTGTAAAATATATATTGATGACATATTGAAGTGATAATATTTTGAATATATTGCAATAAGTGAAAATGTGAAATTTTCACATGTATCTTTTACTTTAATGTGGGTACTAAAATTTAAAATTGCATATTTGGCTTACATTATGTTTCTTTTGGACAAAACTGGTCTAGACCCGTATTTCTCAAACTTTAATATGCATATGAATCACCTGGTGAACTGGTTAAAATGCAGGTTCTAAGGTTTAGGTCTTGATCAGATTGTGTGATTCTGTCATCCTTCCAGGTAATGATCCTGTGGGTCTGGGACTCAAACTTTGAGGAACAAACTGACCCCCTGCTATTAACTTTGCCTAGAAGTGACTGTCGTCTTAGAATCTGAACCCTTCTGAGCTTCATTCTCTTTGTCTCAAATGTTGAATGTGGTAATTCCAGAGATCTCAGTCCAAAATTGAAGACTGTGTTTCCTTCATTTACTCTATACAAGTCTTGTTTACTTCTACCTCTGTGGCTGTTCAAATTGTCCCTATCCCTTGAAAAGGCATTTTTTAGTTTTCTGCCCCAAATACTATTTATCTTAGTGAAGTGAGTGCAAGTCGCTTAGTCGTGCTGACTCTTTGTGACCCCATGGACTGTAGACTGCCAGGCTCTTCTGTCCATGGGATTCTCCAGGCAAGAATACTGGAGTGTGTTCAGTTCAGTTCAGTTCAGTCGCTCAGTCGTGTCCGACTCTTTGCAACCCAATGAATCGCAGCACAACAGGCCTCCCTGTCCATCACCAACTCCCGGAGTTCACCCAGACTCACGTCCATCGAGTCAGTGATGCGATCCAGCCATCTCATCCTCTATCGTCCCCTTCTCCTCCTGCCCCCAATCCCTTCCAGCATCAGAGTCTTTTCCAATGAGTCAACTCTTTGCATGAGGTGGCCAAAGTACTGGAGTTTCAGCTTTAGCATCATTCCTTCCAAAGAAACCTCAGGGCTGATCTCCTTCAGAATGGACTGGTTGGATCTCCTTGCAGTCCAAGGGACTCTCAAGAGTCTTCTCCAACACCACAGTTCAAAAGCATCAATTCTTTGGCCCTCAGCCTTCTTCACAGTCCAACTCTCACATCCATATATGACCACTGGAAAAACCATAGCCTTGACTAGACGAACCTTTGTTGGCAAAGTAATGTCTCTGCTTTTGAATATGCTATCTAGGTTGGTCATAACTTTCCTTCCAAGGAGTAAGGAAATTACTTTTTAATTACATGGCTGCATTCACCATCTGTAGTGATTTTGGAGCCCAGAAAAATAAAGTCTGACACTGTTTCCACTGGTTCCCCATCTATTTCCCATGAAGTGGCGGGACCGGATGCCATGATATTCGTTTTCTGAATGTTGAGCTTTAAGCCAACTTTTTCACTCTCCACTTTCACTTTCATCAAGAGGCTTTTGAGTTCCTATTCACTTTCTGCCATAAGGGTGGTGTCATCTGCATATCTGAGGTTATTGATATTTCTCCCAGCAATCTTGATTCCAGCTTGTGTTTCTTCCAGTCCAGCATTTCTCATGATGTACTCTGCATATAAGTTAAATAAACAGGGTGACAATATACAGCCTTGACGTACTCCTTTTCCTTTCTGGAACCAGTCTGTTGTTCCATGTCCAGTTCTAACTGTTGCTTCCTGACTTGCATACTGATTTCTCAAGAGGCAGATCAGGTGTTCTGGTATTCCCATCTCTTTCAGAATTTTCCACAGTTTATTGTGATCCACACAGTCAAAGGCTTTGGCATAGTTAATAAAGTAGAAATAGATGTTTTTCTGGAACTCTCTTGCTTTTTCCATGATCCAGCGGATGTTGGCAATTGGTTCCTCTGCCTTTTCTAAAACCAGCTTGAACATCAGGAAGTTCACGGTTCACATATTGCTGAAGCCTGGCTTGGAGAATTTTAAGCATTACTTTACTAGCGTGTGAGATGAGTGCAATTGTGCGGTAGTTTGAGCATTCTTTGGCATTGCCTTTCTTTGGGATTGGAATGAAAACTGACCTTTTCCAGTCCTGTGGCCACTGCTGAGTTTTCCAACTTTACTGGCATATTGAGTGCAACACTTTCACAGCATCATCTTTCAGGATTTGGAATAGCTTAACTGAAATTCCATCACTTCCCCTAGCTTTGTTCGTAGTGATGCTTTCTAAGGTCCACTTGACTTCACATTCCAGGATGTCTGGCTCTAGGTTAGTGATCACACCATCGTGATTATCTGGGTCGTGAAGATCTTTTTTGTACAGTTCTTCTGTGTATTCTTGCCATCTCTTCTTAATATCTTCTTCTTTTGTTAGGTCCATACCATTTCTGTCCTTTTTCGAGCTCATCTTTGCATGAAATGTTCCTTTGGTATCTCTGATTTTCTTGAAGAGATCCCTAGTCTTTCCCATTCTGTTGTTTTCCTCTATTTCTTTGCATTGATCACTGAAGAAGGCTTTCTTATCTCTTCTTGCTATTCTTTGGAACTCTGCATTCAGATGTTTATATCTTTCCTTTTCTCCTTTGCTTTTCACTTCTTTTCACAGCTATTTGTAAGGCCTCCCCAGACAGGCATTTTGCTTTTTTGCATTTCTTTTCCATGGGGATGGTCTTGATCCCTGTGTCCTGTACAGTGTCAGGAACCTCATTCCATAGCTCATCAGGCACTCTATCTATCAGATCTAGGCCCTTAAATCTATTTCTCACTTCCACTGTATAATCATAAGGGATTTGATTTAGGTCATACCTGAATGGTCTAGTGGTTTTCCCTACTTTCTTCAATTTAAGTCTGAATTTGGCAATAAGGAGTTCATGGTCTGAGCCACAGTCAGCTCCTGGTCTTGTTTTTGCTGACTGTATAGAGCTTCTCCATCTTTGGCTGCAAAGAATATAATCAATCTGATTTCGGTGTTGGCCATCTGGTGATGTCCATGTATAGAGTCTTCTCTTGTGTTGTTGGAAAAGGGTGTTTGTTATGACTAGTGCAAAACTCTATTAGTCTTTGCCCTGCTTCATTCTGTATTCCAAGGCCAAATTTGCCTGTTACTGCAGGTGTTTCTTGACTTCCTACTTTTGCATTCCAGTCCCCTATAATGAAAAGGACATCTTTTTTGGGTGTTAGTTCTAAAAGGTCTTATAGGTCTTCATAGAACCGTTCAACTTCAGCTTTTCAGCGTTACTGGTTGGGGCATAGACTTGGATTACTGTGATATTGAATGGTTTGCCTTGGAAACGAACAGAGATCATTCTGTCGTTTTTGAGATTGCATCCAAGTACTACATTTCGGACTCTTTTGTTGACCATGATGGCCACTCCATTTCTTCTGAGGGATTCCTGCCCGCAGTAGTAGATATAATGGTTATCTGAGTTAAATTCACCCATTCCAGTCCATTTCAGTTCGCTGATTCCTAGAATGTCGACATTCACTCTTGCCATCTCTTGTTTGACCACTTCCAATTTGCCTTGATTCATGGACCTGACATTCCAGGTTCCTGTTCCCTTCTCCAGCGGATCTTCCCAACCCAGGAATCGAATCCAGGTCTCCTGCATTGCAGGCAGATTTTTTACCGTTTGAGCCACCAGGAAACGCTGTTCAAATTCCATCTCCCTCTGCCTGCTCTTCTCTCTCATGTTTTTGCGATCCTAGTCTAAAGTTTTGTGGTCTTTAATTCTTTTAGATATGTTAAACATATTGAGAGCAGGAAATGTACTTTTTATTGGAACTTTAATGAGTAATTCTTTATATGTATTTAATAATCTTAAAATATTGTAATTTTCTAAAAGGTGTGTTATATTCCGTAGTTTACTACATTGTCACCCAGAAATATCATCTTGCCACTAAATAAGTATAATACCGAGAGTTTGTGTCTACAGTTCTTGGACACAGGTGGTTTTTCCCTTTGCCTAAAGAACCTTCATTTTCTTTAGCAAAGATGGCCATAGAGATACAAGTGTATGTACATGTTACTGTAAATGTCAAGTCTAGAAATTTCTCACAGTGTTTTCAAAATACTCTTTGTGAGATGAACAGAATTGGGATTAGAAAATTGAGTACCAGAGTTCCTTTATTTTTATTATTATCATTACTTTTTAATAGCCTCTCCTGCCTCAGGGTTTGGGACATCAGCTGCTTACACCCATTAAGATGAACTCTTTTTGGTTACTTGAGGAATAGAAGTGAACTTGGCTTTTATGTATATATCTATGTTGTAATTACTTAATACAAAATAATCAGATTTATAATATGTCTGCTAAGAATTTTCAGTTTTTTAGATCAGAACTTTGTTGTTAATATTTGTACTGCGGTACATGTAAAAGTAGCTTTTAGATTTTTGTATAAAATGTGTATTGCCTTCTTACTACATTTTAGATTTAAATGATGAAATATGCTTAGTGACATAGGCTTCTTAAAGTATCTAACGTTTTGATTGCATGGTTCCCATCTAGGTATAAGCCATTGCGACGCAGGGTGATTTGGCTCATCGGTCAGTGGATTTCTGTGAGATTCAAGTCTGACTTAAGACCCATGTTATATGAAGCGATATGTAACTTGCTTCAGGATCAAGACTTAGTGGTATGTTGCTTACATGTCTTAAAAGAGTTCTTTATAAGTTTAACATATGTCAAAGTTCAAATTCAGAAATGGTTTATATCTTTCTTTAGGATGTTGGCAGTCTTTCAATGCTGTAGTTATTCCTTGGTGAGAAGTTTGATTTGAGGGAAGAAAATCTTTTTAATGCCATTTGTCCTTCTGATCACTAGTCAATGAAAAAAAATTTGACCAAAGTCTACTAACCTGTAATTATTTATAATTTTTTAGTATGAATAAAAGAAGGCAGTTTTCTTTAAAAAAAAAATCCCTTTTAGCTTAAATATCCTTTTTCTTATTCACGATAGAATTTGTAATTTTTACGTTTGAGCTAACACCATAATCTGTTTTATCCTTACTGTTGATTCTTTTTTTGTCTCTCAGTTTTGAGAAGTTTTTTTTTTTAGTTTTGTTTTAGACTTTGAAATTGTTTCTTTTAGGACTTTTTCTTCATGTGTAGCATTTCACATAATATTCTTGATTTTGTGTTACTGAAAACTTGATAATGACTTCTTCATTGCTTTGTTCCACTTTAGTAGGTTTGTTGCTTTATTTTATGTTGATTACTCAAAGAGCTTTTTTTTTTTAAAAGAGGTTTTCCCTCAGTGCTTTATTTTATGCCTCAGTGAGAATATATTCATGACTTATTGTACTTTGTCTTGTACTTAGATTTGACTCCAGCATAGTCTTTAAAAAGTGAATCTGGTTGTCTTTTTCCGAGTTTCAAATTATTTTTAGGTAAAATTAAATGATTTTTACCCCCCAAATTATGATAAGATCATATTTAATCATTTCTCAGTATTCCACCTTAAAAAAATTTTTTTAAACCTACCTGATTACTCTGTCTTCCAGCAAAGGTTTGGGTCATTTTTCTCATTTTCACATGTGTACATGATAATATAAACTATTTTTAGTGTTCAACAAAAGAAAACATAATTAGGGAAATTACAAAATTAAGAAAACATCATAATTGCAGAAGCATGATGCATTCTAAAAGCAAATAGAACTGATCTTTTGATTTTCTGCTTAAATGTTACTTACTTTGTATAAATAATTGAGAACTTACTCTAAATATCATTCTATAATTATTAAATAGTTTAAGGAACCCCTGCTTAAACAAGGGAATCTAGTTTTATTTTATCCTGTTTAAATTCTTAGAAGTTTATTGATAATATCTAAGCTTTTCCTAAGAATATTGTTTGCTGGAATTAATTTACTTTTGTAAATAGAATAAATTCTATTTATTTAGAATAAAGCATTTATAAGATTTTAAGTTTTGTTTTCCTTCTTGGAAATATTATTTGCTATTCTGTCAGTGGTGTCAGAGAGAACACATTAAATGCTTTATGTGAAAGTGTTACAAAAGATATAAATTTCAGGTAAATTTTCTTTGGAAAAGAGAAATTTCTTGGATTTTTTTTTTCTTTCTTTAATGAGTCTTCTGGGAAAGAAATGAAGAGAAAAATGAGTCATTTTGGTCAGCACTTTAAAAGTGGAACATTAATTCTATCCCATTAACAAACATTATTGGGTAAAAGGGTTTCATGACAAGTTAAGTTTGGAAAACACTGAACTACATATTCAAATAATCCTCTTTCCTGTAGCATCAATCAGAACATTAAAAATGTACATTGATTGTGTTGTGACTATCTAAGATAACAAATACATTAATATCCAAGGAATGCACTTTGAGGAAATGCTATTGCAGATACAGCTTTTGCCCCTTTGCTGTACGTCTTTTGGTGGCTATGTCTCATTTGTTATAACTTCTTGAGAAAACAGTGTTTTGTAAGGCACTAAGTTAACATTGCATAGTTTACCCCCCTCCTTTTTCTTGTAAGTACTTTTAAGATCAGTAGTATGTAAGGTTTACTGTTCTAATTTCAACTTGTGAGAAATGCTGGCTAATGAAATGTAGGAAGATACCATATACATAGAGACATGCAGCAATGTGCAAATGTTCAGACATATATGTACAAACATGCATACAACTGCATTTGTATGTATATACACATATGAAGGCAATGGCAGCCCACTCACTCTTGCCTGGAGAATCCCATGGACGGAGGAGCCTGGTGGGCTACAGTCCATGGGATCACTAAGAGTCGGACACGACTGAGCGACTTCACTTTCACTTTTCACTTTCATGCATTGGAGAAGGAAATGGCAACCCACTCCAGTGTTCTTGCCTGGAGAATCCCAGGGACGGGAGGCCTGGTGGGCTGCTGTCTATGGGGTTGCACAGAGTCGGACACGACTGAAGCGACACAGCAGCAGCAGCAGCAGCACACGTATGAAAAAAGTGAAAGTGCTAGTCGCTCAGTTGCTTTGCAACCCCATGGACTGTGTCTCGCCAGGCTCCTCTGTCCATGGAATTCTCCAGGCAAGAATACTGCAGTGGGTAGCCATTCCCTTCTCCAGGGGATCTTCCGTACTGAGGGATCGAACCCAGGTCTCCTGTATCGCAGGCGAATTTTTTTACCATCTGATCCACCAGGCAAGCCCACATACTTTGTGGGTGTATGTACACATTTACACATATACACACACACAAAGCACATAGATTCTCATGAATCTAAATCTTCTTTGGCTTTCAGAGTCCATGTTCTCTTGCTTGATTGCTGCTGTTACATAGATGGGATACATATAATTGTAGTTGTCTGTGTGGCTTCCTAGTCTTATAGACATGTTATTACAAGGCTGGCTATGGCAGAATAGAAATAGTACAGCAGCTGGGAAAACCAGTTTCTCCAGTTGGTATCAGTTCAGTCAGTCAGTTCAGTTGCTCAGTTGTGTCCGACTCTTTGCAACCCCATGGACTGCAGCATGCCAGGCTTCCCTGTCCATCACTAACTCCCAGAGCTTACTCAAACTCATGTCCATCGAGCTGGTGTTGCCATCCAACCATCTCATCCTCTGTTGTCCCCTTCTTTTCCTGCCTTCAATCTTTCCCAGCATCACGGTCTTTTCCAGTGAGTCAGTTCTTTGCATCAGGTGGCTGAAGTATTCAGCTTCAGCATCAGTCCTTCCAGTGAATATGATTTCCTTTAGGATTGACTGGTTGGATCTCCTTGCAGTCCAAGGGACTTTCAAGGGTCTTCTCCAACACCACAGTTCAAAAGCATCAATTCTTTCACGTTCAGCTTTCTTTGTAGTCCAACTCTCACATCCATACATGACTACTGGAAAAACCATAACTTTGACTAGACGGACCTTTGTTGGCAAAGTAATATCTCTGCTTTTTAATATGCTGTCTAGGTTGGTCATAGCTTTTCTTCCAAAGAGCAAGCCAGACATCCTGGAATGTGAAGTCAAGTGGACCTTAGGAAGCATCACTATGAACAAAGCAAGTGGAGGTGACAGAATTCCAGTTGAGCTATTTCAAATCCTAAAAGATGATGTTGTCAAAGTGCTGCACTCAATATGCCAGCAAATTTGGAAAACTCAGCAGTGCACAGGACTGGAAAAGGTCAGTTTTCATTCTAATCCCAAAGAAAGGCAATGCCAAAGAATGTTCAAACTACTGCACAATTGCACTCATCTCACACACTAGTAAAGTAATGCTCAAAATTCTCCAAACCAGGCTTCACAGCACTTGAAACCTGAACTTCCAGATGTTCAAACTGGTTTTAGAAAAGGCAGAGGAACCAGAGATTAAATTGCCAACATTCATTGGATCGTTGAGAGAGATCCAGTGATCCAAAGCAAGAGAATTCCAGAAAAGCATCTACTTCTGCTTTATTGACTATGCTAAAACCTTTTGATTGTGTGGATCACAACAAACTGTGGAAAGTGCTTAAAGAGATGGGAGTACCAGACCACCTGACTTGCCTCCTGAGAAATCTATATACAGGTCAAGAAGCAACAATTAGAAGTGGACATGGAACAACAGACTGGTTCAAAATTGGGAAAGGAGTACGTCAAGGCTATATATTATCACCCTGCTTATTTAACTTATATGCAGAGTACATCATGCGAAATGCTGGGCTGGATTAAGCACAAACTGGAATCAAGATTGCTGGGAGAAATATCAATAATCTCAGATATGCAGATGACATCACCCTTATGGCGGAAAGTGAAGAAGAACTTAAGAGCCTCTTGATGAAAGTGAAAAGAGCAGAGTGAAAAAGCTGGCTTAAAACTCAACATTCAGAAAACTAAGATCATGGCATCTGGTCCTATTACTTCATGGCAAATAGAAGAGGAAATAGGACTGTTAAAAAAATTTTTTTTTATGAGCAAGGAAGGTTTATTGGAGGGCCTTGCAAGCAAGGAGCACAGGGAGCTTATGCTGAAAAACCTCAAACTCCGGATTCTTTAAAATTTTATAATATGGGAAACTACTGTGTGGAGTAAGTCTCTATCCCTGTGAGTCGCAGGATGATGTTGTTTGATCCAGGGGATTATAATGCAAGTTGAGTGAAAATTGTTTGGTTTATTTGAAATAGTATTACAACTTTTCATCAGTATTTTGTAATTAAAACTTGGTCTAGGGATAATTGGTAATCATTGATGTTACTGCAGTATTTGGAAACATTTTTGTAATGTTGAGAATTTTGATTAGGTTTAAGATAATGCTAATGCTACTTTGAAAATTTGTACTTCTGAGTTTATTCCAGACTCATCTTTAAAAAGCGGATGCTTTTAGTTTTTTTACTTTTTAAAAATTAAGAATTATATCAAGTAAAGAGAAAAATTCAGTGACTAAGATTAGAGCTACCTGGTTTTCCATATTTCCATTGTAATATTTCAAGTATGTAAGAAATAAAACATTACAAATGCAGTGAAATCTCTGTATCTTTCTTTTCTCCCACCTGTATCTTTCTGTGCTCATTCTGTTGTCTTTTTGTTGAGCAGAGTTTTTTAATTTTAGTGTAATCAGATTTATTGATTTCTTCTTTCTGTTTTGTTGTTTTTGTTTCTTGTTTAAAAAGTTGGTTTTCTTCATACTTGCTTCTTTATTCCATCTGGGATTTATTTATCAACATGATATCAAGTAAGGTTCCATTTTTATTACTTTTTAAATAAGGATAACAGTGCTCCAATGTTTATTGAAAAATCCATTTAAAAAGTATCTTCTGCATGTTTTCTTCCATTCCTCTTAGAACATGTTATGTAGTAGATACACTGCTTATTTATGGCAAGTTTCAGATTTTAGAATGTTATTACCACAGTATAAATAGAATGGCTAAATCTTTGATGAGAGCAAGTTTTGTTTCCTAGGACTCTAGATGATTCTCTAACCAGAATATTTGATTTGCATACAGGGCTGCTTTAGTTGTAAGGTTTCTGACCCGTTAATTAGTCTTTCAATTTTGGAAATTATAAGTAATTTAAAAACTCATTTTTACTTAGGTTATTTATGCAGTGTTCAATAAAACAAGCAGGAGTTGCTTGAAAATTAGCGTTAGTGTACTCTTGGACTGCCCTGGTGGCTCAGATGGTAAAGTGTCTGCCTACAATGTAGGAGACCCAGGTTCAATCCCTGGATTGGGAAGATCTCCTGGAGAAGCAAATGGCAACCCACTCCAGTATTCTTGCCTGGAAAATCCCATGGACGGAGGAGCCAGGAAGGTACAGTCCATGGGGTCACAAAGAGTCTGACATGACTCTGCGACTTCACTTTCACTTTTCACTTTGACTCTTATAAGAGGCAGTATATAATGTACATTGTGGTACAACCAGGAGATTTGTAGTTTGGGGATGGGTGTTTTGGGGTTATTGTCTGTCAAGCAAAGAAAAGGCCATCCACATGGGCAGATTGACTGCCAGCGTGGCAATAGTGAATTTTCTAGATGGAGTTTAAGAAGGCACTTTGGCATGCACATGACCTCAGCAGATCCTGAATGCGCGGGGAGTTGCAGCTGGGATGTGGGCAGAGGTAGTTTTTAACAAGGTGCATTAAAACTCTCCTATATTTTCACTTTTGTGTCTTTTATGGGTCTCCCAATTCTATCAGACTTTCTGTCTTATAGTTTTGATTTTGTTTTCCCACATGTCCATCCTTCATGTCTCAAAAACACTATTACGGAGTATTTTCCACTTGTCCCTCCTCCGTGTCTCAAAGCACTGTTGTAAACTTTGTGTTAGTCTGTGTTTTCACAAAATGAATTCTGAATTAACTTATATTCAACAAATATAATTTCCAAAGAAAACATAAAAAGAAAAAAATCTGTTTGAGCCATAAATTCCTAGGACACTCTAAAACTAGGAGGAAAGGCAGCCTTAATCTAGTAACTAGTTTCTTGTAGTCTGTTTTGGCTTTGTATTGATATGTCTGGTATCCATATTGCATGAAAATGAGCTTTAGAAATTTTTTCTTAAAAGGAAATGAGTAAATGGAAGGTTTTTTTTTTTTTTAATCCTTTTAGGAAACTTATTTACATGCATGTTTCAGAATAAATACATTAAAATATTGTAATTCAGTGATCTTGACTTTATTGCAGAATAGAATAAAAACAGTACCGTAGTAGTACCAAGTAGTAAAAGAGCCAGTGAGTAGGATAATATTATTCATATTAATGTATCTCTTATGCCTAGCATGGGGTCAGAAAAATAGAAAATATTTAATGAAACAGTTGAGATAAGGATAAAAGATTATAAAGTTATTACTCTGTTTCTCTTCAGCAGAGAAATAGAATCTATTTCAAAATTATTCTCTCATGTCTGTCTTACATTTTCCTGATGGTTTAAGTCCCTGAGACACTGCCATTTCTTTGGGTCCCAGCACCTTGCTCACTGCATTAGTGTGTGAAATTCCCTGCACTGCTGTGGGCAGGCTGTGGTAGGGGTTAAGCACTAGGTTCCTCCAAGCCTGGACCTCAGCTCAACCACCGTGACAGTTAACGTGAAGGCTCGTTCTCATGCTGCTCATGGCAGTGTCTAGTTACTCTTGCCTTTATGTGGCAACCAGTCTTCTTTGGAAGCAGTGTTAACTTGTGGTTCCTTGTTCATTTCTCTGTTGCTGTCATGCTTCTCTGGAATCCTTCCAATGATTCTGATGGCTTGGTGGCTCTTGTTTGCTCCCGTATGGAATTAGTTTGTTATCTTTTTAGAAGTTTTTTCATGTCTTAGATGAAGGTGTAGGGTAGACTCAGGCTGAGTTCACAGTCTGGATCTGGTTCTCTCCCTCAGAGGTCTATGTCTTGTGTGTGAAAATTCATGTTTAGAGTCTGGTTAAGGGAAAATTTTGTTTGTTTTGTTTCATTTTCTTGCATTTATTTATTGATCTGTGTGTTAGAAATTGTCTTAGACTCTCTTCTGCCCATCTTCTATCTGATTCCCCTACTCTTCAATCTAGAAATTCAGGTTCTGACTTTCTCCTCCCATAACTTGTGAATTGCTGCAAAATTCATTGTCCCTATGCAATAAGTGCTTCCTATTTCTTCTATAGCTCAGGGAGAGCTAATTTTGTTTTTATTTGTGTTTGTCATTTTAAGTGCTCTTTTTTTTTTTTTTTTAAAGCTGTGTGTTCTTTTCTTCCCCTTTATGATCTGACTTCCTATTCTTGTAGTTAAAGTGCAGGCAAGTCATCATGACTCGTTTTATCTTTTTCTCTGTGTGGAATACTGGACTGACTTCTCTTTGTTAGGAGGGAAAACACATTTAATTTTCATTCAGGTATCTCTTTCCTATACTTATGTGTGTAAATGTCATTGTTGTGGGTAACGTGCATCTCTGGTCCTTTTGTGGAGGAAGATGAATGAAGATTTAAGGATAAGTTGCTGCTGGCAGTTTGAGTTCCTTTGGGTGGGGCATGTTTCATGTCCTGTTGTTTGTGAATTAAATTACTGCCACAGTGCCAGTTGTATGCCTCACAATGTACTAAATACCGACAATTTGAAGATCTAGAAATAGTTCATGTTCTCAAGGGAATTATCCTGTTCTTAAGCTCTCCATATTAGCCATTTTTATTAATAATTATTTATTATCTGGGTGTTTTTTGATAACAAGCTAAGTGTATTGTTCTTGTTCAGTTGCTTAGTTGTGTCCCACTCTTTGCAACCCCATGTTCTGCAGCACAGCAGGCTTCCCTGTCTTTCACTGTCTCCCAGAGTTTGCTCAAATTCATGTCCATTGAGTCAGTGATGCTGTCTAACCATGTCATCCTCTGCCACCCTCTTTTCCTTTTGCCTTCAGTCTTTCCTAGCATCAGGGTCTTTTCCAGTGAGTTGGCCTTTCACATTAGGTGGCCAAAATATTGGAGCTTTAGCATCAGTCCTTCCAATGAATATTTAGGGTTGATTTCCTTTCAGATTGACTGGATTGATCTCCTTGCAGTCCAGGGGACTCTCAAATCCTCTGCAGCATCACAATTCAGAAGCATCAATTCTTCAGTGCTCAGCCTTCTTTATGGTCCAACTCTCACATCTGTACTTGAGTACTGAAAAACTATAGCTTTGACTATATGGGCTTTTGTTGGCAGAGTGACATCTTTGCTTCCTAGTGTGTTATCTAGGCCTGTCATAGTTTTCCTTCCAAGGAGCAAACATCTTTTAATTTCATGGCTGCAGTCACCATCAGCAGTGATTTTGGTGTCCAAGAAAATAAAATCTGTCATTGCTTCTACTTTTACCCCTTCTATTTCCCATGAAGTGATGGGACCAGATGCCATGAACTTCATTTTTTGAATGTTGAGTTTTAAACCAGCTTTTTCATTCCCCCTCCCCCTTTCACTCTCATCAAGCAAGGCTCTTTAGTTCCTCTTTGCTTTCTGCCATTAGAATGGTATCATCTGCATATCTGAATTTGTTATTATTTCTCCTGGCATTCTTAATTCTAGCCTGTGATTCATCTAGCCCAGCACTTCTCATGATGTACTCTGCATATAAGTTAAGTAAACAGAGTGGCAATATACAGCCTTGCAGTCCAAGGGACTCTCAAGTCTTCTGCAGCACCACAATTCAGAGGCATCAATTCTTTGGCACTCAGCCTTCTTTATAGTCCAACTCTCATATCCGTACGTAACTACTGAAAAACCACAACTTTGACTGTATGTGTTTTGGTCAGCAGAGTGATATCTCTGCTTCTTAATACTCCTTTCCCAATTTTGAACCAGTCTGTTGTTCTCTATTTGGTTCTAACTGTTGCTTCTTGACCTGCATACAGGTTTCTCAGGAGACAGGTAAGGTGGTCTGGTACTCCCATCTCTTTAAGAAAGTTCCACAGTTTGTTGTGCTCTATACAATCAAAGGCTTTAGGATAGTCATGAAGCAGGAGTAGATGTTTTTCTGGAATTCCCTTGCATCCTCTGTAATCCAGTGAATGTTGGCAGCTTGATCTCTAGTTCCTATGCCTTTTCTAAACTCAGCTTGTTCATCTGGAAGTTCTTGGTTCACATACTCCTGAAGCCTAGTTTGAAGGATTTTGAGCATAACCTTACTAGCATGTAAAATGAGCACAATTCTGTGGTAGTTTGAACATTCTTTGGCATTACCCTTCTTTGGGACTGGAATGAAAACTGACCATTTCCAGGCCTGTGGCCCCTGCTGAGTTTTACAAATTAGCGGACATATTGAGTGCAGTACTTTAACAGCAACATCTTTTAGCATTTGAAATAGCTCAGCTGGAATTCCACCATCTCTACTAGCTTTGTTTGTAGTAATGCTTCCTAAGGCTTATTTGACTTCACCCTCCAGAATGCCTGGCTCTAGGTGAGTGACCACACCATCGTAGTTATCTGGGTCACTAAGACCTTTTTTGTATAGTTCTGTGTATTCTTGCCACCATAATCTCTACTGTTTCTGTTAGGTCCTTGCCATTTCTGTCCTTTATCATGCCCACCCTTGCATAAAATGTTCCCTTGATGTCTCCAGTTTTTTTGAAGAGATCGCCGGTCTTCCCCAGTCTCTTGTTTTCCTCTACTTCTTTGCACTGTTCATTTAAGAAGGCCTTCTTGTCTCTCCTCGCTGTTCTCTGGAACTCTGCGTTCACTTGGGTGTATCTTTCCCTTTCTCCCTTGCTTTTTGCTTATCTTCTTTCCTCAGCTCCTCAGACAACTATTTTGCCTTCTTGGGTCTCTTTCTTGGGGATGGTTTTGGTCATCACCTCCTGTACATTGTTACAAGCCTCCTACAGTTCTGCAGGCACTCTGTCTACCAGAGCTAATCCCTTGAATCTATTCGTAACCTCCACTGTATAATCTTAAGGGATTTGATACAGGTCATACCTGAATGGCCGAGTGGTTTTTCCTAGTGTATTCAGTTGAAGCCTGAATTTTCAATAAGGAGCTCATGACTTGAGCCACAGTCAGCTCCCTGTCTTGTTTTTGCTGACTGTGTAGAGCTTCTCTGTCTTCGGCTGCAAAGAATGTAAATCAGTCTGATTTCAGTATTGACCATTTGGTGATGTCCATGTATAGAGTGGTCTCTTGTGTTGTTGGAAAAAAGGTGTTTTCTATGACCAGTTCATTCTCTTGGTAGAATTCTGTTAGCCTTGGCCCTCTTCATTTTGGCCAAACTTGCATGGTAGTCCAGGTATCTCTTGACTTCCTGCTTTTGCATTTCAAACTCCTGTGATGAAAAGGACATCTTTTTTTTTTTTGGTGTTAGTTCTAGAAGGTCTCATAGGTCTTTGTAGAACTGGTTAACTTCACCTTCTTCGGCATCAGTGGTAGGGGCATAGGCTTGGATTACTGTGACGTTGAATGGCTTGCCTTGGATATCAACTGAGATCATTCTGTCCATTTTGAGACTGCAGCCAGTTACTTCGTTTCAGACTCTTCTGTTGACTGTGAGGGCTGCTCCATTTCTTCCAAGGGATTCTTGCCCACAGGAATGGATATAATGGTCATCTGAATTAAGTTCATCCATTCCCGTCCGTTTCAGTTCACTAATTTATTTCACTGATTGATGGACTAAAATGTCAGTGTTCACTCTTGCCATCTCCTGCTTATATCCAAATTTACCTTGCCTCATGGACCTGACATTCCAGATTCCTATGCAGTATTGTTTTTTACAGCATCATCACACATCCACAACTGAACATTGTTTCTGCTTTGGCCCTGTCACTTCATATTTTCTGGAGCTGTTCATAATTGCCCTCCACTTTTCCCCAGTAGCATATTGGACACCTTCTGACCTGGGGGACTATTTTGTAGTGTCGTATCTTTTTGCCTTTTCATACTGTTCATGAGGTTCTTGTGATAAGAATAGTGGAGTGGTTTGCCATTCCTTTCTCCAGCAAACCATGTTTTGTCAGAACTCTTCACTATGACTTGTCCGTCTTGGGTGACCCTGCATGGCGTGGCTCACAGCTGCACTGAGTTAGGCAAGCCCCTTCGTCAAGACAGGGTTGTGATCCAGGAAGAGGAGTGTGTCTTCCTCAACTCTTTCTACAACACCCAACACAATGCTTGGGAGAAATAGTTCCTTGTTGAATGTTTTTAATTGCATGAGTATGTCATGTTTTCATTAGGTCATTTCAGAGTAGAACACTTGGCATAGTGCTTTATGTATATTGGATAATCAGCACATTTGTTAAATCATTTAAAAATCTAGAAATGTTCATGTTACTTTTAGAAACAATGAAAAAAGAAAAAGCAGATGAGAAAGCGCCTGCACACTAGGTTCTTAGAATCGAGAGTAGTTAACTAATTTGATGAACATGACTAGTAAGCACCTCAAGTCCTCAGAAGTTCCTGTAAAATGATCAAAACTATTTCTTTGTAGAAAATGACTGCAAAGGAAAAACCAATTGCTATTACAGGTGTGGAAAGTAACAGCATCTAAAAAAGTAAAGGCTCTTGTTGAGGAGATTAAAATTTTAGATACATTATTTTGCAGAGTAGCATGTAGAATTTAATGATGGCTTGAGTTTGTGTTACTTGATGTGGAAATGGAGTGCGGTAGCCTGTGCCATTTAGCTGGCCGAGTCACAGGTAAAACCTGAAAGGAAATGTAGAATATGCTGTCATGATATGATTTTCCCAGGTAACATGCTGATACACACACAAAAATGTGATTTGGCAAGGTCAAGAGCTTGTACAAAGCTCTTGTGAACTTTGAGGTTTAGAAAATGGCAGACTTTATCTTTTGGTTGTTTCAAGAACTTCCTGTAATTGAGGTTACAAGTGGCGGTTTGTGTTCTTTTCCTCCTCCCCCTTCTTCCTTCTCTTCTCCCTGCTCCATCTTCACTTAACATCCTCCAGCTTCCCGAGGCCCGCCCTGTTTTCCTGCTTCTCTTCTCTGCTTCTCAACTTGCTCTTTCCCTCTGGCATCATCTTCACAATCTTTTCTCTCAGTCTCACAGTCTCTACAGATTTATGGAAAATTATTTTTCTTCCTCGAGTACAGACTGGATTAAGCAAATCATAGTTAACTGAGAAGGGTGGGAAATGATAAAATTTTTCTTTTTAGCCCTTGCTTGCAAAGGAGAATATCTTTTTATTTCTAGATATTAATGTACCTTGTAACTTTAATATTAACAAAAAGAATAGAAAAGTGATATGTGATACATTTTTTTCTCATTCTTATTAACGATATTTACTAATTCCAGAATGATTCAAATTTCACAATATGCTTTCTTTTTAGGTCCGTATTGAAACAGCTACAACTCTGAAATTAAATATCCTTTAAATATTCTAAGAATACTTCACTGCAAGGGATTTTAGCAATACTTTAAAATTAATTATTTTTAAAACATAATTTATGACATAGTTTAAAATGTAATTTTTGATTGGTTTGTTATATTTGGTTTTTACATATATTTTATCCTGATATATTTCATATATTCTCAATTTCATGTATTCTCAGTATTCCTTAACTGCTCTTCACCTGTTGATGATTTTGAGTTTAGAACAGATCAGTTTCTGCCGGTAAGAATATTTATTTCAGGTTTTATAAAAATTTATGCTTATGTCTTTTGAATATTGTGTTATTTTATAGCTGAAATTGTATGTATCTATTATTTAGTAAAGCTGCTTTCAAAAGTATATTTAGATTATTTTGGAAGTGATTGCTTTTATTGGTAACTTTAGTTTCAGTAATTCTGTTTGTTTTGTTTCATTATCTTGTTATCCGTTTTAGAGTTGACTGCTGCACTTTCTGTTCTCACTAGTGTAAGACATCTCATTTCATATCCGTCTGTTACTCTTCATCCTAGGTCATCCCCCTCTTTTGTCTGTGTATGTATGTCTGTCCTTACCTGAAAAGCACAATACCTAGTCTTATTCTTTTCTTTCCCTTCACTCAACCCTCAGCACCTGTTTTGTTTCCACATAGTTGTCACTCAGTAAACACTTGTTAAATATGTCAGTATGATTGGGGCCTTAGTGTTTGCTTTTCTTGAGAGGACTAGACAAGAAAACTTTATGGTAAAATATCTGCCTATATTTCTTATGGGGTCATAAATGGGTACACTTGGAGAGCAGAAAGGTTTCTTTAATAGAAGAATCACTTAATGCTTTTGGATGAAAGAAAGATGTTTTACCAATCTGTTTAAAAGTGAATCAAATATCTGAAAGAGCAAACGTTTCTGTCTCTGACATCCTGTGATTTGCTAATTTCTACTATAATTTTCACGATGTAGAAGTTAAAAGCCAGACATAGGTTTTTTGTTTTCTATTTCCTAATCAGAAACATTCTGTTGCACGTATAATTACAAGTATTTGTCTATAAAAATTTATATCAGAAAGCTGGTATGTGAGTGCAGTAATGGCGTTCCTCTTGCTATAATGAGTGGACTTTGCAAAACAACAGGCGTATTGGAAAAGAAGTGACAAAGGACTTTTAAAAGTTGAATTAGCTGTATAAACTTTAAACACAGAAACTTCAAACACACTTTTTCTCTGAAGACATTTGTGGATGAATTAAATTTGAAAATGGGCACATTTAACAGCAATAAAGAATAAGATCACTGTCCTAAATATTGACAACTTAACCAATTTGAAGTTGTATAGGTAATGCTAAGGTTTTGTCTATTTGTCTTTTATTTCTTTGCTATTATGACTTAATTTTACTTCTTATTTCTGTCTTTACGTGAAGGTTTTTTACATTTCTGTACCAAACTTTTATTTTTTCTTTTACTTACAGTATTTGGAAACCATGTTCACACTACTCTTTCAGTTACTTCAGCAAGTTACAGAATGTGACACAAAGATGCATGTTTTACATGTCCTTTCTTGTGTGATTGAAAGAGTCAACGTGCAGGTAATTTTGTCGTAAACATGAAAATAAATGTTAGAGAAATGTGTAGAGTACATGTAGAATTCGTTAACATCTTTGCTTTGTACACATTGTTTAAGTGTTAAAACATTCATTAAAATGGTTCTATTAGGTTGTGATTTCAGTTCTGTATCAAAATTGACTTTTATACTTGGCGTTTTTAAAAAATGACCTAAGAAAATGAAAAGATAAAAAATTGGATCAACAATGTAGTGTTGTTTGTTAGAAAGCAAAATTATATATCTTTTAGAAAATTCAGTTTATTTTGAATAATACTTTTTACAATTTAATATGTTTGAGTGCATACTCACCAAGGTCAGTCAGCAAATACAAATATTCTCAGAAATCTGTTGTTTGTACCTTAAAGACTGAGTGTGTTTCGTAGTCTAGGCCATGTTATATCCATCACTGGTTTAATGTAAAAATAGTATGTAAAGTTTTTAACAGTAAATTATTATTTAATTGTATTCAGCTTCCCTTATCACTCCTAATGTTTGTGAAAAATTGATAATCCAGGAACCACACTGTAATTATCCTATAATTTCTTATATCCAAGTTTACACTGTGTATTTTTATTTGAAAAGTGCTGAATAAATCTGTGAGATATTAATTAGGAAAAGATAACTGAATTTAAATCCACAGTCCTGGAGTCTGCTCCTGAATCTATTAGTGAATTCTGACACCTTGAACCTGCTTATTAATTCTAAAGCAATTGATGAGAATTGCTATCAATTATTGAGTAATGACAAGTTTCCAACTCCTGTGCCAGGTGATTTGCATGTATTTCTCATTTAATCCTTAAAAAACCTTTGTGTGGGAATTAGAATTCATTATCTCGAACAATTTGAGGCTTCAAGAAATACGCCAAAGTTCAGACAGTTTAGTGGCATTGGTAATATTCAAACTCATCGTTAACCTTCTCACTGGTAGTTCAGCTGGTAAAGAATCTGCCTGCAATGCAGGAGACCCAGGTTCAATCTCTGGGTCGGGAAGCTCCCCTGGAGAAGGGAATGGCAACCCATTCCAGTATTCTTTCCTGGAGAATCCCATGAGCAGAGGAGTCTGGCAGGCTGTAGTCCATAGAGTCACAAACAGTTGGACATGACTGAACAACTAACACTAACCGACTAACTGAACTCAACATTATATTGATGTAATACAGTTGCAGTTTTGAGTGACCATTAATCATTTTGAGCAGATTTGAGTCCTGGTGTCTAAAAGTAGTAATATCTTAAAATTTTTTAACACTTGTGTTTCTTATTACATTAATTACATTATTTCATTTTGATACTGGTTTATCAATAACATTGAGAGAATTTGGTCATTGAGACTGTGTTTTAAACTTATTTCAAGTCCCTGTCTCTGCTCTTTGGCTTGGACATGGTCTTGAACCTTGAGTCCTCATGTATAAAATGGTAAAGATTACTCTCAAGGATTCCTGAGTATAAACTTATCACAGATATTTAATATTAAATGTTCAATATGCAGATTACTATACAATTGCAATAAATTATTTTAAAATTGATTATATTGTAGAAGCAAGATTTACAGTTTTTAAAATAATCTTATTTAGACACCATCTGGCTAATGGGAATTTCTTAAAGAAGGTTTTTTTTTTCTTTTTGTAGAAATGAATTTTCTTACCCCATCTCCCCAAACTGCCAAACCTTTTCCCACATAAGTTTAACATTACTCTTGCTTCAGTTCAGTTCAGTTCAGTCGCTCAGTCATGTCTGACTCTTTGTGACCCCATGAATTGCAGCACACCAGGC
>NW_011494790.1:1492682-1493106 GCF_000754665.1 Bison bison bison
GGATTCTTTAAAATTTTATAATATGGGAAACTACTGTGTGGAGTAAGTCTCTATCCCTGTGAGTCGCACGATGATGTTGTTCGATCCAGGGGATTATAATGCAAGTTGAGTGAAAATCGTTTGATTTATTTGAAATAGTATTACAACTTTTCATCAGTATTTTGTAATTAAAACTTGGTCTAGGGATAATCGGTAATCATTGATGTTACTGCAATATTTGGAAACATTTTTGTAATGTTGAGAATTTTGATTAGGTTTAAGATAATGCTAATGCTACTTTGAAAATTTGTACTTCTTTTTTTTTTTTTTTAAATGTCCAGTTTTTAATTGTCTCGAATTTTGCTGCTGTTCTCATCATTAAGGACTTGAAAATGTTTTGGTCTCTCAAATGAAGCATGTAAAGTTTATATATAAACCTTTAAAT
>NW_011494790.1:1493206-1509014 GCF_000754665.1 Bison bison bison
CCATCCAGCCATCTCATCCTCTGTTGTCCCCTTCTCCTCCTGCCCCCAATCCCTCCCAGCATCAGAGTCTTTTCCAATGAGTCAACTCTTCGCATGAGGTGGCCAAAGTACTGGAGTTTCAGCTTTAGCATCATTCCTTCCAAAGAAATCCCAGGGCTGATCTCCTTCAGAATGGACTGGTTGGATCTCCTTGCAGTCCAAGGGACTCTCAAGAGTCTTCTCCAACACCACAGTTCAAAAGCATCAATTCTTCGGCACTCAGCCTTCTTCACAGTCCAACTCTCACATCCATACATGACCACTGGAAAAACCATAGCCTTAACCAGCAGACCTTTGTTGGCAAAGTAATGTCTCTGCTTTTGAATACGCTATCTAGGTCATGCTTAGTAAATTTAAAAATGCTTTTGTTTCTATCCATGGTTATCTTTCACAGCACAAATAGTCTAAGCAGCTCATATGTCTATATCATTAGTAAATAAGATATAGTTATCCTATTAGTACTTTTTGTTTTTAGAACGTGAATAGGAAAGGGTTATGAAAAACGTTTTCAGGAAAAACATTTTCTTGTGTTAACCTTTGAATAACACCATCACTTAAATATCCTTCAGGTATCATTCGTATATAAATATGATTTTTGTCTACTAGATTGCAAACATTTTGAACCCTCTTACAGCGGTACTTTCTGACACATAACAGTTTTTGAAGTTTTAGGGAAGTCACCATCTTTATACCATAGCTTGAAATTTTTTGAAGATTATATTTCTTTTTTTTTTTTTTAAAGTAATTGAAAACCTGTAAGTAAATTATTCCAGTTCAGGGATTCTGTAAATACACAGTCAGGAAAAAAATGTGTTAATCATCAAGTAAGATGTCAGGTAAGCAGTCTTTGGACTTAAGCATTTCTGAAGGAAAAGAACAAAATTAAAAATTAAAGAGCCAGTGTGAAATGTTAAATATTCTGTTGAAAGTGTTAGCTAAAATGAGATGTTAATAGAGACTTACTTTTTAAATTCCCTTGCAAATGGAACCTTTGTTAAACCATTTGTTAGTCTGTCACATATTCGAGTTTCAGTTGTTTTTCTAATGTGTTATGAATGAAAGTGGGTATAATCCTGTGTGGGAATGAACTCATAAGACTGTAATGCTCATAGTAGAGCCCCCCCCGCCATTCTATTTTTTGGAGTAGAAGTGCCAAAAGATGAGTACTCTCATCTCAGTTGTGTTACACTCGTGGTTCACTTTCTGTTGTGGGATATTTAGCCTGATATCTATAAAACATTCTTAATTCCATGTGTTTTTTTTAATGTTATTTAAATAACTGATCATTGGTCTACCCAAAACACATAATCACTTTAAGAAATGTTTATAGTATTTTTTTTCCTTTTACATGTTTTCACTGAAAAGTTTTAAATATGCAGACATGTTGTAGTAAATCACTACCCATATATTCCTCATGTCATTTCATCACAACACTTTACCTTAGTATATTAGACCTCTTCTGAATCATAATCATCATTAGATTCAGAGAACTTAACATTGATGTAGTGCTGTATTCTGATGTCAAGTCCATATTCAGGTTTTCTCAGTTGCCCCAATAATTTATTTTTTTACCTCTCCCCTCCTAACCTAAGGAAATGTGTTTGGCTCTCACGTCATCACTTTGTTTTCTAATCGCCAGCCCCTTTTTAAAATCTTTTACAACACTGAATCTATGATTGATTTTTAAAATAGTGTCTTTGAAACATTGATTTTAATTTAGAGCATATTCTAATGAACAACTGAGACTGGGATATAAATATTTCATGACTTTCAAATGTAATTGGGTGCTTGGTTGTATTATTCACCCGGTCTATAATTCATAGCACATATTTCCTTTCTTCCATGCCTTGGAAGATATTCTGTTTAATTTGTTCAAAACCAGAACTTTCCTTATCAGTAAAACATGCTGTTTTTAGTTGAATATGAATGCATTAGTTACTCTGAAACCTGTTTTTATGTATTAACTGGTCTGCCTTTATAAGTTAATTGGAGGGATCTTTGAGATTGAGCACTTAGCAAAATTAAGTGCTCAATAAATGTCTGTTAAAATAATATTCAGAATTGGATACGTGAAGAGTCTCTTAATATTTATTCAGTTTTATCTCACTGAAATATTTGGGCAAATATTTAACTTCTTATCTTTCTGCATCTCCTCTCCTAAACCTGGGGAACAAATCTGAGAGATTTTTTTTTGTGTGTAGTATACACTATACTTTAGTGTATGATGTTGTATAAGCAGAATAGAGAAACCTTTACTGT
This sequence comes from Bison bison bison, assembly GCF_000754665.1. Lineage (NCBI taxonomy): Eukaryota > Metazoa > Chordata > Mammalia > Artiodactyla > Bovidae > Bison > Bison bison. Next base: position 1,495,505 of record NW_011494790.1, read on the forward strand.
TTCTGGGAGCAGTTTTTTTGTTTTAATTATTGGAGTATAATGCTTTACAATATTGTGTTAGTTTCTGCTGTATAACAAAGTGAATCAGCCATATGTATGGGAGAAATTTTTAATTTTTAATCCTGGGGATTGATAGTACTGAAACTGTGAAACTCTAGTGTTTTATCACCAAGTGTACGCTCATCAGATCAGTTCTAAATACAGGGTGGCTGTAGGCTGAAACCTGGAGCGCAGTTTCCAGGTTCTGTGTGGAATCAGGTTCCATTTTATTTTCCAAAAATCTCACTATCAAGCTGTGGTGTGTGTGATGTAGGGGATATTTTTTAAAACTGGTGAAGTTAATCCATGTTGGGGTTAACAGTTTTATCCTTTGAAAAGGATTAAGGGTTCATATGCTTACCTTTATATCCTCTGCTTTTTGGTGCCTGGTCTTCAAGGCCTGATACTTGAAAGATGCCATTTGGTAATGGTTGAATGAATGAGGAAATGCTGACTCTTTTAAAAACATTATAATTCCCAATTATATAAGTTGTTTCATTAAAAAGAACCAGGATATAACAGCATTTTTTATTAAGTAATTTCTATTAAAGAAATAACAGGCGTCAGTATGTTGTTTTATATTCCTAAATTTTATTTCAGCCAATAAATTTGCTGCTTGTTTAAAATTATTTAAAAATATTTACCCTGGAGCTCTGTGTCTCTATATACTATTGAATTTATCTTTAAAAGGATGTATACTTAATACATTACATCCAGTAAACCGTTTGCTACCTGTGACCTAATAGGTCTGTCAGTGTTTCTGAAATAAGTCGCCTTCTTTACTAACCCAGCTCTGCTGCTTCCTCTGCTTCTGTTGTGATAGATACGACCGTATGTAGGATGTTTGGTACAGTATTTGCCTCTTCTTTGGAAGCAGAGTGAAGAGCACAATATGTTGAGGTGTGCTATTCTGACAACACTTATTCATCTTGTTCAGGTAAGTTCCTTCTCCACAGTTTCTAGTTCAGTTTTTTTTTTCTCCTTCTTTAAATTTTTTTTGCTATTTTCATGTGATTGATGTTAGTGGCAATAAAAGACCTCACAATATTCTTGTTCATGTGTGATCTACACCATTTAAAAACACTTTTTTTATATTCACTATGAGCACTTTTTGACATTTAAAAAAATATTCTCTACATTTAAAAGACAATTTCTTTCATTAGAGGTGGTTGTCCCCAGAGAAGGTAGACTTGTGATTTTTACAGTCAATTGTTTTTTGCATGTAGTTTCCTTGGTATTCAGAGCTCTTCTGTATAAACTGACTCTCCATTTTCACTTAATTTAAAGTAAAAACTTTCCTTTCATATGTTGGGAAGACAGAAAAACAGGTAAGTTGCCTTTGAGGGAAGGAGTTAATTTGATATTTGATATCTTGACTTTGAGGTATGGGGATGTGCAGCAGGTTGAGAGAACCCTAAAATTTCAGAGAGAGAGAGTTGGAGCTGCAGTTCTCATTTGAACTGTTAGGGTGGATTAAGGTCTGATGGTATGAGAATGGAGAGGGAAGCACTTAATGAGAATATCTGTCTGTAGGGATGCACAAGTGACTTTTATTGCTCTTGCTGCAAAAGTTGATAGATTTTTTCCAATGGGGAGATCTCTTTCAAAATTAAGAATTAGTACTCTAAAATGTTCCAATAAGTTGAACTAATATTATTATTATTTTTTAAAAAAACCCTTTTCAGTCACCTTGAAACATAAACTTATTCTTTCACCAAATTTTTATGGTTGAGTTTTATAGTTATAAATTTCTATCTGAGGCAGTTTTAGATACATGGATAGTGATACAAAAAAAATTTTTTTTTTAAGCACTTTTGTCTATCCTTTAATTCTTGTGATTATCCTGAAAAATTATATCCCTTTAATAAATGAGAATACAAATGCTAATAGAAGGTTAGCAGTTAGTCTGAGATTGTTCATGTAAGTGTCAGAGCAGAGAGTGATCCTCATGTCTTTTGCCTTATATCTCTGCCAAATGTGTTTTTAGACTCAACTTGAGATTTTTGTGAAGGAGGTATGCTCTTCAAGCAGTGTTACCTTAGGAAATCTTAGGAAGCTATAGTAACTTGCGGGAAATGCTTGGAGTCTATAGGACCTTTTCCTTTAATTGTGACACCCTGGGTATGTATAGGCCAGTGGTACAAGTTTTTAGCTAAGTAATCGTGTGCCCTTGGAGAAAACATACAATGTTTAACATTAAAAATGAGAATACCTTAAAATAAGATTTTCAGTCATTTGAGAAAGTTATATAATTATTAGGGTTATTGGTAAGTTTCCTTTCATGGAATTTGTTGCATCTTTCAACTATCATTTTTATTTATTTATTGAAATTTAGTAGACATATTAGTATAAGTATTTGTTTTTATTTTTGTTTTCCTTCTTAAAATTCTAGGAACCTAGACTGATAGTCTCTCTGACTGAGGAGTTTAATAATGAATGAAAATAAACTTTCTCGCCTGCAGTAGTTTTGCCTCAGTGGAAGTAGGCATTCATTTATTTGATAAATACGTTTTTGAACACCTGCAATATGCAATACATGGTACTAGGCACTGGGAAACAGAAATGAATAGGACAAGCTTTCTGTGAATGTGGTTGTCTAGGGGAAGACTGAACAGCTAAGTGCTCTTTGAGCAGTAAGGACAGAGTGCTGTGGGGCACTTGGTGGGTTACTTGTCTGAGACTGGAAGACCTCACATAGGTCATCAGAGAAGTCTTCCTTCAGAGGTGATACCCAAATAGTGTATCATTATCTCTTGACCTCCCTGTATAGAAGATGAGGATTTAATTTTCATTTTCCTGGGTATGACTCCTATCCTTCAAGCCTCCCAATATAGTTAGATTATAATTTAAATTAGGTCACTATTTAGTGTTTGTATGACTTCATACACGGAGTTCATATATAAAGAATGTTGAAGTCATATATCATTATATACGGCTAATTTTCTATCCTGTATAACCATCCACCTAATCTCCACTCCTATATTAATAATTGTTTGCTTAGTTTATTATAAGTTTTCCGTTACTGTGCAGCAAATTACCACAGATGTAAAGGAATAAAATGGCATTCTAAATACCTCATAGTTCTGTAGGTCAGAGGTCGAGCACAACATTTTGTACTCTTTGATCAGTCTGATAGCCTGAAATTGATATGCTGCCAGACTAAATTCCTCTGGAGGCTTCAAGGAAAATTTTTCTTTACATTCAGTCAGCTTATTGGGAGAATTCAGTTCCTTGGTCTGTAGCACTAAAATCCCAGATTACTTGCTGGCTGTCAGCTGAAAGTGAAAGTGAAAGTTGCTCAATCGTGTCTGACTCTTTGTGACCCTATGGACTGTAGCCTGCCAGGCTACCTTGGAATTCTCCAGGCCAGAATACTGGAGTGGGCAGCCATTCCCTTCTCCAGGGGATCTTCCTGACCCAGGAATCAAACCAGGGTCTCTTGGATTGCAGGCAGATTCTCTACCAACTGAGATACCAGGGAGGCCTTGGAGGCCCTCCAAGTCCCTAGAGTCCAGCCACATTCCTTGATCATGACCCCTTCCATCATTATCATCAGCAGTGGGGAAGTTCTTGGTTGTCAAATCCCCTCAGGTTTTGAATCTCTAACTTTCTTTCATGCAGCTAGCTAAAGAAAACTCTTTAGGGTTCATGTGGTTAGGTCAGGCTAATCTGTATAATTTTCTTATTATAAGATCATTCAGTTTGAGACCTTAGTCATATCTGGAAAGTAATATCTAAATTAGCATTTGATTGAATAACTGGGGAATGGTCTGTGTACACTGAAGTTATGAAGTTAAGAATCATAGGTGGTGTGTACACTGAAGTTATGAAGTTAAGAATCATAGGTGGTCATCTGAGAATTCTGCCTGCTTCATTTGAGCTTTCTATGTAACTGAATCCATTCTGTCCACCTGTTATCTAAACATTCTCTCAGTATGTTCCCACACATCAGGTACTTTATTACTTTCATCATCTTGGAATCTGGAAAATTGATATGAGCTTTAGTGTGCATTGGTTTTTACTCTGTGCTTGTTCATGGCTGTTATAACTGGATCCCCTTTCAGTGTCATCAGAAGGGTTCTTCTTGCCTATCCTTTCTGTAGGATGCCTGTTTTCTGTACCTGTCTTCTTCCTTGTTATGACTTCCTCTTTCTGCTGGAGCCCACGAATGTCTGTGGCATTCTGCAAAAGGTATTTGGGGGATAAATTTTGTTAAGATTTTTGCATGTGTGAAAAATGCCTTAAAGTTTTCATGTTGACTAGTAGTTTGGCTGGGTGTAAAATTCTAAATTTACCCCTTGAGAGGCATTTTTAGTGTGTCTTCTATCTTCTGGAGTTGCTCTTAGGAATCCTTAGCCATTTTAATTCTTGTTTTCTTGAATATGTCATCTCCTCTTTCCCTTTGGCAACTTATATGATCTCTGTGTTTCTATTTTCAATTTCATGATGATGTGGGTATATTTTCATTCCATTGTTCTGGACACTTGATGTATATTGCAAACTGGAAATTCATGTTCTTGGGTTCTAGATAACTCCATCACATTCTGTTGATTATTTCCACACTTTTGTGTTTTTCTTTTGTCTCTTTCTGAACTTCCTGTTGCTTAGATGATAGATGAATGACCCAGCCCTATATTTTTCTTCCTGTTCGTTTCTGCTTTTCCTTCTCTGCTGGGGTCCAGCCCCAGCAGGATCCAGGGGAACTCACAGGATGAATGGCGTCGGCGAGAGAGACACGGGTCTTATAATCGACTGGAGAGGGATGACACGGGTCTTATAATGGACTGGGACCTGGTGGTCCGGGGTCAAAAATAAAAATAAAAAATAAAGAGAAAGAATAAGGGACAGAGAAAGAGACTGATATTCCTTGGTTTACACAGAAAGCCAATAAAGTCCCTGACACAGGACTTGCTCTGTTCATGGAGGCCTCAGGTGCCCTCTCGGTGGGGTGAAGATGCAGAGCGCCTTCTCAATTGGGTGGAGACGCAGAGCACCTCCTCGATCGGGTCTTAGAAGCCTGGCAAAAATGAACTCAGAGGGCCTCTGTGGTCCAGGGAGTCAGCCTGAAAAAGAAAAGAGAGAGACAGAGAGAAAGAGAAAGAAAGACACGGAGACCAGAGCTCTGGTGAAGTGGGATCTGCAGCTTTATTTTCAAAAGGAACTTTTATACTCTGAGTTACACATTTCTCAAAGTAAAAGATACAGAGTCAGCTCAACATTCCATCAATTTTACCTTTATTGAAACCAGGATATTTACTGTATACCTTTTCATAAACAAAGGTCTTATGTTATGTCTGGCTCTGTGGCCTGTTAACATTTCATGACTCTTCTGATAAAGGTTGATCAGCCAGAAACCTTGTTTTCCCTTGAAGTGTTTTTCTTTATTTCTCCCAGCCTCAGAAAGTACGAAATAAAGTTACAGTCTCACGGAGCAAAGGTGCAGTGGGTCACGACAAAGAAAGAACTAATTAGCTCAAAGGTCTGATGTGGTTAATACCAAGGCTACTACTTGTTTTTCTTACATTCCAACTACATTAACTAACGCACTCCCAGGTGCACAGTGGATAAGGGATATGGGAGCTTGGCAGCAAGCACTGGCCCAATAATGAAGCCTTTACCAGTACTGTTCTAATAATTTTTCATCCCTCAAAGGGCTCTATGCTCATTAGGACTTTTAGAATGCTTAGGCTTCCTGTGCCTTTCATGGTTGGGGAGTTGTGAGCAATTATGTGCGTTAGTTGCAAGAATATGGATAAACCTGCCAAGCAGGCTAAAAACTAGAGTCCTAAGTTGATTTTTTTTTCAGAGAAAGGTGGTCGGGGATAGCCCCCTGTTAATGTCAGAAGAGTTGGTAAAAGACATAATATAGTAAACAGTAGACAGACAGACTTTGGTTCTGGGGTAGATGCTCGGGCAGGTCCAGGGAGTCCCTTGAGTCCTGATCCGCCTTGCCTGTCAGGTCTCTTCCTGTCATGACCTTGTCATGGATGGGATCTCCTGTGCTGGCTCCCGGCACGTCTCTTTGTCCTTTTGCTCTACTTTCTGGGGAATTTTTTGAGCTTTATCTTTCAGTCTTTCTATTGAGCTTTTCTTCCCTGCTGTAATATTGTTAATGTCTATGAGTACTGTTTTTTAAATTAAAATTTTATTTATTTTTAATTGAAGTATAGTTGATTTATAGTATTAATTTCAGGTGTACAAAATAGTCAATTCAATATTTATATAGATTATACTCCATTTGAAGTTATTACAAAATAATGGCTATATTTCTCTGTGCTGTGTCATGTATTCCTTGTTGATTACTTTATACCTGTTAGTTTGTGACTCTTAATCCCATAACCCTATTTGTCCTTCCCCACTTGAGGAGTTCTTTTTTGTATTGTTGAATAAGCATTTTATATTTGTATACAATCATTTGTATACAGATACGGTCATTTGTATTGTTGAAAAATCATTTCATTTTTGTTTTCATGAATACAGTGTTTTATTCTAATAAGGATATTAACATTTTTCTAAGCTTTTATCTCTATATGTGGTCTCTGTTTCCTTCAGTCATGTCTGTTGATGTGATTGGTTGCCTGCTTTTTTTTTTTTCTTGTGAAACTTTGAGGCATGCACAAAAGAAGGAAGAACAGTATAATGAATCCTTAGCTAACCCTTTCCCTTCAAGAGCTGTATCAATATTTTGTCTGTATAAATTTTATATTTTAGAGTGGGCACTAAAAAGTTAATCAAAAGGATTGAATATATATGGGAAACTTGCTGATTGTGGGTTTTTTCTTTAAAATAGTCTAGTTGGAAGCTTTTTTTTTGTATGGAGCAAATGTTTTGGTTCTGTGATTCTGAGATCTTTCCTTAGTGAAAGATCCATCAGTCTTTTGCCCATTATATTATATCTCTGTTTTATGTAGTATCCCTAGTCTTGATTACCTGATTGTCTCCTTGTCTTCAGATGCTTTGTTTTGCCTTACGAGAATAAAGGGCCAAATCTGTACTGATTAAAGAGGGCCAGTTGTTTGACTATGCACAAGGATGAGATCTTGTCATCAAATGTCTTTTAAAATACCTTCTACAGGTCCTATTACTTTTAATACTTCCCTCAGCTTCCCTTTCCAAAATACCTTGTGCTGTCAGTTCCCAAGTCTTTTGGAGTTTCTGTAGTGTACATCAGGTGGTTTCTTGCCCTTTTTCACTGCTGGCTTTGAGCTTTGGTTTTCTGAGTCTGCTAAATCAGTCTTTCTTTCCTGCTTCCAAAAATAAGTTGCTTTTATCTCTTCTTAAGCTGTCTTTGTACTTAAGAGTTCTAGGTCTTTAAAAACACATACTCCTGTCTCCTTTTAGTGGATCTTGGGAGAGCACAGTAGTAAATGCACGTGTTAAATCCATCAGCTTTCTCCAGATGCTAACATAGTGATTTCTTATACACAGTCATTTTGTATAGCTGCAGCACTGAGTATCACAGTTGGGTGTAAGGGCCTGTTCTTATTGTTGCCTAGTTGCTAAGTTATGTCTGATTCTTGCACCTCCATAGACTGTGGCCTGCCAGGCTCCTCTGTTCTTGGGATTTCCCAGGCAAGAATACTGGAGTGGATTGCCACTTGCTTCTCCAGAGGATCTTCCTGACCCAGGGATCAAACCCAAGTCTCCTGCATTGGCAGGAGGATTCTTCACCACTGAGCCACCAGGGAATCCTGAGGCCTGGTTAGGAAAGCATAAAGAATGTGTCTTGAAGTTCAGAGGAAGGTGTGTTATCATTTGTATTTTAGAAAGGTAATCAGTGCACCTGTGGGGACACTGGTTTGGAATGGAGTAAAACTAAGGTCAAAGAAATAGTTGGGAAGCTCTTCTGTTAACCGTGAAAGAGACGATGATGTGAAGTAAAGCCATGGAAAGAAGGGGGAACATTTGAGATAGAATTAAGGATTGCTTAGATTTGGGGTGAGGAGGAAGAAGCACAGAAGGTAGTTGTGGTATGATTTTTTGCTCCGTAGACAGTGGTTCATGTCACTTGAGTTAGGAAATGCAGGAACAGAAGCTATTTTTTAGGAAGATAGTGGATTGGTTCAGTGATTTACTTGAGAGTTTGAGATGCCTTCTGGTTGATAATTTCCTATGTCATAAAGAGTGTCTGGAGTTCAGAGGTTTGGGTTGGAGATAATAGATTTGGACATTATCAGCAAGTACAATGGCAACCCACTCCATACTCTTGCCTGGAAAATCCCAGGGATGGCAGAGCCTGGTGGGCTGCCGTCTTTGGGGTCGCACAGAGTCGGACACAACTGAAGTGACTTAACAGCAGTAGCAGCAAGTACAAATCACACGAGAAGAGAGCCAAAGACAGTACCCTGAGAAATACCACTTTTTAGAGAGTGTTATTCTTTTCTCCCTGCTTAACTGTAACTATAATTGTAATTATTTCACAGAATTGTAGACATTGTTTTATAGTTACAGTTGTGGATCGAAAGTGTTCAAATTTACTTAAAGCTGCATATCTGACACATTCTGACACATTCTTCAACCCACTAGATTACAGAGCTAAATTTCTTGAAGCTTTAACTGAGAGAGTCTTTTATGTTTAGCAGTTACTTTAGTTTTGCTAATGCTAGCATTTTGTGCTCATTAAAATGTGCACTAAGTAAGTAGATTCTAACATTCCTAGGAAATATTAAGTCTATTGATATTAAAAAATGAACTTGATTAGTTTTCCTTAATTTTTTCCTTTTTGCGTTCTGTTAAGAATTGAGCTGTGGAGAGTGAAATTTAACTGAATTTTAAGGCCCAGTTTACTACTTTATTAAATGTGGCATTTTTATAAATCTCTTCTTTGGAAAAATCTTTAATAAAGTCTATCAACCCTTGCATAGTTGTAGAAAGGCCCAAACTTAATGAATTTAAGAATAAACTTAGTGTATTTCCACTGAAGTATCTATATCCTGCTGATAAAATTTTGACTTTAAATATATGTGTGTGTCATTGAAAGAGGCATTCGTATACATTTTGTTGCTTTGTAATTATATATTATATTGACATCTGAATTGTTTTCTAAGTGAGGAGATGTTTGATAGTTTGCTTGGTTTCCTTTCTTTGCTTATTAGATTGTAGAGATTATGAGTTAGAAATTGATTTTCTATCCTCTTATGTTCCTTTCAAAGTGCTTAGATTTAGTGTGATGCACTGAGTCAACCTCCATAAGACAATAATTAGTCAAACTAGAATTTTAAATTAAAATCTCCCTCTTCCTCCATCTTTGTTTTCTTATTAAAAAATTGGCCTAAATTCTTCATTAAAAAATGCACACATTAAAAAAAAAACTCCTTTTACCCCTCCCAACATCCTTTTCCAACATCCATATTTAACTAGTGTCAACAGTTTTTTCTGTTTGCTCCCAAGAAACTTTTTTATGCGTATATCTTCATATCAGATATATAGCTATTAAAAAACTTTTTTGGCTTGTGAAATTGTTATACACCCTTCTTTTTAATCCCAATTTGTCATTATTTTTGAAATTGTTTTCATTCCATGCCTAATCCTTTTTCATGACTACTGAGTATTCTAGAATATGAAGGTATTATAATGTAGTTATCTTAACTGATGAACATTTAGATTAGGTTCTTTTTGACTGAGTTATTTAGTTGGGATAATTTGTAGAATTTAATACATCACTGTTTACACATCTTCAGTCATCATGGAAGGGAATATAAATATGTATATGAGAAATCTCTTAAAATGAACGTATATTTGTAACCTTGATGTATATGGTTTTACTACCATTAGGCAATTGAATATTTTTTTACTACTGATTTCCAATTGTAAACAGAACTAATTTTGTGTTAATAATGCTTATAATTAGAATCATCCTTTTAAAATCTGATTGATTTTTTTAATAAATTGGTTTTAGGGCTTTTTTATATGATAGGTGATTTTTTTGGTGGGAGGCGGGACTTTAGATTATCTATGTTAAGTTTTATTTATACTTCCCATAGGGATTAGGAGCAGACAGCAAGAACCTGTACCCTTTCCTGCTCCCAGTTATTCAACTGAGTACAGATGTTTCCCAGCCTCCACATGTTTATCTTCTGGAAGATGGTTTAGAATTATGGTAAGAGGAAAAACTTGATACTGTGAATCTTATTTATTTATTTTCCTGGCCTTCCCTACTGATGCCAATAAAGCAGAGGTCATGTAACAGGGTTTAAAAGCTCAGCATTGAAAAACAGAAACATAAAGGCAGTTTCCCTGAACTGGGTAACATAGTAACTCCCACTTTTCTTGGCATCTGTCGCTCATTGTAGGCTTGTAATAGTAAAAGTTAGAGAGGAAGTTTCAATAAGAACTCAGCTGCATTTCATCTTTTGGAATTTGGAATGTGAAATGAGGAATCTTGACCAAAACTAAAAATTGACATAAAAACCTCCACACTGTTAAATGGGATGTTTTGGGGGTTATTGAATTATTTTCAACTTCTTACTGCTTTACCCAGTAAATACTCGGATAAAATACCTCAGCCTCAGATATTAATGCTACTTAGTCTTGACTTAATATTTTACTGAGTATAGTAGTATATAGCGTTAAACAGTGAAAAACAATTGAACCCTGTTTCTGTGACATCTCAGCGCCACAAATTATGTAATGAATGAATTGCAGTTAAGTAAACACAGACTGAGCATTGACTAGAAATCTTTTTGCTTCATCTTACTGATGGCAGCAGTTTTCTTTGGGGCTAATCTACTTAAGATGTAGTTAACAATACAGGAAAGCTTTTAAAACTCCAATGTAAAAAACCTAGTATTGGAATTTAAAAAAGCAAGTCAAAGGAAGTATACATGGAACAAAGTGAACGTTTGCGGTGCCTCCCTCTGTCACTGCTCCTCCTCTCCTTCTCTTCCTTCCTTCAGTTTTCCTTGGGTGTTTAGGAGTGAACAGTTTTTTGATTCTTAGAAATTGTTTTTGGTGCAAATGCTGAATGAATGGTCTGTAAACAACAGCAACAACAAATCAGAATACTAGATGAACAATTGTAAAACATAACTAGGTAGATACTAATTTGCAATTTGTGTTTCTCATATTTTCTAGGTTATATTGTTTGAATTTAAATGACTTCTGGATGGTTTGATTGTGAACTAGCATGTGTTGGAGCCTTTTATATTCGTTTATTTTTATTTGTACAGCGTGGGTTACTCTAGATCAGAGGTTGGCAAACTTTTCCTGTAAAGGGGCAGATGGTAGGCTTCCTAGGCTTTGTCCTTTCTGTCCCAGAGATTCAGCTCTGCTGTTGCAGTGTCAGAGCAGTCATAGACAATATGTATACAAATGGTTTCAGTTGTGCTCCAGTAAGACAGCATTTATAAAAATAGGGTGTGGACTGGATTTGGCCCATGAGCTATAGTTTGCCAACTTCTACTCTAGATTACAAATTAAAACAGTAATCTCTGGCAAATAGATTCTTTTCTGTAAACATATATATTATTTATCAGAAAATGAAAAATATTATAGTAAAGAGGTAGACTCATATGTTTATCAATGTAATTACAGATCTAGTATATTAATGTGTTAGTGAAAGGTGTACACATTTTTTAAGGATTACATAAACAGATAATAGGAATGCATTGCTCCACTATGGTAATTCCTTTTTTCCTAGCCTTTCATTGTATATAAACAAAATTAAATCATTGGGATGCATTTTAAAAGTTTATCAAGTTTACTAATGCTGCTGCTGCTGCTGCTAAGTCACTTCAGTCGTGTCCGACTCTGTGTGACCCCATAGATGGCAGCCACCAGGCTCCCCCATCCCTGGAATTCTCCAGGCAAGAACACTGGAGTGGGTTGCCATTTCCTTCTCCAATGCAGGAAAGTGAAAAGTGAAAGTGAAGTCCCTCAGTCGTGTCTGACTCTTAGCGACCCCATAGACTGCAGCCTACCAGGCTCCTCTGTCCATGGGATTTTCCAGGCAAGAGTACTGGAGTGGGGTGCCATTGCCTTCTCCGTTACTAATGCTGAGATACTTTAAAGAATCAAAGTATACGTTTCTTAATGTAATTTTCTTAGGGGGCTAGAACTCCTATTTGGAATCAGTATCCCAAACTCCTCTATTTGGAACACAGGTAGGCAGTCCTGTGTACATACCGCAGCATTAGGTTTGCCAACATGTTCTGATGATTACATCTTTTCTTATCTGTGAAATGAGGAAAAATAATTTCTACCTCACTTGGTTGTGTGAGCATGAGATGCACATGATATATATGATTTATAAAGTCTGAGAATTGGTGAGGTTGCCTAGGAAGAAAAGGGCAGATAGAGAACATAGTGTTCTGGGCGGAATCCTGAAGAAAAAATTTTGAGGTTGCATGAGAAGCTATCAGAGGAGGAAAACCAAGCCAAGAGAGAATATTTCTTAAAAGAGGGAATGGTTAATTATGTCAAATGTTGCTGATTGTCAGAGTAAGAGTAGTCCATAGTAAGGAGTCAAGGGAGATGATAGGAGGGGTTTCAGTGGAGTAGTGAGAACAGGAGGAGGAAGAGAGTAGACGGAAGAATAAATTGGAGTTAAGTGCAGCCTATGAGCATTGGCAAGTTGTTTGAGAGCTTCGACTATGAAAAGGATGTTGAAGTTGGGCAACAGTTGGCCAGTGTAGGAATGAAGATCTGGAGGTATGATGAGGCTTGAGAGAGTGAGATAATTGAGGGAGGCAAGAAGGGATGGGATTCAGCGTGAATGGAGGGGTTGATTTTTTTTTTTTTCCTCCTTTAGATAGCAGGGATAGTTCATCTATTTTAACTGGAGACAGAGAGATTTTTGTATTGTAGTAGAATAAGATGGGAGGATATTCCATCTCATAACTTCTATTTTCTCAACAAAATATGAAGGATAGTCATCAACTGAGTGTTACAGGCTGGAATGGGAGTATTTAATAAGATGAGAAAGATTTGTGGGGACAAAACTATAAAACAGTTACCTTGGGGAATAGAAATTTGAACTGATAGGGAGGTGCAAGTTGTTATTTGTTATATGCAAAGTGAAATTCTTCAGATTGATCATGTGATTTTTTTTTTTTCCCCTCATAACTTCTTTGACCCAACATTGTTATTTTTTTGCTGATATTAAAGTAAATGATTTAGGCCTGGATTTATTGCATTGTAAATACAACATACCACTTGTACAAGTTTTTTAAACTTAATTTGAATTTTAATGACTTATTATAGTAATATGTGCACATAAATAGTAATAATAGTATCGAAGATGCAGACTTTCATGAATATCTATGATATCTATTCTTTTTAACTTGTAGATTGTTTGTTCACATTATTTTGGTTTTTTATCCTGACACTGATCTGTTAAAATATCCCATTCAGTTTTCTTCATGTGAGTGCCCCTGTTCATTTCTAGCATTTTTGAACTGTAAGTTAAATAAGATATTCACTGCACAAAATTTTGATACTTTTGTATAGTGTTATAAGATTTAAGAAATAAAAT
>NW_011494790.1:1509114-1523739 GCF_000754665.1 Bison bison bison
AATAAAATATATTTAAAATTTTTTGTGAAGTAACGTGATGTATGTTTAAATTCTTTTGCATTTAAATTTAATCTTATATTAATATTGTATGGTTTGTTTCATTTAGATTAAAAATTTTTTTATTTTATTTTTGGCTTGCTGAATCTTTGTTGCTGCATGGGCTTTTTTCTAGTTGAGGTGAGCTGGGGCTGCTCTGTAGTTGGAGTAGGCGGGCTTCTCACTGAAGGTGGCTTCTCTTGTTGCGGAGCAGAGGCTCTGGGGCACACAGGCTTCGGTAGTTGCAGCTCCCAGGCTCCAGAGCACAGGCTCAATAGTTGTGGAGCAAGGAACACAAATAGTGTTCCTTGGCATGGGGGATCTTCCCGGATCAGGGATCAAACCCATGTCTCCTGCATTGGCAGGCAGATTCTTTACCACTAAGCCACCAGGGAAGCCCTGTTTTGTTTAGATGTGACTTAACTATCTATGTTCATCTTTTACATTTTAGCTTTTTTATTTGAAATTTAGTTATGTTCCTATACAGAGCAAATTTTTAAATTTTGTATTTTAACCTAACCAGGGATGCTTTACTTCAAAAGAATTTTTATAGTCATATGTTTATTTGTTGAATTGATATATCTTTTTACTTTATGCCCTCTCTTTTGTACATTTTTTGGAAGGTTAACATTAAGTTTTAATTTCTCTATGCAAAGATATAGGTACATATATCTTTGTCTAATTATTTATCAAAGTAGTTAACTTTTCCTTTTCCTTGATGGTAAAGAATTTAGTGTTTTGACTTTTTCTTACTTCCTCTCCTTTCCAAGTCTTTATTTTTTAATATGAAATTATAAATCATGTAATTTTATTTTTAAGTAGTTTCAATTCTTCAAATCTTTTCCCTCTTTGGAATAGCATGGTTTATACTATGGAAACTACCACAGGAAGTGAGAGTGACAGTGACTTGAGTGGCGTTTTACTAAAGTAATGATAGTGGAAGGGAAAGAACAAGCTTCAGACACTCTTTTTTGGATCTCTTGAGTAAGAGTGTTTTTAAACATCTTCCAGCATTTAGAATATGCCCTCCAATGTTTTTCTCAGTGAAACCTCAGGACTGGAGTGGAGTTTTTCTTTTGGTTCATGGTTATTTTAAAGATGAATAGGATTTTTTTTTTAAGCTTACTTGATATTTTATTCTTTAAAAATGAAATCCTGTTGTTGTTGTTTTTAAACTGGTTTTTTATTAACATATAGTTGATTTACAATGTTGTGTTAATATCTTCCATACACTAGAGTGACTCAGTTATACACATACATACAGTCTTTTTTATATTCTTTTCCATTATGGTTTATCCCAGGATGTTGAATATAGTTCCCTGTGCTGTGCAGTAGGACCTGTTTATACGTTCCGTATGTAATAGCTTGCGTCTACTAACCCCAGATTCCCAGTGCATTTCCCTCCTCTCTCCCTCCCGCTTGGGAACCACAAGCCTGTTCTCTGTGTCTGAGTCTATTTCTGTTTGTAGATAGGTTTATTTGTACCATATTTTAGATTCCATGTGTAAATGGTATCATATGGTATTTGTCTTTCTCTTTCGAATCCTGTTACTATTGATCAAGGTAAGGTGTCCAAAGGCATCACTCCTTGTGCTGTTGAGAAGTACTTCATTTGGGGGTACCTGGTTTTCCCTGTGTAATCCCCTGCCTAGATTACCTGATTTTGTCATTTAACATTTGTGAAGTCTTTCGTAGACACAAAATAATATGGGGGTCATGTTGTTTATAATTTTTTGTAACTTACATAAAATGAAAACTCATTTTCCATACTCTGGGTAAGAAATAGAAGAGTGAGACTGTCTGTGAAGCCAGTGTTATGGCAAGTTTGTTCTATGCTGGGGTAACCCACTGTACCAGTTTTTTTGTTTTCATTTCTTGATTTTCTTTCTTGTGTTTTTATATTTTTAAAATCACATACATGTGTGTATCTCTAAACAGTATATTTTAACTTTTTATGAATTGTATCATGTATGTTCTAACTTGGTTCTTTTGCTTCCTGTTTTGAGATAGATCTATAGTGATGAGCCTAATGGTGTGACTGTAATGATTCACTTACTCATTTGCCACTTTGTTTGATGTTCAAATAATGCAACTCTGAACATTCTTGTGCATGACTCCTAGAGCAAATGTGTAAGACCGTATGCCCTAGTATACGTTTCTGCCTAGAAACAGTTCCAGGTCATAGCTATATGCACATATCCATATTCAGTATTACTGGATAGTAGCGGTTTCCCTAAGTGATTGTATCAACTTGCATTGCTGTCAGCACTGTGCAAGTTAGTGTTTTATCGCTTTGACAGTACATGGTATGTCACACTTAATATTTTGCTGATTGATGGGGTAAAATTGTACCTTGTTTTGGTTATAATTTGTATTTTCTTAATTACTAGTTACATATCTTTATATATTTTATAGTCGGGTTTATTGTCAACCATTGTATCTTGTGTGAAATATTTGTTCATGTGTTCTGTCCATTTTTCTCTTGACTTTTTAAAAAAATATCATTCCCTTGTTAAGCATATCTATTGAAAACAATCTTCTCCCAGTATGTAACTTTTATGTTTTAACTTTTTTGAGACAGCTTTTGGTACATAATAGTTGTTAACTTTAGTGTAGTTATTAGTCTTTTTCTAGACTTTTTCTAATCTAATGCCATAAAAATCTTCTGACCTCTTGTAAAACCTGACTTTTCTCATATAAATCCTGGAATTAATTTCTGTATTTTGTATGGAGGAGAGGTTTGGTGTCTCACCACAAAAGACTGAGTAGTCCCTTTTTAAAAAAAAAAAATTTTCTGTATTGTCTATTTTGCTTTCTTCCTTTAAATGGGACAGTTTTTGAAATACTTCAGTTGTATTGTTAATAGTTTTAAAGGCTGTGGAAGGTGATTTAATCATCTTTCTTTACCCCTGCTTCCTAGGTTAGTGACTTTGGAAAACAGCCCATGTATTACACCAGAGTTGCTTCGTATATTTCAGAATATGTCACCACTTCTAGGTAAGTTTTAAAGCATAAAATTACTACTGTTCTACAGGCAGCTGTAAATTATACCTTCCATTTTTAATAAACCCTTGATTTTAAGAAATAAGTTGGGTAGTATTTTAATAGTTTCTGAATTTTTTTCCTACAGTATAACTTTTTAGAACTATTTCTGTGTATTAAAGAGCAAACACTAAATTTACTTAATTGAAAAAGTCATTTCATGCTATCAGTTGTTCATAAATGAGCTCTATACATACTTCTGATTTAGCTAAGGAACCACCAAAATAAAGATTATTACATATTAGAAAAGAACTTATTGTTCGTTGAGGTATTATTTATGTATGGGCTTGAAATAAGGAAGCTTAATTTTCTTTTTTAAAAGTTCTTTATTCATTCAGGTCAGGGTTAGTTGTTGGGTCTTAGATGCACACACAGGGGCTCCACTGTGTGATTTTCATCGCGTCTTCGGGATCTTTTGTTGTGGCACATGGACTCTCTAGTTGTGGCGCGTAGGCTTAGTTGCCCTGAGACCTGTGGGATCTTAGTTCCCTGACCAGGGACTGAACTCTTTGCCTCTGCATTGCAAGGTGGATTCTTAACCACTGGGCCACCAGGGAAGTCCCTGGAAGCTTAATGTTTTGAAGCAACACTTTTGACATGTGACATCAGAGAACTAGACACTGTGCTAGGGTTAGGCTCTTGAGTCTCTGTTAGCTACCATGGATGATAGGTAGTTTGATTCCTTTCTGAACGTGAACATGTATTCTGATGATACTTAACCATAGAAAGCCAATGCTTGTCTGCTACATATTGGCTACCATTCACAAGTATGTGATATCTTAAATTTACAAAAAATACTGTCTAGAGAAGTTATTTTGTGTGTAATTTTTACCAGTGCAGATTCACATTTAACTTGTATAGACTATTTAAGAGTTGTATATAGTGCTATTTACTGGCCTTTTGATTCTTTTTCAGTCTGCCGACTACTGCTATTTAAAAACATTGTTTATTTACAAAATGTAAAAACTGTTTATGTTTATTCCATTCAGAGTTCCCAATCTTTAATACTTACCCACGGAGCGTCTTTTAACTCCTTTCTTTTCGGGAATATACTGCATTGTAAGACATTTAATAGCATCCTCACAACCCACTGGATGCTAGTTTTCACAGCCAGAGTTTCCAGACATGGCCACATGTCCCCTAGAGGGCAAAATTGCCCATGGTTGAGAACATTTGAATTAAATTATTCACAGTCTGAAAATAAATGCAGGTCTATTGCATGGTCATCTCCTCTTGATACTTGGACCAGACAATAACTATTTTTTAATCAGAGTTTTACTAGGAACTCATAGATAACAATGAGCAGTGTTCAATATACTTTAAGATAAATTGATTAATTTTAGGGGTATTTTTTTACTATTACTATGTAGTATTTGTTTAAGATAGCATTCCTTAGTATAAGCTGTACTTGGCATGATGGAGGCATGGAAAACAGTATAAAGTGACCTAATTGCTCTTTGCTTGTATACATTAATCTAGAAATAGCTTTTAAAGTATCTGTGAGAAGAGATGGGAACTGTGGTTTTCAAAATCAAATCTTTTTTAAATATTGTTTTCTTCTTCATAGACGTTGGTAAAATTTTAGATGGCAGTGATTTAGAAATTGTATTTGGTGACATACCCAGAATGTAATCATTCTGAATTTTTACTAAAGTGTAGACCCTTCTGCTATATTTATCACGGAGGTTGCCAAGTAGTTTTCTGTTCATTGCTTGTCTGTTAAACAGTGTGTCCAAGTTCAGACTTTACTGGACTTGCTCCTTAAGGAGAAAAGGACAGTGTGAAGTTTTCATAAGGATGACTTTATCCAATATAATTGTCTATTCTTTTATCCTGACATTTTGTCTTCTGTTGTGAAATGGCTTCCCTGGTGGCTCAGATAGTAAAGAATCTGGCTGCAATGCAGGAGACCCGGGTTCGATTACTGGGCCCGTAGATCCCTGGAAAAGGCATTGGCAAACCCCTCCAGTGTTCTTGCCCATGGACTGAGGAGCCTGGCAGGCTATAGTCCATGGGCTTGCCAAGAGCCCACGACTGAGATACTAACACTTTCGTATATTTAGGTGACAGCCTTTGTTATTTCTGTCTTTGATTAGCATGGTAACGAGTTGGTTAGTCTCTGTCCCCTCTACATTCTCATTTTAACTGATATGTTAAATCCTAGAATATACAAAATAATTCCTTTGAAACGTTTTGAATTTGGGTTATGTTTTTCATCTACTGGGGAAATATACGGGTGGGTTCAGTTCAGTTGCTTCGTCATGTCCAACTCTTTGCGACCCCATGGACTGTAGCAAACTAGGCTTCTCAGTCTATCACCGACTCCCAGAGCTTGCTTAAACTCATGTCCAAGGAGTAAGTGATGCCATCCAACCATCTCATCCTCTGTTGTCCCCTTCTTCTCCTGCCTTCAATCTTTCCCAGCATCAGGATCTTTCCCAATGAGTCAGTTCTTAACAGACAAACCAAGTATTGTAGTTTCAGCTTTAGCATCAGTCCTTCCAATGTATATTCAGGACTGATTTCCTTTAAGATTGACTGGTTGGATCTCCTTGCAGTCCAAGGGACTCTCAAGAGTCTTCTCCAGCACCACAGTTCAAAAGCATCAATTCTTTGGCGTTCAGCTTTCTTTATAGTCCAACTCTTAACATCTATACATGAGTACTGGAAAAACCGTAGCTTTGACTAGATGGATCTTTGTTGGCAAAGATACATCTCTGCTTTTTAATATGTTCTCTAGGTTGGTCATAGCTTTTCTTCCAAGGAGCAACCGTCTTTTATGGGTCATTCTCATCTAAATAGAATACCTTCTCACTTTGCTAGGATATGAGTTAGATAAGAACCCAGAGCCTACACTTTTGCCAGGAAACATTTTTTAGTCTGTCCTATTGGAAGTGCATATGATTTCTAAAATAGTAGCAATACAAAATGAAAAGTTTTAGATATAGATGATATTTTGGAATCATGTTTTGATTTGTATAATTAATACATATAATCTATATTCTGTTCTATCATTATTGTTTGTGATAAGACATGTAAAATAGCACTGCATATACATTTGATCATACTCAATTTTAACAAAATGGTTTTTTGCTTTGCACTTTGAAAGGAATACCTAAAAGCAATATTATTTTCCTATACTATTCTGGTAATAATACTTTTAAGAACATTTTCTATGTGTAGGTTTTTCACGGGGGAGTGGATTTGAATAACAAAGCCCAAGAGTTGGGAATTATAATTTTCAAAGTATAACAGGCACTCTTTTAAGTAGGGTTACATGTTCAATGCCAGCACAGTAGACACTCAGTAAATGCTTATTGAATGAACCCATTTAAGCAGATGTCATAATATGATGATAAAATGATTCAGTTGCATGCAGTTTGTCATGCTGGTACTAGAAATTTAATTTGAAATGAAAGGTTGGATTATGTAATTATTTTCTGAAAGGAAAGAAAAGGGAGCTTAGTATTTTCTAAGTTGTTTTAAGTAATGGGAGGTATATGGAAAGCTTTAAGTTACAGGTTAATGCCAGTTTTTATATAGATATTGATATACTAGCAGTCAGAATAGCATTCAGAAAAGATTTATAAAGAAGGGCATGTAGCTTAGCTTTAAATGAATTGCTTCATTTAAACTGATTTGGAACAATTAATTAATTTGTTCTTTATTATTATTATTTTGGCAGAACTAAGTTCAGAAAGTGTCAGAACCTGCTTTAAGATCATCAATGGTTATATCTTTTTATCATCAACTGAATTTTTACAGGTATGTTGTAGCTTTTGCATTGTTAGAATTTATATAGTTATTATTTGATTGTTTCCTCTTTGAAATCAGAAATCTTATTTTCAAGCTTTTTCAAAGTATAAAAGATTGACTTATTACTTTGATTGGGGGGATCATCATAAGCACTGCCCACTGCAAAGGTGATGCAGTTCCATGAATTACATTATTTAACACAAAATATGCTCTACATATAAATATATCCTTACATTACTACAAAAATCAGAATAGGAGTAAATTGTATTTTTATTTCTTAAACTTTTCCTACAGAGTTTTAATTGAAATTTTATATACTGAGAGCTCTAGTATCTAATATTCAAATAGATTGAGTCCCAAATTCAATATTACGCCTTTTTTGATATTGCAGATATATTCATATGTATAATTTGACTTTTCATTGCATTTCAGACCTATGCAGTAGGTCTATGTCAGTCCTTTTGTGAACTACTAAAGGAAATTACTACAGATGGTCAAGTTCAAGTGCTGAAGGTACTGTCATCTTTCTGATGAATATTGTTGTAAGTTTTCCGTCTGTATTTTGTGAGATTGGACCTTCAATTGGCTTTGGATGATTGACAAGAAAGGGAAGAGTAATTCTGGACAGAGTATTTTCTTTTAGCAGTATTAAATTGGTGTTAATACTTCTGGACTAGAGATCAGAAATCTGATTGTGCATATAAATCACCTGAAGATGTTGTTAAAATGCACATTTCACATTTCTAACAAAGTGTCTGCTGATGAGTCCCCAAAGTCTCCCCCGCCCCTATCTTGAGACTTCACCTTGTATAATAAGGGTTTAAAAACTTATAAATTACCCAAAGGGTGGTGACGTCTGATACTTCTCACCTGTCCAGTTTGTTCACCTGCTTTTGGGACACAGTATCCCACTATAATTTGGCACTTTTAATTTGGATTGCCTATTGAATTTAGAGTACCAAGCTCGTATGAATTGTGAATAACAAAGAACCAGTGTTGCATCATTGCATTGTATACCTGAAGCCGATATAGTGTAATATGTCAGTTATATCCCCATTTAAAAAAAAAAACTTGATAGGCTATGAGTTTATTTTTATGCATTATATCTTTATGGAATCACTATATCTCTATATATTGTATATAGTTTGTATAATTAAGAACAGGCTCGAGTTATCTATACATCTACATATTAAAGATATAAATTGTATCAAATGTATATACTTAGATATAAATATTTTAAATATATGTTAATATATCTTTACATGTATATATGTGGTTCCTATACACTTACTTTGTATGGAACTTTCTGAGAAGGTGTTCTTGTTAAAAGCATCTATTTTTTGTTTCTAATTTCTTAGCTATGTTTTAAGTCAGATATGAGAGCTGATTAGGTGAAGTGTTATTATAACATAGCCAAGTAGCATTTTTTGTGTGTGAAAGTCCTGGCTTTAGATCCTAAAAGCTATTTGATTTCCTCCCAGTGAAATGAAAATGTGCTTTCCCAAAAAGGTTCGTTGTTAGAAATGCATTAACCACAGTAATCAAAGCAGCAATCCATAGTATATTTCGGGAAACTAAGTGGGTATTAGTTTGTATAGATAGTAAAGTCTTCTTTCATATTAACCAACCACTGGAACATATTCAAGCATCACACTGTTTAATGTTCTGTTCTTCAGACATTTATTATACACTTATATGCTCGTATAATGCTGCAGATATCTGTGTTAATATGCATGTTAATTTGATTTTCAAATGGCTGCATTTAGTATCGCTGCTGATTATTCAGTTTCACCATGTGGGTCAGTCCAGTTCAGTCACTCAGTCATGTCCAACTCTTTGTGACCCCATGGACTGCAGCACGCCAGGCCTCCCTGTCCATCACTAACTCCTGGAGCTTACTCAGACTTGGGTCCATCGAGTCGGTGATGCCATCCAACCATCTCATCCTCTGCCGTCCCCTTCTCCTCCAGCCTTAAATCTTTCCCAGCATCAGGGTCTTTCCCAATGAGTCAGTTCTTCTCATCAGGTGGCCAGAGTATTGGAGTTTCAGCTTCAGCATCAGTCCTTCCAATGAATACCCAGGACTGATCTCCTTTAGGATGAACTGGTTGGATCTCCTTGCAGTCCCAGGGACCCTCAAGAGTCTTCTCCAACACCACAGTTCAAAAGCATCAATTCTTCAGCGCTCAGCTTTCTTCATAGTCCAACTCTCACATCCATACACTACTGGAAAAACCATAGCCTTGACTAGATGAACCTTTGTTGTCAAAGTAATATCTCTGCTTTTTAATATGATGTCTAGATTGGTCATAACTTTCCTTCCATGGAGCAAGCGTCTTTTTATTTCATGTTTGCAATCACCATCTGCAGTGATTTTGGAGCCCAAAAATAAAGTCTGACACTGTTTCCACTGTTTCCCCATCTATTTCCCATGAAGTGATGGGACCAGATGCCATGATCTTCGTTTTCTGAATGTTGAGCTGTAAGCCAACTTTTTCACTGTCCTCTTTCACTTTCATCAAGAGGCTTTTTAGTTCATCTTCACTTTCTGCCATAAGGGTGGTATCATCTGCATATCTGAGGTTATTGATATTTCTCCTAGCAATCTTGACTCCAGTTTGTGCTTCATCCAGCCCAGCGTTTTTCATGACGTACTCTGCATAGAAGTTAAATAAGCAGAGTGACAATATACAGCCTTGACGTACTCCTTTCTGGATTTGGAACCAGCCTATTGTTCCATGTCCAGTTCTAACTGTTGCTTCTTGACCTGCATATAGGTTTCTCAAGAGGCAGGTCAGGGGGTCTGGTATTCCCATCTCTTTCAGAATTTTACACAGTTTGTTGTGATCCACAGAGTCAAAGGTATTGGCGTAGTCAATAAAGCAGAAATAGATGTTTTTCTGGAACTCTCTTGCTTTTTTGATGATCCAGTGGATGTTGGCAATTTGATCTCTGGTTCCTCTGCTTTTTCTAAATCCAGCTTGAACATCTAGAAGTTCAGAGTTTATGTACTGTTGAAGCCTGGCTTGGAGAATATTGAGCATTAATTTGTTAGCATGTGAGATGAGTGCGGTAGTTTGAGCATACTTTGTCATTGTCTTTCATTGGTATTGGAATGAAAACTGACCTTTTCCAGTCCTGTGGCACTGCTGAGTTTTCCGAATTTGCTGACATATTGAGTGCAGCACTTTCACAGCATCATCGTATACGATTTGAAATAGCTCAACTGGAATTCCATCACTTCCACTAGCTTTGTTCTTAGTGATGCTGCTTCCTAAGAGCCACTTGACTTTGCATTCCAGAATGTCTGGCTCTAGGTGAGTGATCACACCATTGTGATTATCTGGATCATGAAGATCTTTTTTGTATAGTTGATCTGTGTATTCTTGCTACCTCTTCTTAATATCTTCTGCTTCTGTTAGGTTCATACCATTTCTGTCCTTTATTGTGCCCGTCTTTGCATGAAAAGTTCCCTTGGTATCTCTGATTTTCTTGAAGAGATCTCTAGTCTTTCCCATTCTATTGTTTTCCTCTATTTCTTTTCACTGATCACTGAGGAAGGCATTCTTATCTCTCTTTGCTATTCTTTGGAACTCTGCTTTCAAATGGGTATATATTTCCTTTTCTCCTTTGCCTTTCACTTCTCTTCTTTTCACAGCTATTTGTAAGGCCTCCTCAGACAACCATTTTGTCTTTTTCTTGGGGATGGTCTTTATCACTGCCTCCTGTAGAATGTCATGAATCTCTGTCCATAGTTCTTCAGGCACCCTGTCTGTTAGATCTAATCCCTTCAGTCTATTTGTCACTTCCTCATATAAGTGATTTGATTTAGGTCATACCTGAATGGTCTAGTGGTTTTCCCTACTTTCTTCAATTTAAGTCTGAATTTGGCAATAAGGAGTTCATGATCTGAGCCACAGTCAGCTCCCAGTCTTGTTTTTGCTGACTGTGTAGAGCTTCTCTGTCTTCGGCTGCAAAGAATATAATCAGCCTGATTTTGGTGTTGACCATCTGGTGATGTCCACATGCAGAGTCTTCTCTTGTGTTGTTGGAAGAGGGTGTTTACTATGACCAGTGTGTTCTCTTGGCAAAACTTTATTAGCCTTTGCCCTGCTTCATTCTATACTCAGAGGCCAAATTGCCTGTTACTCCAGGTATTTCTTGACTTCCTACTTTTGCATTCCAGTCCCCTATAATGATGGAGAAGGCAATGGCACCCCACTCCAGTACTCTTGCTTGGAAAATCCCCATGGATGGAGGAGCCTGGTAGGCTGCAGTCCATGGGGTTGCTAAGATTCGGACATGACTGAGTGACTTCACTTTCACTTTTCACTTTGATGCATTGGAGAAGGAAATGGCAACTCACTCCACTGTTCTTGTCTGGAGAATCCCAGGGATGGGGTAGCCTGATGGGCTTCTGTCTATGGGGTCGCACAGAGTTGGATACGACTGAAGTGACTTAGCAGCAATAGCAGCCCCTATAATGGAAAGGACTCTTTTTGGGTGTTAGTTCTAGAAGGTCTTGTAGGTCTTCATAGAGCCATTCAATTTCAGCTTCACCTGACCGTGTGATTCAGGTGTCAGCAAACTTTTGTATAGTACATGTTTTAGGTTTTGTGGGCCATAGCGTTTTTGTCTCAAGTGTTTATTTCTATTCTTGTCGATTGAAGCAGGCATAGACTACATGTATCCAACAGAATCATGCAGTTGTTTGGATCTGGCCCAGCAGCATTGTCTGCCACCCCCTGGTGTTGATCTTCAGTGCATTCTTCTAGGCACACGTGATAGGGAAACCACAGTTTCTGCTCTTGAGCAGTCATTCTTTTGGGGTTGGAAGCTGGTAAACAGTTAGCCCATATTTACTGTGTTACATAGTTTTAGATTAGAGGTGTCTCCGATTACCTGGTGAACTTTTTTGTAAATTTGAGTACGACATAAGATGTTAGGATTTCTTTTTAAAAAGTTCCCCAGGTGATTTTCATGAACACTTTCTACTATTAGACGTTGCTATCTGTTTGCTTTATGTTCCTCTGGGAGTATAGAAGTGATCTTCCAACCCAGCATTTTGTAGAGAACATTTTTCAGAGAGAGGGAGTTGAGATGGGAGCTGAGTCTTAACTGTTTGGTAGGGTTAGGGTTGCCGATAAAACATAGTATTTCATTTGCTAAATCTGGCAATCCTAGCAGGGTGAATTAGATTAATACAGTGTTAAATACTGCAGAGAAGTGAACAAGAACAGAGGGACTATTGTGAGAATTATCTGTTGAGGGTGGGGATAATGGTGTTATTTAAAACCTTTAGTATCTGTAAATTGGAGAGGTTCATATGCCAAATTACTGAAGTGTTAAATTGTAAAGCGATGAGAAAATGATGATATCATTAAGAATGATATTTGTTTCCTAGGGCTAGCATAACAAAGTACCTCAGTCTGAGTGGTTTATAACAACAGGAACTAATCTATAGTATTTATAGTGATTATCTCTCTCACAGAGTTCTAGAAACTAGAAGTCGGAAATCAAGGTGTCGGTAGGGCTACCCTGTCTCTGAGGACTCTAGAGGAAAATCTGTTCCATGCCTTTTTCTTAGCTTCTGGTAGTTAGCAGCAATTTCTGACTTCCTTCGCTTAAATATGCATCACTCCAGTCTTTGCCTCAGTTGTCACATGACCTTCTCCTTATATCTCTGTCTTCTCTTCTTATAAGGACACCAGTCATAATGGGTTAAGTGTGTGTTACTCACTCAGTCATGTCAAACTCTTGCAACCCCACAGACTGTATTCTGCCAGAGTCCTCTGTCCGTGGGATTTCCCAGGCAAGAATACTGGAGTGGGTTGCCAGTTCCTTCTCAAGCTTCCTGATGCAGGGATCGAACCTGGGTGTCCCCCATTGCAGGCAGATTCTTTACCCTCTGAACCACCGGGGACGGGGCCTATCCTGATTACTCCATCTTAATTATACCTGCAAAGATCTTCCCGGCTCTCCTGAATTGGCAGACTGACTCCCCCAACCAAGCCACCTGGGAGGCCCCTCAGTATTCATTCTTAAATGAATTCTATCTTGTTGCTATTTAAGAATGATTCAGTTAAAGTGTCATCGTAGACTTCTGAGGGATTTCTTGCAGAAAGGCTTTTAACAAGGCTTGAAATAAAATGTTCTTTGGTTAATTCTGATTTTTCCCAGAAAGATTTTTTATCTAACCCATTACATTCTTCAGCACACTCTCTTATTTGACATTTTATGTTTGAAATCACAATGGAAACTTAAATCCAAAATCATAGTATTGTAAGCTAGGAAGTGGGCAAATATAGAATGAAAATACAGCAGAACTCTTTGGTTTTAATTTCATAGGTTCTTTGGTTTCTTTTTTAGAGTAGGGGATAAAGGGTGGGAGTATAGGCCCTTGTTCCTGAGAAGCTTGTGCTGTGACATAAGAGTAATAATCTGTGTGTGACTTGTCTTGACCCCAGATACTTGAGGCTTGTTTCCCACCATGTGTCTATCAACCTCACTTCTAATTTCAAAGTATTCTAGCCCTAAAGCTTACAAGCCAAGTAACATTTTTCCTGTTGTTTGCTAAAATGTTGTTGTGAATTTTTATTGCATTTACGCTCTTACCAAACTGATTATGTTGAGGAACTTCCATCTGTCTTATAGAATTTCAGCTTCATCTTTTGCCTCAGTGATAGTTTCTTTTCTGAAAGTAGCGATACAAGGAATGGATACTTGGAACTTAATTCTGTTTGAGAAATAACTGATTGGCAATGTGGGAGTGATAGAAATTTGAGAGAAAGTTGCCTTGTCATTTTGCTGTTGCCTTTGTAGATTTTTCAGTGTGTGATTTGTCTTTCTCTTCTTGACTGTAAGCTTTTCCATGAGCCTAAGTTTAGTAAATAATAACTGCATGTGGAATGTTATTTTCTCCTTGACCTGTGTCTTGTTTTGTACACCCAGCTCTGCTACTTACACATTCTTGAGTACATTCTGGACTTAAATTCTCATATTTATTGTAAAAGCTGTTATACTATATGATTTTAATAATATGTAATTACCATTATCTGAAATTCTTGTGTTACAGTATAATCTATAAATTCTAACTGATGAAAAACTTAGAATTTTTCTTACATTTAAACACCTACCAGAAAAAATTTAAATGGATTTTTCCTCCTGCTTTTCTGCAATATTATTAGTAAAGTAATTGTTGAAAGACAGCTTGTTCATCATACAGAATGAGATTGTGAAATTTATTTAAAAATGAGGCAAGTTTTTAGGATATGTCCTAAGAGGAATATTTTCTCTTACTATTTAAGTTATATTCTTGATGTAGTATAACTTAGCAGATGACTTAAGCAAAACTGTTACAATTAGAATATTGTCTCTGCTATCTCACAGCTGGGTGAGGTGAGCAAGTTAATCTCTAATCCTCAATTTTGATCTGTCAAATAAGGATAAAAACTTTACCTACTTCCTAGGGTTGAGGTAAGGATTGCATAACCTTATATGTATAGGCCACTTAAAACATTGCCTATCATATACTCAGCCAGTACAAGTGTTCAGATCAGATTTGATCAGACACTCAGTCGTGTCCGACTCTTTGCGACCCCATGAATCACAGCACGCCAGGCCTCCCTGTCCATCACCAACTCCCTGAGTTCACTCAAACTCACGTCCATCGAGTCAGTGATGCCATCCAGCCATCTCATCCTCTGTCGTCCCCTTCTCCTCTTGCCCCCAATCCCTCCCAGCATCAGAGTCTTTTCCAATGAGTCAACTCTTCGCATGAGGTGGCCAAAG
>NW_011494790.1:1523839-1524616 GCF_000754665.1 Bison bison bison
TCTTTTCCAATGAGTCAACTCTTCGCATGAGGTGGCCAAAGTACTGGAGTTTCAGCTTTAGCATCATTCCTTGCAAAGAAATCCCAGGGCTGATCTCCTTCAGAATGGACTGGTTGGATCTCCTTGCAGTCCAAGGGACTCTCAAGAGTCTTCTCCAACACCACAGTTCAAAAGCATCAATTCTTCGGCGTTCAGCCTTCTTCACAGTCTAACTCTCACATCCATACATGACCACAGGAAAAACCATAGCCTTGACTAGACGAACCTTTGTTGGCAAAGTAACATCTCTGCTTTTGAATATGCTATCTAGGTTGGTCATAACTTTCCTTCCAAGGAGTAAGCGTCTTTTAATTTCATGGCTGCAGTCACCATCTGTAGTGATTTTGGAGCCCAGAAAAATAAAGTCTGACACTGTTTCCACTGTTTCCCCATCTATTTGCCATGAAGTGATGGGAGCGGATGCCATGATCTTCCTTTTCTGAATGTTGAGCTTTAAGCCAATGTTTTCACTCTCCACTTTCACCTTCATCAAGAGGCTTTTTCGTTCCTCTTCACTTTCTGCCATAAGGGTGGTGTCATCTGCATATCTGAGGTTATTGATATTTCTCCTGTCAATCTTGATTCCAGCTCATGTTTCTTCTAGTCCAGCGTTTCTCATGATGTACTCTGCATATAAGTTAAATAAACAGGGTGACAATATACAGCCTTGACGTACTCCTTTTCCTATTTGGAACCAGTCTATTGTTCCATGTCCAGTTCTAACTGTTGCTTCCTGAC
>NW_011494790.1:1524871-1525766 GCF_000754665.1 Bison bison bison
TTCCTCTGCCTTTTCTAAAACCAGCTTGAACATCAGGAAGTTCACGGTTCACATATTGCTGAAGCCTGGCTTGGAGAGTTTTGAGCATTACTTTACTAGCGTGTGAGATGAGTGCAATTGTGTGGTAGTTTGAGCATTCTTTGGCATTGCCTTTCTTTGGGATTGGAATGAAAACTGACCTTTTCCAGTCCTGTGGCCACTGCTGAGTTTTCCAAATTTGCTGGCATATTGAGTGCAGCTTTCACAGCATCCTCTTTCTGGATTTGGAATAGCTCAACTGGAATTCCACCACCTCCAGTAGCTTTGTTCATAGTGATGCTTTCTAAGGCCCACTTGACTTCACATTCCAGGATGTCTGGCTCTAGGTCAGTGATCACACCATCATGATTATCTGGGTCGTGAAGGTCTTTTTTGTACAGTTCTTCTGTGTATTCTTGCCATCTCTTCTTAATATTTTCTGCTTCTGTTAGGTCCATACCATTTCTGTCCTTTATGGAGCCCATCTTTACATGAAATGTTCCTTTGGAATCTCTGATTTTCTTGAAGAGATCTCTAGTCTTTCCCATTCTGTTGTTTTCCTCTATTTCTTTGCATTGATCGTTGAAGAAGGGTTTCTTATCTCTTCTTGCTATTCTTTGGAACTCTGCATTCAGATGTTTATATCTTTCCTTTTCTCCTTTGCTTTTCGCTTCTCTTCTTTTCACAGCTATTTGTATGGCCTCCCCAGTCAGCCAGTTTGCTTTTTTGCATTTCTTTTCCATGGGGATGGTCTTGATCCCTGTGTCCTGTACAATGTCACAAACCTCATTCCATAGTTCATCAGGCACTCTATCTATCAGATCTAGGCCCTTAAATCTATTTCTCACTTCCACTGTATAATCATAAGGGATTTGAT
>NW_011494790.1:1525866-1532019 GCF_000754665.1 Bison bison bison
AGTAAGGAGTTCATGGTCTGAGCCACAGTCAGCTCCTGGTCTTGTTTTTGCCGACTGTATAGAGCTTCTCCATCTTTGGCTGCAAAGAATATAATCAATCTGATTTCGGTGTTGACCATCTGGTGATGTCCATGTATAGAGTCTTCTCTTGTGTTGTTGGAAGAGGGTGTTTGTTATGACTAGTGCAAAACTCTATTAGTCTTTGCCCTGCTTCATTCCGTATTCCAAGGCCAAATTTGCCTGTTACTCCAGGTAAATTTATTGACTTCCTACTTTTGCATTCCAGTCCCCTATAATGAAAAGGACATCTTTTTTGGGTGTTAGTTCTAAAAGGTCTTATAGGTCTTCATAGAACCGTTCAACTTCAGCTTCTTCAGCGTTACTGGTTGGGGCATAGACTTGGATTACTGTGATATCGAATGGTTTGCCTTGGAAATGAACAGAGATCATTCTGTTGTTTTTGAGATTGCATCCAAGTACTGCATTTCGGACTCTTTTGTTGACCATGATGGCTACTCCATTTCTTCTGAGGGATTCCTTGTCCACAATAGTAGATATAATGGTCATCTGAGTTAAATTCACCCATTCCAGTGCATTTGAGTTCGCTGATTCCTAGAATGTCAACATTCACTCTTGCCATCTCTTGTTTGACCACTTCTAATTTGTCTTGATTCAGGGGATCATTAATAATATATAGATTCTTGAATTAAAATTTGCCAGTCTAATAACCTGTGTTTAAGACTATTTTTAACTGTGAGGTACCATTTCACGCCAGTCAGAATGGCTGCTATCCAAAAGTCTACAAGCAATAAATGCTGAAGAGGGTGTGGAGAAAAGGGACCCCTCTTACACTGTTGGTGGGAATGCAAACTAGTACAGCCACTATGGAGAACAGTGTGAAGATTCCTTAAAAAACTGGAAATAGAACTACCTTATGATCCAGCAATCCCACTGCTGGGCATACACACTGAGGAAACCAGAATCGAAAGAGACACGTGTACCCCAATGTTCATCGCAGCAGTGTATAATAACCAGGTCATGGAAGCAACCTAGATGCCCATCAGCAGATGAATGGATAAGAAAGCTGTGGTACATATACACAATGGAGTATTACTCAGCCATTTAAAAGAATACATTTGAATCAGTTCTAATGAGGTGGATGAAACTGGAGCCTATTATACAGAGTGAAGTAAGCCAGAAAGAAAAACACCAGTACAGTATACTAACGCATATATATGGAATTTAGAAAGATGGTAATAATAACCCTGCATACGAGACAGCAAAAGAGACACTGATGTATAGAACAGTCTTTTGGACTCTGTGGGAGAGGGAGAGGGTGGGATGATTTGGGAGAATGGCATTGAAATATGTATAATATCATATATAAAACGAGTCACCAGTCCAGGTTCGATACAGGATACTGGATGCTTGGGGCTGGTGCACTGGGACGACCCAGAGGGATGGTATTTGGAGGGAGGAGGGAAGAGGGTTCAGGATGGGGAACACATGTATACCTGTGGCAGATTCATTTTGATATATGGCAAAACCAATACAATATTGTAAAGTTTAATAAAATAAAATTTAAAAAAAAAACAAAAAAGCAAAAACAAACGAACAAAAAGACTATTTTTATATAGCAGTGCTGTAGCTAAACCTCATATTTGATTTGAAATCCTAGAAACTGAATTTAATTATTTATTAAATGGATGTTAGATACTAGACATATACTCATTATCACGAATTATTTGCATTTTTTATACAAAATAATATTTTAGAATAATGGTGCTATTATGCTTGCACTTGAAAGCTGAGATAATGCTCAAAATTTTTGGCATTTTCCTATTCTCAGAGTTCCAATAAAATTACAATAGTTTTTAATATTAACTCATTTTTTCATTTTTTAATATCTCTCAGATACTGTTTCTTAGTAGAGTATGCTATATAACATTTTTAATATATTTTTGACTAAATGTCACTGTTATACTACTTCTGACAGTATCTGGAAGTAGCTTCTTTGTTCTCTGAAGCAGAAAATTAGTATGTTATGAAAACTGGATAGAGAGGCAAGTATGCCTGCTTTAGGAGCAAAAATAGGCTTTATTGTATTCAATGAGTTGGGACAAATTATCTAGATGAATATAATTATATTCTAAAAATACACAAATTTTAATTAGCATTTTTTAAAATTTGAAATTTAACTCTATTGTATACACCAATTTGAGTTTAGAAATTCTCTTTTTTATCATGGTCTTATCAAGCAGTAGTGAGCCACATTGTTTTATTCACTGTGATAAGCCTTATTTAAGATGGCACACATATCTTTAAGGTATAATTTATTCTGTAATAACTACAGCTAATACTAGCATTTACTGTTTACTACACATTTCTGATCCTCACATAAACCTGTGATGATAGCACTGTTCTCTCCACCATTTTAACAGATGAGAAATTACATCACAAAGAAATAAATACCTTGTCCAGGGTCACCCAGCTAGTAAGTATTAGAACTGTGACATAAACATAGGCTTTCTGACTTCAGAATCTGTGCTCTTAATCACTTTGTATGCTGCGTAAGCCTAAATCCAGAAAATGATTTGAGTGTAAGGCACAAACTAAAAGCCTGCATTTTTCACAGGAACTATAAAAATAATCTGTTTGCAAACTGTATAATCGGAAAGGAGGTGGACAGAAACTAAAATTCAGAAGTTATGTATGTAATAACAAAATGCTGATAAAAATAGTAATAGGGGGTTGGATGATAGGATAGGGGGTACTACAGCTTATTTAGCCACAGAGGAATACTGTGCAACCTTAGAAAGAAATGAAGACAACATCTATATACAGTTTCAGAGTGATTTGAGACTATAAGCAAAGAACAGAGTCCAGAGTTTTCCTGTATTTGAAGAGTGCACATAGATAGCAATGGAAAAATAAACCAAATTAATGAAAGTGGTTAAGTAGGGGAAAGAGGGGCAGAGAATGCAAACTGAGAATGCAAACTAAGTCTTTCAGAAAGTACATTTTGTACTTTAGGGGTTGGGGTCATAGAGACGTTTTACATGATTTAAAATAATAAAGTAAAAGCAGTTCTAAAGATTTTTTAAAAAGGAAACATTTGAATCTAACTATTACTGTGTTAGTGGCATAAGTCATCTGAGAATATTTCAAGTAACTTTGATACACAGTATTTTATATGTATGTTCCTGGTGAGATATAACGTTAAAACAGAAAGAAACATAAGGAAATTATAAATTGCTTTCAGTATTGTTATCGTTATCAGTAAGATTGGTATTGTTATTTTGAAACCCATATGTGGATATTTTGTACATAACAGTAAGAAGCAGATAAGGTTATTTGAATATCATATTTTTCAATACAAGGGAAGAAGGATGGAACCATAAAATCAAAGAAGTTACGTAAAATGCTGTGGATGGTGACTGCAGCCATGAAATTAAAAGACACTTACTCCTTGGAAGAAAAGCTATGCCAAACCTGTGCTGTGCTGTGCTTACTCACTCAGTCGTGTCCGATTCTTTGTGACCCCATGGACTGTAGCCTGCCAGGCTCCTCTATCCATGAGGATTCTCCAAGCAAGAATACATGGCAACATGGTGGGTTGCCATACCCTCCTCCAGGGGATCTTCCCAACCCAAGACAGTGTATTAAAAAGCAGAGACGTCACTTTGCCGATAGAGGTTGATATAGTCAAAGCTGTAGTTTTTCCACTAGGCATGTATGGATGTGAGAGTTGGACCATAAAGAAGGCTGAGTGCCGAAGAATTGATACTTAAACTGTGATCCTGGAGAAGACTCTTGAGAGTTCCTTGATAGCTAGGAGATCAAACCAGTAATCCTAAAGGAAATCAACCCTGAATATTCACTGAAAGGACTGACACTGAAGCTGAAGTGCCAATACTTTGGCCACCTGATGCAAAGAGCCAACTTGGAAAAGACTGTGATGCTAGGAAAGATTGAGGGCAGTTGGAGAAGGAGGTTACAGAAGATGAGATGGTTGGATGGCATCACCAACTCAATGGACATGACTTCAAGCAAATTCAGGATGATAGTGAAGGACAGGGAAGTCTGGCATGCTGCAGTCCATGGGGTCGCAAAGAGTCAGACACAACTTAGTGACCGAATAGCAACAACGTAAAATGCTATAATCTTAAACTGGATTTGGTGAATTATTGGTATATGCTTCTCAGGAAGAGAAATACAGATTTCCTAATTCATGTAAGCCAAGACCTAGGAGCAGTGTCAGTCCAGTGACAATGAGCATCTCAGAACCTAGATTAAATACTTTGGTCTATGAATACTGTATCCTGCTGCTGGTTGACTCCAGGGCTCAGGTGGGAGGGGCACAAGATAAACCGGGATGATCTCCTTGTGCCAGAAGGAAGAGAAGATGGGATTCTGTCTAAAGAATGCAAGAGTCAACTTGAAGGAGCTCCCACTGACTAGTAAGGGTACAGTTTGAACATGGAAACTAAAATAAGTGCATTAAAACACATGGAATATGTTAAAATCTCTGAGGACATAAGGATTCTGCCCCCCACCCTCCAAGAGGAGTAAGTTACGATTTAAATTCTCTTAATATCTGTAAATTATCTTTTAATAAAACTACCTGTTATTTATTATTGTAGTTGTCTTTAGTATTATTTCCTCTTGGAGATGTTTGGCTATCTAGGTATACATGCATTCTGCTTAAAATATGCAGAGTTGTTTATTACCACTGAAACCACTAGATGCGTTTTTCAAAAATCTTGTTTAGAAGTGAAAGATAGGATTTTGATCATTATGTAAGAACCTTCTTTTCTCACTTTGTTAATAGTCATAATTTGAACTCTATGATTTTTCAGTCACAGCTGCAATAACTTCCCTGAAAAGTGGACCCTATGTAGTGTCATGAGTGTGAAAATAATATAAGACCATTCCCATATGGATTATCCCACAAGAAAAATTATCTCAGGTTCACTGTGTCTAAAACAAAGCCTCACTATTATTAATGGCATCACAATTGTACCCATTGACCATATGTGAAAATGAGTATTCCCAGATTTCTTCGCTTTTGATCAGCTGTTCCAATTCTTTTCTATATCTAATCAGTTATACTTTCTGAATTTTCTCTTAATTCTGATCCACAGTGCTTGCCTCCAAGTCTGATAATGGCATTTTCCTGTATAATTCTTCAGAAAGGATCTCATAGTTTCTATGGTTCCTAACCTTTTTGATTGCAAAGACTCTTCCATTTTAGTTCTGAAATAAGTGAATCCTTTATACAACAGTAACTTTACCTCTGTGTATAAAGAAAATGCCTAATGGCAGAGAGCTGGATTGTATTGAATGGTACATTTCAATGAATTTATATATTAAAAGTCTTAATATTTAGCATGTGATTACTTTTCCTTTTCTGCACAAACTTCTATAATGTTTGGAGCTAATAAATTTTTTGGTGTAATTTTTTAAGTGCGCTAAATTGTCTGCAACTTCTCTGTTCCACACATTCAGACAGATTGACCCATAGGGGTTTATTATTGTACTTCGGTTTTCTTGAAGAAGTCTCTTTCAGAGTCATGCCGACTTCCCCTACCCGTTTCCCCTCCCCAACTTGAAGCTTCTTTTTATTGTTCTTAGTGTTCTGAAATTTTACAATGATGTGCCTTGATGTAAGTTTATTTCAATTAATAGTACCAGGCACTGCTGGGCCCTTTTAGTCTGAAACGTCTCTTTTAGACCCTTTAAAGAAAATACATTGTCTTCTCCTGGGGTGGGGAGTCCCCATTGGTCAGTTGCCCAAATATGCAGACTTGGGAATATCTGGCAATTTTTTCTTAAGTAGACTTGCAACCAGTCTTATTTTTAGTTTTTCCTTTACTCTCCTTTCCAGAGATTTATGGCTCTGCTAATTCCTGTGGTTTTTGATGAGAAGAGGTAGTTCAGTTCAGTTCAGCTCAGT
Source organism: Bison bison bison (assembly GCF_000754665.1). Classification (NCBI taxonomy): domain Eukaryota; kingdom Metazoa; phylum Chordata; class Mammalia; order Artiodactyla; family Bovidae; genus Bison; species Bison bison. The sequence continues at coordinate 1,531,823 of NW_011494790.1, forward strand.
CACTCAGTCGTGTTCGGCTCTTTGCGACCCCATGGACCTGTCCATCACCAACTCCTGGAGCTTGCTTAAACTCATGTCCATTGAGTCAGTGATGCCATCCAACCATCTCATCCTCTGTCGTCCCCTTTTCCTCCTGCCTTCAATGTTTCCCAGCATCAGGATCTTTTCTAGTGAGTCAGTTCTTCGCATCAAGTAGC
>NW_011494790.1:1532119-1547597 GCF_000754665.1 Bison bison bison
CCCCTTTTCCTCCTGCCTTCAATGTTTCCCAGCATCAGGATCTTTTCTAGTGAGTCAGTTCTTCGCATCAAGTAGCCAAAGTATTGAAGCTTCAGCTTTAGCATCAGTCCTTCCAATGAATATTCAGAACTGATTTCCTTTAGGATGCACTGGTTTGATCCTTTTGCAGTCCAAGGGACTCTCAAGAATCTTTTCCAATACTGTAGTTCAAAAGCATCAATTCTTCAGTGCTCAGCTTTCTTTATGGTCCAACTCTTACATCCCCAATGGTCCAACTCTCACATCCCCAGTGGGCTTCCCTGATGGCTCAGAGGGTAAAGCACCTGCCTGCAATGTGAGAGATGCAGGTTTGATCCCTGGATCGGGAAGATTCCCCTAGAGAAGGAAATGGCAACTCACTCCAGTATTATTGCCTAGAGAATCTCATGGATGGAGGAGCCTGGTAGGCTACAGTCCATGCTGTCTCAAGGAGTCGGACACAACTCAGTGACTTCACTTTCCTTTTTCTTTTCTCACATCCATACATGACTACTGGAAAAACCATGGCTTTGACTAGATGGACCTTTGTCGGCAAAGTAATGTCTCTGCTTTTTAATATGTTCTCTAGGTTTGTTGTAGCTTTTCTTCCTAGGAGCAAGTGTTTTTTTCTTTTTTTTTAAATTTCATGGTGCACTCACCATCTACAGAGATTTTGGAGCCCAAGAAAATAGTCTGTCACTGTTTCTGTTGTTTCCCCATCTATTTGCCATGAAGTGATGGGACGGGATGCCATGATCTTCGTTTTTCGAATGTAGAGTTTTAAGCCAGCTTTTTCACTCTCCTCAAGAGGCTCCTCAAGAGCTCCTCAAGAGCTCCTCAAGAGGCTCTTCGCTTTCTGCCGTAAGTGTGGTGTCATCTGCATATCTGAGGTTATTGATATTTCTCCTGGCAATCTTGATTCCAGCTTGAGCTTCATCCAGCGCAGCATTTCACATGTGTACTCTGCATATAAGTTAAATAAGCAGGGTAACAATATACAGCCTCTATGTACTCCTTTCCCAGTTTAGAACCAGTCTGTTGTTCCATGTCCATTTGTAACTGTTGCTTCTTGACCTGCATACAGGTTTCTCAGGAGGCAGGTAAGGTGGTCTGGTATTCCCATCTCTTGAAGAATTTGTAGGGAGAAGATAAATTTGATACACATCGAGTTGCTCTTGGCTTTCTGTATTGCAGCCTTAGGTTTCAGCTTTCTCTCATCTGATAAGTCAGTTACTTCTTGAATTTCTTTTTTTTGTACCTTCCAGTATTCATCTCTCATTCCTTTTGTCCTTTTACAATTATTCCTCCTCCCTTTAAAATCTTCCTACTCTAATTTTAGTGGGGTTTTAGGAAGGTAAAGGGGGTCCAGCAGTCAGCAGATGGCCTTACTTTCCATTCCTGGATAAAATTTCTAGTGACATCTACCTCTGGGTAGCTTATTTACATCTTTCCCCCTCTTTATTCTGAGTCTGATTTTTTTGACAAAACTTACTGAGGTCAGATTTAATTATGTTATGTATCTCATCATTTCCTGTGGCTTTTAATCATAAACTGTGATATCTTTTTTTTTTTTTTTCCCGTATCTCTTAGTAGATAGCATAGTGTTCGGCCCACAGTAAAAGTTTTTGTATTTTTAAAGTTTTTGACATTCCGTTTGTCTCATGGACAAAAAAAAATCTTGTCATTCATTGTATTATTTGCTTACCTTGAGAATGTTTTGAAATGCACAAGGTGTATTTGGTTGTCACTGTATTGGGAGCATACAATTGGTACATAATGAGCAGAGATCAGAGATGCTTAAAACCCTTTGATAGGTGGAATATTCCTGCAGAGTAAATACTTGTCCCACGGGGAATGCCAGTAGTCAGTCCTGAGAACCATTGCTGGACGCTCTTCAGAGAAGCCCACCTCTCTGCCTTGAGATTGGCACTTGCCTGCAACCCTCTCAGATGGTGCCTTTGTTCATTCTTACCCCTCAGGCAGTGGGACCAGAAGGGTGGGCATTTCTTATTGATCCTCACTGCAGCTTTCTGACCACTGCCCTCCTCACTCCCTGCACCCCAACTCCTGCCCGGCAAAACAGAAATCCCAGCCCCGTTTGAATTTCATGCTGTATTTGTTTTAGAAGGAACCCATCTCACTCGTATAAAAGAACTTTATGTTTTAAATTATCGCATGTCACAATCAGTGTGCATGCTTAATAATCTGTATGATTGTATTATAAATACAATAAGATTATTTCTCATTTAATAAATACCTAGTTTATATGCATTCGTTTTCCATCCAGTTGACTGATAAATTAAAAGTGCAGGTTTCAGGGCACCCAAAGCCGGTGCTCTGTGATAAGCTGGAAGGATAGGGTGGGGAGGGAGGTGCAAGGGGGGTTCAGGATGGAGGGGACACATGTTTACCTATGGCCGATTTATACTGATGTATGGCGAAAACCATCACAATATTGTGAAGTAATTTTCCTCCAATTAAAATAAGTAAATAAAAATTTTAAATGTAGGCTTCGTTTTGTATAGAGAGTATAGTTGTTACTAATTTCACTTTTCACTATTAGAATACTTTTAAAATGCCTTTTGCCTCTATAAGACCATAAATTTTAAACAAATATGAGACATTAAGCAAGTATCATTAAACATTTTGTAAGGGTTGTTTGTTTAAAATGCAAAGATAAGAAGTACAGTTATCAGAATGTGATTAATTATAATTCTATGTGAACTATATAGCTGTGTCTAAATATTATATCCTTAAAATTGAATTGTAATTTTTAATGGACTATCTTATAGAAGTGTGTCTAGTGTCAGGATAATGAATATTTCATGTGTTTGTATGTATGTGTATTTAAGATATTGTTTTCTTTACCTGTGTTTTGTATAAAGCATTGACTTGAATTACTAAGCATTACCATTGTGTCATTTTGGTTTTTAGGTTGTGGAAAATGCCCTTAAGGTGAACCCAGTATTAGGTCCGCAAATGTTTCAACCAATTCTACCCTGTATTTTCAGAGGTATTATAGAAGGGGAGGTAAGATTTTTCTTAATCTTCTAATGTTAATGCTAGATTCTAGGGTTCTATTTTACTTCTTTGGAAAATTACTTCTTATTCATTGTTAGATACAAAAAGGACTTCCTGTTTGATTATTTTGCAGTAAATGACCTCAATTTCAGGGCAGTTATACAGCTTTGCTATTTCTGTCTCTACATAGGAAAGTATGAACTTCCTTTGCTATCTCATGTCTTTCACTCATACGCATGTGTGTTCATACACAAACATGTTAAGCATAGGAACGGGAAAAATAGTGCTAGTTTTGTTACATAAAACTAGGTAATGTATGAAATATATGAAAATACTGGTTTTCTTCTAACTTAAGCTCTTTAATAGACTCTGAATATATATGTTAGGAGCTTTTAAAGTAATATAAATGTGTAAGTATGCCATTGATAAATATTCTTTCTTTGTTCCTCTCTTTATTATATACATACATATATAATCCATAAAAATATGTACATAATATGTATATATTACCTTGTGAGACATATATATTTAGTAAGTTAGTTAGAACTCAACAATATTGGCAGTTCATTCTAAAGAAGCAGTATAAAGAAGAATATTATTTCATATCCCTGTTGATTGTTACTTTGTCAATGATTATTTATTATTGTTTATACTTGTACCATAACACAGTTTTAAATATGCTGTATTTTAATTGCACAGAGATATCCTGTAGTAATGTCAACATATCTCGGAGTTATGGGTCGAGTCCTGCTACAAAACACTAGTTTTTTTTCTTCACTTCTTAATGAGATGGCACATAAATTTAATCAAGAGGTAAGAATTTATGTACTTAAATTAAAGAAAATCTTTATCCAAATAAAGTTTCAAAAAAATTTGGTGAAATAATGAGTCTATAAAAAAAACCTTGAAGTATTTAAATTTTATTTTTTTATTGCCTGAATCAAATTTTATTATTATGTTCAAGAATACAAAATGAAGTCATACATAGTTGAATCATTCATGGAATTGCTTTCAACAAGCATGATCTTGAAATAAGTATTTTTGTTATTTTAAATCTTCAATAACCTATGCCATACGATAATTTGGGAAAAAGAAGAAAGAGGAATCTGTGAGTGGCAATTTGAAACTTAAATGTTGTTATCTCTCAAAATAGACAATGTTATTCTACTTAACTATAGGATAGAATTTTGATTTGTTTATGGTTGTAGTTTTTGTTACCTCATACATAAAGTGAAGGAAAAGGCAATGGCAACCCACTCCAGTACTTATGCCTGGAAAATCCCATGGACGGAGGAGCCTGGTAGGCTGCAGTCCATGGGGTTGCTAGAGTTGGACACGACTGATCGACTTCACTTTCACTTTTCACTTTCATGCATTGGAGAAGGAAATGGCAGCCCACTCCAGTGTTCTTGCCTGGAGAATCCCAGGGACGGGGAAGCCTGGTGGGCTGCCGTCTCTGGGGTCGCACAGAGTCGGACACTACTGAAGCGACTTAGCAGCAGACATAAAATGAAACAGGACTACTTTACATACAGTCATGTACTACCTTTGTTTCATTTCTTTAATGAACTTGTTCTTAATGTCACGCTGTGTTTCTATCATCATTACTGTAGGAAATGACCTTTTCATCAAAGTTTATTAAAAACATACTAAATTGAAACCAATCACCTGAGTAAGTTTGGAATAGGTTCTTCAATGAGTTGGTTACTTGAGACTACATATATTATAGTAAAATATGATTTTTATGTCTTAAGTGATTAATCTGTTAAGGTTTATAAAATGTAGAAGGTAGAATGTACTTGACTGATATCTCTAGAATGGAGGGGCAATTTGTGAAAAATTTAGGTTTGTGGCTGCAACAGATATTTCCGTTTCCACTTTTAATGAAAATCCAGAGTAAGGAAGTGCAAATTGTAGAATGTATGTTAGTTTTTACAGAATTAGACTAACCTAATTAGAGAACCTAGACTTCATTTTGATGAATAGACAGGTCAGATTTTTCATTAGCTTCATTAAATTTAGCTGTGATGGAATAATGTTAAAAGTTTAAAGAGTGTGTTCAGTTGAGTTCAGCAAAATCTGTTGAGTGATCTTAGTAATAACTATACATTTTTTGTATTATTTTAAATCCTCACAACAACCCAAGGAGGTAATAATATTTTTATATCTATCTCACACCTGAGAAAGTTGCGACTTGGAGAGATTTGGTGACTTGGTCACGTTTCCAAAGCTAGTAAGTGATGGAATTGATATGCACACCCCAGTAACCTCACTTCATCTCAGTGACCACGTTCTGCTGCCTCCTGTACATCCTGAAATAGGCACTTCTCCACTGTATACTGGAGACACTTGGTTTGACAAGCTTGATTTTTAAAGGGAGAGAGTACTTAACAGGCCATTTTGTAATGTTATTATAAGTCCTATGTTAGAACTATGTCCAGTATGCTGTGGGAAGTGAAAAGATACTGTTAAATTTTTTCCCTAGTGTTTTTTTTTCCTTCTGATAAGATACACATAGCATAAAATTTACCATCTTACCTATTTTCAAGTATGCAGGTCAGTGGTATTTAACATAATAATGTACAATCTTCATCACCATCCATCTCCATAACTCTTTCAGACTTATAAAACTTGAACCTCTGTACTCATAAAACAATAACTTCTCGTTACCCTCTCCCTGTAGCCCCTGGAAACACCATGCTACTTTTTATGTCTGTGATTTTTGACTACTCTAAATACCTCATACAAGTGGAATCTTAAAATATTTGTCTTTTCGTGACTAACGTATCACTTTAAGCCTAATATTCTGAAAGTTCATGGTGTGTGCGTGCTTAGTCATGTCTGACTCTTTGCCACCCCATGGACTGTAGCCCTCCAGGCTCCTCTGTCTGTGGGATTCTCCAGCCAAGAATATTGGAATGGGTTGCCATTTCCTTCTCCAGAGATCTGAACGTTCATAGTATTGTAGAGTATGTCAGAATTCCTTTCCTTTTTAAGGCTGAGTAATATTCCATGGTGTGTGTGTGTGTGTGTGTGTGTGTGTGTGTGTGTGTGTGTGTATAATGTTATTATAAGATAATGGCTATACTTCCCTGTGTTATACAGTATGTGCTGTTGTTTATCTCTGACACATTTTGAGTTGAATTTTGTATATGGTATGAGGTAAGGATCCAGCTTCATTATTTTGCATATGGTTATTCACTTTTTACAGTGCCATTTGTTGAAAAGATTGTCCTTTCCTCATTGAATGATCTTGGCACTCTTGTCAAAAATCGTTCAATCATTTATGCAAGGGTTTATTTCTGGGCTGTCTATTCTATTCCATCGATCTATATGTCTACTTTTGTCAAAAATATTTTGACTTGTCAAAAATATCACATAATTTTGATTACTAAACCTTTGTAATGCATGTTGAAATTCAAAAGTGTGAGTCCTGTGGCTTTTTTCATCTTTTCAGAGATGATTTTGTCTATTCAGGATCCTTTGAGATTCTTGATGAACTTTAGGATGGCCTTTTCTGTTTCTACAAAGAAAAGATATCATTGATATTTTGATAGAGATTGCATTGAAACTGTAGATTGCTTTGAGGAGCCGTTGTTTAGTCGCTCAGTCATGTCCGACTATTCGTGACCCGATGGACTGCAGCACGCCAGGCTTCCCTGTCCTTCACTGTCCCTGGAGTTTGATCAAACTCGTGTCCTTTGAGTCAGTGATGCTATCCAACCATCTTGTCCTCTGATGCCCCCTTCTCCTCCTACCTTCAATCTTTCCCAGCATCAGGGTCTTTTCCAATGAGTTGGCTCTTTGCATCAGGTGGCCAGTGTATTTGAGCTTCAACTTCAGCATCAGTCCTTTCAGTGAATATTCAGGACTGATTTCCTTTAGGATTGCTGGTTGGATCTCCTTGCAGTCCAAGGGACTCTCAAGAGTCTTCTCCACCACCACAGTTCAAAAGCATCAATTCTTCGGCGCTCAGCTTTCTTTATGATCCAACTCTCACATCCATACATGACTATTGGGAAAACCATAGCTTCGACTAGACGGACCATTGTTGACAAAGTAATGTCTCTGCTTTTTAATATGCTGTCTAGGTTTGTTGTAGCTTTTTTCTAAGGAGCAAGCATCGTTTTATTTCATGGCTGCAGTCACCATCCACAGTGATTTTGGAGCCCAAGAAAATAAAGTCTGTCACTGTTTCCATTGTTTCCCCATCTATTTGCCATGAAGTGATGGGACGGGATGCCATGATCTTCGTTTTTTGAGTGTCGAGTTTTAAGCCAGCTTTTTCACTCTCCTCTTTCACCTTCATCAAGAGGCTCTTTAATTCTTCTTTGCTTTCTGCCATAAGTGTGGTGTCTTCTGCATATTGGAAGTTATTGATATTTCTCCTGGCAATCTTGATTCCAGCTTGAGCTTCATGCAGCCCAACATTTCTCATGATGTACTCTGCATATAAGTTAAATAAGCAGGGTGACAATATACAGCCTCAATGCACTCCTTTCCAATCTTGAACCAGTCCATTGTTCCATGTCTGGCCTACCTGTTGCTTCTTAACTTGTATATGGGTTTCTCAGGAGGCATGTAAGATGGTCTGGTATTCCCATCTTTTCCAGAATTTTCCACAGTTTGTTGTGATCTACACAGTCAAAGGCTGTAGCTTAGTCAATGAAGCAGATGTTTTTTCTGGAATTCTCTTGCTTTTTCTATGATCCAGTAGATGTATTGACATTTCTTAATATTGTCTTGGAATCCATGAATGTGGGATATGTTTTTATTTATTAATTTCTTAATAGGGAATGTTTAGTATTTTTTGTTATATGTCTTTCACCTCCTTGGTTAATTCCTAAGCATTTTATTCTTTTTGATGGTAATATAAATGGAATTGTTTTCGTACTATCTTTGTTAGATTGGTCACTGTTTATGTATAGAAATGCAACTGACTTTTGTTTGTTGACTTCATATTTTTTAATTTTATTTTATTTTTAAACTTTACAATATTGTATTAGTTTTGCCAAATATCAAAATGAATCTGCCACAGGTATACCTGTGTTCCCCATCCTGAACCCTCCTCCCTCCTCCCTCCCCATACCCTCCCTCTGGGTCGTCCCAGTGCACCAGCCCCAAGCATCCAGTATCGTGCATCGAACCTGGACTGGCGACTTGTTTCATACATGATATTATACATGTTTCAATGCCATTCTCCCAAATCTCCCCACCCTCTCCCTCTCCCACAGAGTTCTATAAGACTGATCTATACATCAGTGTCTCTTTTGCTGTCTTGTACACAGGGTTATTGTTACCATCTTTCTAAATTCCATATATATGCGTTAGTATACTGTATTGGTGTTTTTCTTTCTGGCTTACTTCACTCTGTATAATAGGTTCCAGTTTCATCCATCTCATTAGAACTGATTCAAATGTATTCTTTTTAATGGCTGAGTAATACTCCATTGTGTATATGTACCACAGCTTTCTTATCCATTCATCTGCTGATGGACATCTAGGTTGCTTCCATGTCCTGGCTATTATAAACAGTGCTGCAATGAACATTGGGGTACACGTGTGTTGACTTCATACTTTGCTACTTTGCTGAATTTATATATTCTCAGTTTTTTTGGTGGTATCTTTGGGACTTTCTATATATAAGAACATATCATACATAAAACATAATAATTTTGCTTCTTCCTTTGCAGTTTTGATGCTTTTTATTTCTTTTGCTTGTCTATTTGTTCTGGCTAGAACATGCAATACTGTGTTGAATAGAAGTGGTAAAATTTGGCATCCTTGCCTTGTTCTTGGCAAAATAGAAATAATGACCTGTGGCAGGTGCTGGTGCTGCTTCAGTTTGTTGACAGTATGAAGGATTGGAGAGAGATGTTATAGGGTCAGACTTACTTCTGTCACTGTAGTAAGAGCACTGGCTTTTCATGGGACACTTATTTTTTTTCACTTTTCAATGTGAAGAAAAAATGTTTTTCACAAAGAATTGGCCAAAAATTGTCAAGCCATCATGTTTTGAGTCTAGAGACTATGTGAATGAAAGAGAATGTAATATTACTGTCGTTCAAATGGCTACTGTTGATTGTGAGCCGTTTTAAAGGACATCAGAATTAAATAGGACTAGGACTGATGCTCAGAGAAGGCAATGGCACCCTACTCCAGTACTCTTGCTTGGAAAATCCCACAGATGGAGGAGCCTGGTAGGCTGCAGTCCATGGGGTCGAGAAGAGTCGGACACGACTGAGTGACTTCCCTTCTTTCACTTTTCACTTTCATGCATTGAAGAAGGAAATGGCAACCCACTCCAGTGTTCTTGCCTGGAGAATCCCAGGGCTGCCGTCTCTGGGGTCGCACAGAGTCGGACACGACTGAAGTGACTTAGCAGCAGCAGCAGCAGCAGGATTGATGGTAAAGCTGAAACTCCAGTACTTTGGCCACCTCATGAAAAGAGTTGACTCATTGGAAAAGACTCTGATGCTGGGAGGGATTGGGGCAGGAGGAGAAGGCGACGACAGAGGATGAGATGGCTGGATGGCATCACCAACTCGATGGACATGAGTTTCGGTGAACTCTGGGAGTAGGTGATGGACAGGGAGGCCAGGCATGCTGCAATTCATGGGGTCGTAAAGAGTCGGACACGACTGAGCGACTGAACTGAACTGAACTGAGGAAAATGAGTTCCAGTAAATCCAGATAGCTTTGAACAAGCAAAGATGTTGCAGAAGGGTTTGTCTCGTCTAAACATTTGAAAACAGTTGTCAGATAGTAGAGAAAACCAAGTTAATTAGGAGTGATTTTATATTTTTAGGTAAGAAGTTGGGTTCATTGTAGTGCACCTGCTTAGTCCATCTCTAAGCATTTGCTAATCAAAGCCTTTCAGAGTTGTTTTCTGTCTTGAATGAAGAATACTTTTTAGACTAAAACCTAATTCAGTTTAGAGCCTAGAGTATTGAAGAATGGTGCTTTTGCTGTAGGGAAATTTGCTAGAAAATGACGGTATTTGTAGGCCCCTTTTCTCTTTAGACTTCCTTTTTCTTCCAAGGGATAGCATCTTTCTTCTTGTAAACACTTGTTGTGGAATTCAGGATTGGGGGAAGGGCTTTGGGGATTATGGTTTTTCACCACTCAGCATCTTGATTTTCATTTAGATCATGTAATTTTAATTTGTTTCTCACCTTGTCTTCCCCCTGTTCTTGATGCCTGAGTTGGGACTTCTCAGAATTTATTTTTGCAGATACTGAATCTTTGTACTCCCATAGGAGTGGGGGTGGTGATCTGGAAGTTTCTAATTGTTCCTTATACAGATTCTCAGCTAGTTTTCCTGTATTTGAGCTCTATGCCTCTGTCTTCTTTGTGGCTTGATAATTGCAAGATTCTGAGAAACAAGTCTGTTTGCATTAGACTGTTTTTCCCCTGGCAAGCAATTTGTTTCCAGGCTTTTTTGTTCTGCTAAGTCACTTACTAAGCACTCTTTCATCCACTTGGCCATCTTCTGAGAAGTTGTTGCCTTCTTTACCAGTTGTAGTTTCTTCTCTTTTATAGACCATGTGGGGTTATTTGTTTGCTTTTTATATTTATTTACTCTCATTTTAGTGGAATTTCAGAGGGAGTGAGCAAATGTTCAGTGCTAAACTAAAATTGTTTTCACAGTGTCAGTATGCTTCTAGGGTAAATAACTTTTTTCCAAAGATTCAGTAAGTTGTTTGTAGCTGAGTAATTGGAATAATATCTGTTTATCTTTCTACAAAACTGAGACTGAATTATACCTTGAGTATTTCGTTGTTTTCTAGAAATGTTATCATCTTACTCTTTCTGGCAATACCCTTTAATTTAGACTTTGTAAATTTGGGGGGAGGAGTGAAATATTTTGATAACATACTTCAATTCTATAAATTTTTCATCTTAAGGAGATGACTTTCTTCAAGACCTGCCACTTAGATTATTTTCCCCTTAATCTGTTTTAAGTGTTTGACTTGAAATAACACATATCTTTATGATTCTGCAGAGATTGAAGATACTTTTTTATTTCCACAAGATGAATGATTTTTCATGAAATCTTATGTAAAAATGACATTTTATTGCTTGAATAGCAGCTGCTATGAAGGTTAGATTAAGAAGACAACATTTAAAAAAGATCACTATTTGCATAAACATTTTATTCTGTTCCTACAGGGAATATAATTATATAAAACTACTTAATTCTTACAGAAAGCATAAGTCATATTCTTTAAAGTTATAAAAGCGATAGAACCAGTCAGAAATAATTTTTTTCTTTCTACAATGGGTATTTATTTAATTGTGGTATCTTTAGCATGACCTGCCAGGGTAGATTCTGGCATATGTTATCAAAGTAGAGAAATCTCATCATCTTTTTATTATGCTGCTTAAGAAATACTTTAATTTTAGAAATTAATAGTTCTCTGCAATACTGCAGAATTTGTTTGCCTCATGATTCACTATAACTAGTCATCAACATTTGTTACAGTTGTCTTATTTCTGTTTTTATTATGTGCTGTTGTTATAATAGAGCAAATAAATGTAAGTTATAAATAGTATTAGACCATAGAGATGTCTGTCTCTGCTGATTACATCTTCATTTCAACCACATGTTACTCTAGTTTTACTTGTATATATTAGATTTTAGTAACTTGATACTTTCTTTTGTATGGTTATGCTTTGTTTTTAAAATCTTGCTTACTTGATATTAATTGCAGTAAATCTGTAAAGCATCTGAGCCATTCGTTTCCAAATTAAGTGAACATTGAAGACACATGGTATAAATCAGCAGTTACTAGACTGTATTGCTTCATGGTGCCCTTAATGTGTTAGTAACATTTTCACAATGCCTCTAGAGTAAATATCTAACTGTTCTTTTGATTACGTAATCCAAACAACTTAATTTGTATTCATGTCCTTATAACTTTGTATCTATTGAAAATTATACACAAATACTCTTTATTTCCTTCTTAAATAGCCGCAGTTACTGATTAGTGGAATGTGAATGGCCATTGGGCACTACCAAGATTCTTAAACCTTAGTTTCAGGTTGGATACCTCCACTTTCATCTCCTATTGTACCTTGACTTTTTGGTAGTACTATGCAAAGATAGGAAGTCATTGAAAGGAATGTAATGTTAAAACTGGGAACTATATTTGAACTAGTAGTTCTTGCAGTAATCGACAGATGTCACTGTGTTTCTCTGAATAATTTTAAATAACTTTGAGTTCACTGTGGCATCTTAGGATACAGCACACCGTTTGGGGAGCTCAAGTATAAATGATTGTCTTGAACTAGTAAGTGTTCATTTGACTGTTTATTATCTTTTAAACTGTTGGGAAAAAAGTATTGAAGCATTTCTTGGAAAAATGTAGAAGCACAAAAGTAGGAAAGTATGGGAACTCAAGGTTGATCTTATGTTACTAAAATCTGTGAAGTACAGATTTTGGTATTAAATGCACTTTTTAAAAGGTGTGAGAAGTGTACAAATGTTTATAAGCAAACCTGAGACCCACTTCCAATCTACACAGTGAGTATACTTGGTCGTGTTTCATTATATAGATTCTACCTTTGCATTAGTTAGGGTTCTTCAGCAAAACAGAGCCAGTTCTGTGTGTATGTAGAGAGATGGAGAGAATATACACACATACAGTTGCGCACACATGAGAAGCGGACATGGATATTAAAGGAATTGGCTCATATGGTTGATTGCAAGGACTAGCAATTTCTAATTTTGTGGGGCAGGCTGAAAATAAAAACTTGGGCAGGATTTCTGTGTTACATTCTTGAGACAGGGTTTCTTCTATTTATAGGAAACCTTAGTTTTTTCTCAAGGCTTTCATCTGATTGAATGACACTGTACTCACATTATCTAGGGTAATCTACTTAATGTCAGCTCATTGCAAATGTAATCATATCTGCAAAATACTTTCATGGCAGCATCTAGACTAGCATTTGACCAAACAAGTGGACCCTTAGCCTAGATAAGTTGAACAAGTCTATTTGGCACTCAATTAATTGGCTCTCAAGATTAATTAGATTCCATTTCTGATTTTGCTCATTTTTTTCCCCCAGCTCACAGGTTGCCCCACATTCTTGTATTCCAATTCTGTGGTTTGTTGGAATTGTACTTTAACCTTTTCTATGAGGCTTTTGCCTTTAACAGTACTTATAAGTAAAGAGCATTTCAAATATTTTGAGATGCCTCCTGGTCTTTTTTTCAGATGGACCAGCTTTTGGGAAATATGATTGAAATGTGGGTTGATCGCATGGACAATATTACCCAGCCTGAAAGAAGAAAACTTTCAGCCTTGGCTTTGCTTTCTCTTCTGCCATCTGATAATAGGTGAGGAAATGTTTACTTAAAATTTGTTTTGTTAAAGCATCAAAGAAGTATTAGCACTGTTTTGGCTATTGGTATTGCTGTGTATTGCTGGGCAGTGCTGTTTTATGCATATGTATGCTAATTTTTTTAGTTGATAACCAACCAGGTGTTGATCTGGATCTAAAAAGGTGGGAATGGTGGGCATTACAGTTTAATTTGTTGGTGTTCATTTTACCAATTTATTTCATTTTTGTCTGAATTCCCATTTTAAAAAATAACCAAATTTTATTAGATCTAATTTTAGGTCCTTGTTTTATATAAATATATTAAATAAATAATATTTCAATGTCAGTAACACTTCATAAAGTGTATTATCCTCCTAGTAATTCAGTAGTTTGTTACATAATTGTTAATTTTGGATTATCTCTAAAGAAGCTTACAAGTTATTTTTTTCTCCTTATATAGATGAAGTCATTATATTATATTTTCCAAACTTTATTAAAATCCTCATTTCCATAAAGCAAATACAAAATGCTTTGATTTGGGGCATTTAAAGAAGAGTAATTTTTTTTTTTTTTTTTGCCTTTATCCCTGTCTTTGTTTGGCATTATATTTCTTTTTGGGGTATTTTTAATTTTAGAAGTATAAAAGCAGGCCTTAAGACTTCATGTTGTAGGAGAAGAATAATATACTAGATTTTTTTGTCTTAGAGAATTTTTATAGTACCTGTATCCTAGTGATAAATTAGTGAAATAAGTGCAGTTAGCTTTAGAAAATCTTTCAAAAAATTTATTATTATTTCTGGTATAGTAGTTTGAATTAAGAACACAGATGATTATTTAGTCCTCACATCATAATAATATCATATGCTATTGTATGTTATTATAAAAATAGATAATAATCTTTGAGCCCTTTTACTGTTACCCGAAAACTGGGTTTACCTCTTGGTGAGTGTCCAGCCAAAAGATACAACCAAGTCAAAGACTGGGAGAATGAAGGATTTAGTACTTGAAACAAGTAAGGCGAGTACCAGGGATCTTTCCCAGTGCAGTGTCTCCATGAACAGCAACTTTTGGGAAGCTTTAAGCTCCCGGTACTTGCGTAATTATGAAGGGGCATGGGTAGTCCACAGAGTCCAAGCTTTGGTTGATTGAAGTCACGAGGGTCGGTAAAGATGAACATCATCATTTCTTAGTTTCCAGTTGATCAGGAGGTTTAATGCCTGGGAAGTTTAAATTCTGCAAAACTGCTCAGGAAAGTGCTTCATACGCTGATTTGTTATGTTTGCTACTTCTCTTGCTTGATAGCAGTTTGTTCTTTTGTTCCCTTAAAATCATTATTATTAAATCCTTCTCAGTGTTACGCATTGTAGCCAGGCTTAGATTACAAAATGGCATAGGCCAAAAATGGCTTCTCTTATATCAAGAAAGCCATGCCTCATTCTGTTTCTCTAGGGACCCCCTACCTTATATGCTTGTTATATTACCATTTGCCTTATATTTCGCTAAGTACTTTACATTTATGTCTCATTTAATCTTTAAACAGTCCTGAGTTAAAGACATAATTGTCTTGTTTTTATAGAGCAAAGAAATAACTTAAAAATGTTAAATAACTTGCTTAGGGCCTGGTAAGTGGCATGTCAAAGGGAAGATTCTGACCTTGGGCGGTTGATGCCAGAGCTTGCTCTTTTAACTCCCAGGTGGATGTATACAAGGGCAATGTTATTTCCTCTCTGAGAAACTGAGTGGCGTCTTACTTATTTTTGGAAGCCACATTGAAGCTACCAACATTTTAACTTACTGGTCTTGCCCTTCTTTTTAGTAGAAAAACAGTGACTAGAGATTTAACAGGCCTTTAAAGTGGAGATGTTAAAGAACCTGTTCTTTGGCAGTAATCAACACTTGGTAAACGTTTGCTCAGTAAATTAATGAATGGAAAAAAAACTAAGGTTGATAGAGTGTGTTAGAGTGTTCTCTAACATAAAGTACTGAGATTAAGAGAAAACTTGAAATGACACAGATTAAAAGATGAGAAAGTTACCTACTTGTATCTAAAGCATATTTGTTTTACTATTTTTGATATTACAGTTGACTTCAGTTTTTAATTTAAAAAAAAAAA
>NW_011494790.1:1547697-1565447 GCF_000754665.1 Bison bison bison
TAATATTTTTGATATGTAAGTTGTGAGTATAGTTGACTTCTCTAAAGAAAATAAAAAAGGCTTCTGTTAAGGTTAAAGAAAACTTAGACTGGGGCCTATGTCAATTTACATAAATTATGGGGCAAGATTTTATTAAGGCTTGAATTTCTCTTAAACATTAATTTTTTTAATTTAAAAATATGATATCGGGCTTCCTGATGGCTCAGTGGTAAAGAACCTGCCTGCTAATGCAGGGGACACAGGTTCAGTGCCTGGGTCTGGAGGATCCCCTGGAGAAGGAAATGGCAACCCACTCCAGTATTCTTGCCTGGAAATCCCATGGATAGAGGAGCCTGGCAGGCTATAGTCCATGGGGTTGCAAAGAGTCAGACACTACTTAGTGACAGAACACAGCACAGTAATCTATAATGGAAAAGAATCTGAAAAACAATATATAATCACTTTGTTATACACCAGAAGCTAATACAACATTGTAAATTAACTATATTTCAATAGAAAAAATAAACTTTAAAAATATAAAAAAGTAATTAAAAATTGTGAGGAAATATCTTTCTGAATAGGAAAATCAGATCTTATTTTTGTTTTTAAAATGAAGTATTGAAAAGTCTATTGAGTGGTTGTGAATTCAAATCATTTTAAGGGTACCTAGAAAGTCTTAAAATAATGTGGTAATAGAATTCTAAAGAGTAAAGATTTAACTTTATAGTCCTTGATGGATTAGTGACTAAAGAAGCAGTGATAAATACAGGAAATGTGTCCATTTGAAAAACAAACAAAACAACTTAATTGCTCTAAAAATTTGCCACATTATCATTGGCCCATGACATAGCTTTGGAAAATTTAGGTTCAAGTGCTGTAGTGGAAGGGAATGTTGACAGACTGTCAGCAGTTTTATCATTTCCCGTTATAACCTTTCTTCTGTTGGGTTGGCCAAAAACTTCCTTTGAGTTTTTCTGCATGGAAAAATTTTTTGGCCAACCCAATACTTAAAACTACATAGTTGATGGAGTTTGAGGAAAATTTTCCCCATTTCATGTCCCCAGTGATATTTTCTGGTTAGTCTCCCGTATAATAGTAATTTCTTCTCCTGTGTTTCTTTTAGGCTTTGCAGTGTAACATTTCCTTTGCCTGAAATAAGCAGATCTAGAGAATAATGTGTTGATGATGATATTTTGAATCAGGATACATTGGGAAATGTTATTTTCTTCTTTATTATAACGGATTTCCACATGCAAGAAATAACACTATTCTAAAGCAGGGTTTCTCAACCACAGTACTTTTGACTGTTTGGACCCAGATGATTATTTGATACTGGGGCTGTACTGTGCATTTCAGGCTATTTAGCAGCATCTGTGGCCTCTACCCACTAGATGATGGTAGAATCACTGATCTGAAGAATGCTCTTTGGGAAGCTATTTAAGCTGTCTTTTACCATGATCCACTACCTCTGATTCAGATGTTTGGCAAAGACTGTAGACTTAGGACCACACTCAAATTCTAGCGCCACTGGTCACTAATGACCATAGCCAAATAACTTCCTGAGCCTAAGTTACCTGGTTTTGAAATGAGGATACTAATAGTATCTTCCTGATGAGAGTATTATAAAGATTAAATGAGTTTACATATTAAGGTCACACACTAGATAAATGAAGTTAGCTGTTTTTGTTTTATCCCTTTCCTCCTCTCTCTCAACCGTTCATCCATTTCCTGCAGTATAAGTTCTAAAAGATTAAGTCTTTTTGTGTACCTGTAATCTTAAATTCAGGGCATTTTCAGTATATTGACTATTTATAAAACTGTTAATTCATTAAAAATATGTTAACCACGTATGTCATACGTATATCACCTTCAGCTTAGTGACCTTTTGTATTCTGTAGTATTCTTTCTGCGTTGTTACTAACTTAAAAATATACAATTTTGTCTTTGCCTTTGTCTTTTAGTATATCTTTTAGGCATTTTTAGTGTATCTTCTTGGTTGCCTTCTGAATATAGTACAGTCTTTGTTTTGGTAGTTGTGTGATACAACTATCTTGTGTCCTTTTTGTTTTTTATAACTGGAGTGATTCCAAGTTTGAATTTTTCCATTTCTTAAAGTCTATATTATTTATGCACAAAGGCAGTAATATTTTCTTCCGCTAACTTTTATATGAAAATAACATTATTTACATACAGCTCTTCTGAAGTTCTTGTCCAAAGACATAGATTAAATAAAAGCTTTTTTCATAGAGGAAAATGAGAGTAATCAACCTTTCCTTTGGCTCTATTCTCTGAAATAGCAATTCGTTCTCTAACTTTGGAGACATACTTTTATAATGTAGTTCTAAGAATTTCAGATGTATATAAGTGTTCTCTGAGATCAAATGTTTTAAGAATTTAATTTTTTTTTTTTTAAGATTTAAGAAACTTACCCATGAGGAATGTTTTTCTTAAGCTAGTTGAATAATTCAAAAAAAGATTGACAAAGCAGCAGGGTTTTTAGGTATGATGGCTTGCTTTCCAGGAGAAATTGCCTTATAATAAAGTCCTCTGGGTATCAGATTTACTAGACATGCTTGGATTGGTCATTTAGTATCTCTCCATAGTTCTCTTTTATCTCAAGAATAGTATAAATAAAATATCAGTATTTGGAAATTTATTATTCTGTACAAATTTTTTTAAAATTTTATTTTATTTTTAAACTTTACAATATTGTATTAGTTTTGCCAAATATCGAAATGAATCTGCCACAGGTATACCTGTGTTCCCCATCCTGAACCCTCCTCCCTCCTCCCTCCCCATACCCTCCCTCTGGGTCGTCCCAGTGCACCAGCCCCAGGCATCCAGTATCCTGCATCGAACCTGGACTGGCGACTTGTTTCATACATGATATTATACATGTTTCAATGCCATTCTCCCAAATCTCCCCACCCTCTCCCTCTCCCACAGAGTCCATAAGACTGATCTATACATCAGTGTCTCTTTTGCTGTCTTGTACACAGGGTTATTGTTACCATCTTTCTAAATTCCATATATATGCGTTAGCATACTGTATTGGTGTTTTTCTTTCTGGCTTACTTCACTCTGTATAATAGGTTCCAGTTTCATCCATCTCATTAGAACTGATTCAAATGTATTCTTTTTAATGGCTGAGTAATATTATAATATAATTTTCTAAACTAATTTACAACTTTTAAAACAAGATAGTAGTTCCAAAGAGTAATACTTTGGTATAGTTTCAGTTCAGTTCAGTTGCTCAGTTGTGTCCGACTCTTTGTGACCCCACGAACCACAGCACATCAGGCCTCCCTGTCCATCACCAACTCCTGAAGTTTACCCAAACTCATATCCACTGAGTCAGTGATGCCATCTAACCGTCTCATCCTCTGTCATTCCCTTCTCCTCCTGCCTTCAATCTTTCCCAACATCAGGGTCTTTTCAAATGAGTCAGCTCTTCACATGAGGTGGCCAAAGTATTGGAATTTCAGCTTCAACATCAGTCCTTCCAATGAACACCCAGGACTGATCTCCTTTAGAATGGACTGGTTGGATCTGCTTGCAGTCCAAGGGACTCTCAAGAGTCTTCTCCAACACCACAGCTCGAAAGTATCAATTCTTCGGTGGTCAGTTTTCTTTATAGTCCAACTCTCACATCCGTACATAACTACTGGAAAAACCATAGCCTTGACTAGACGGACCTTTGTTGACAAAGTAGTGTTTAAATATAGTTAAATAAAAGGCAGTTTAAAATTTTTGAAATTGTGGATGTGTTGTTTTATCAGAATTGTGTTTGGTTTAAACTGACCATTCCTAAGTGAGTATTTAATGTGAGAAAGTTTTATTTTCTTCCTTTAAAATAGGATGCATTTTAACTTCTAGGTCATGCATTCTTATTTAGCATTTTATAGTATTTTCTTTTATCAGTAAATTCTTAACCTAATAGTTTAGTGGGTTTTCTACAGTAAAAACTAGTTCTCTTTTTTTTTTTTTTATATCTTTCACAAGAAAAATGTCTTAGAAGCACCTCATGTGTGTGTGTGTGTGGTAACAGCTTATTAGGATATAATTCAGTTCACCCATTTAAAGTGTACAATTCAGTAGTTTTTAGTATATACATGGAGTTGTGCATCCATCACCACAGTCAGTTTTAGAGCATTTTGTCATTTCCAAAGGAGCCATGTACTGTTTTTCTTTAATATTTTTCTCTTTATTTTTTAAATTATGAAAGTATGATAACACCTTTACAGGAGACTTGGAAAATACAGAACAAAGTTACAGATAGTTCCATTATATAATTATTTTTTTGATAAATTAAAATTTTTAGTTGGAGTTTCAATATCAGACTCTCAAAAATTACTAGAATGAATATGCAGAGAAGTGCAGGGATATAGTAGACCTGAAAATCACCATGAACCAATTCAACATAATTAAATTTATACAATTTCACACAGTAGTAGGATACAAATTATAGTCAAGTTCCCATAGACTATAAACTAGGAGACACTGGAAGATATCCAGCAAGTTAAAGCAAGTTGCAAAAGTTTCAGGAGCCAGGTACTCTTCAGCAGTCCTTATCACTCATTCCTTTCCCCAGCCAACCACTAATCTACTTTCGCCATGGAGGGTTGCCTATTCTGGACATTTCCTGCAAATGGAATCAGACAATATGTGGTCTTTTGTGACTGACTTCTTTAAACTAGCATATTTTCAAAGTTTACACGTTGTGACAGGTATCAGTATTTTCTTTTTGTTGCTAAATCATAGTCTTCTGTATGAATATACCGCATTTTGTTTCTTTTTTTTTTTTCTTTTAAATTTTATTTTATTTTTAAACTTTACATAATTGTATTAGTTTTGCCAAATATCAAAATGAATCCGCCACAGGCATACATGTGTTCCCCATCCTGAACCCTCGCATTTTGTTTCTGCAGTCATCAAATGATGGACATGTGAGCTGTTTCTACCTTTGGGCTCTTGTGAATAATGCTGCGATTATTTGCATACAAGTTTTTGTGTAGATACTTATCATTTCTCTTGGGGATTCCTGGGTTGTATAGCCATTCTGTTTAACTTTTTAAGAAACTATCAAGCTGTTTTCAAGTTAGTTATATCATTTTATATTCCCATCAGCATTGTATAAGGATTCTAGTTTCTGCATACCCTTAGCAGCACATGTTATTCTTTATTTCTGATTATAGCCATACTGGTTGGTATGAAGTGGTATCTAATTGTGGTAGGAATCTTTTTGAAATAGTTCTGCTATACCATTACTCACCTTTGGGAAGCTTGCTTGACACAACATCTTTTGACAATTGATTGATTACTATGTGCTAATTTGGGGGTTCCTGAAAATCATCATTAAACATATGTCTTAGTGTTTTGAGAATCTTACTCCCCAGTTTCTGTTACCTTTTAATTGTGATTCTGGGCAAGCTATTTGAATTCTTTACATTTGTTTCTTCATTTTTAAAATGAGGTTAATAGTATCTCTTTTGTAGACATCCTTTGGTAAAGGTTAAGTGAGATAATTAAAAACTCACTGGTTATTATTAGGTTTTTTGTATAATGTTACTTGCTTCTATATGTTAGACATAAAGAACTCAATAGATATTACTTGCTGGTATTATTGCTACAGTAGCTGCTATAGTTATTACTAGATTACATTTCATTCTGTATAAAAAAACAACATAGGTTTTATGTTTAGAAAAACTGATATATTCTACCAAAGGCAGCTTGTTCTTCAATTAGTATCATTTTTTCAGTATCAGATTGGTGCTGCTGCATAGTATTGCCCTTTTCATAGAGGCACTGAAATATTCTGTCCATGTACTGACAAAATTACTCTCCTGGGATTTAGCTGTTATTAAAGTAGTAAGTAATCTATTGTTCTGTGGGAGTTGGATTTCTGGTATGTTGCCGGTCTTTCTGTTCTTCCAGCTGAATTTAAAGTCAGTCAGTGCATAGACCCTGCCTGAGTTGTTTTTCTCCAATGGTGGTTTTGTTTGACGTTTTCATATAATAAGAGTATTATTTACAAGGAATGTTGCACTTTGATAATTTAGAGAAATCAAAGGAAATTTGGTTATACTACACTACAAAAAGCTGACTTTGTAAATTCAGGATCCTAAACACTTAAGGTCCAAGAAATGCAGCCTTTTCCTCTGCTCCATTTCCACGGGCAGAGAGGAACAGAAAGCTGACAAGTTTGCTGTGCCCAGACAGAAAAGGAAATCTTGTGTGATTGATATTCACATAGATTAGGACCAACAGATTTCGGTCCTTGTTTTGAACAGAATGCCTACTTTTAAAACTCTCCGTTTGCTTTTACTTTATACTTATCAGAGCGATTTTAATGGCAATGTAGTTCTTTTGCAGTTGTTTTTGATTGTCTAAAGAACTACAGGGAAAGAAATGGAGAGCAGGAAATTACAGTAATCGCTAGTGTCTTTGGGAATTTTACTCCTTAACAGACATATTTCTTTTTACCTTTATGATTGTTGTAATCAGCCTAGTTTGTTTTAATTTGAAATAACCTGTCTAAATTTCCCTGTGATTAAAATATAGTGCAATGCTGCAGGGTCTTAAGAGAATCACAGAAATATGTTACTTACTGCTTCTGGCATTTTCCCCCTGTGTTAGTGTATTTGTTTGGTTAGGTCTTGGAAGTGGTCAAATAGTGAGATTTATCCAGATAATTGCAGTGATTATATGTGTTTGGGAAACAGCAGAGGCATTCATGTTATTGTAATCACAGTTATATCAGCTTTTAAAAAAATATGCAGTTGGTGAATTTGGCTTGAATTATGTTATTGATTAAAATATATACTGAAAATCTGTATATAAAAAACTGTATTAACTAAGTATTATGTGAATACAGAGGACTTTTAGGCATAGACATTACCATTGAGAAATTGATAGTTCTAATTAGGTGGTGGTTTAGTCGCTATGTCGTGTCAGGCTCTTGTGACCCCGCGGACTCTAGCCTGCCAGGCTCCTCTCTTCATGGGATTCTCCAGGTGGGAATACTGGAATGGGTTGCCATTTCCTTCTGCAGGGGATCTTCCTGACCCAGGAATCAAACCTGGGTCTCCTGCCTTTCATGCAGATTCTTTACCAACTGAGCTCTGAGGGAAGATGACAGTTCTAGTTAGGGGAGTATGTAAAAGAGTGGTAAACTTGAAGGGCTGGTAGCTGGTACCAGGATATTTGACAAGCACAGCGTGAGTGTTAACATCACACGCCAGCGGAGTTTGAAAGGTAAGTTTTGTGTACTTTGTGGCAGTAGAAGCTTTGTACTTGACATCTGACCTGTGTATGAAGAGGCTAGATCTTGATGTGGATATCCTGGCAAGAGTTTGAGGTATTAGGGGCATGCTTATCTATAGAGCAAAGATCCAGTAACAGAGGAAAATATTAGGTAACATCAGATTGGTTCAGATCATTTCAGTCTATGAGGAACAACCCCTCTGTGATGCAGCTTTTCATGTTTTTATTTTTTGATTAGATTGTGCAGTGTATCTTTCAGTAACAGAAGCTGGGAGGTGTAGACAAGATGATTTAGGAAGATGAACAGTTGGTGCCATTAATGCATGTTCACTGAGTAGTTTTGTGGAAAAAAGAGGTAGATTATCAATATCTGGGTTTGGTGATTTAAAAAAATTTATTGTCATTTATAAAACTTTTCAAAGCTGAATGTTAACTTGTTCTTCTGATCAGTCCTTTGAAAACCCAATGTCTCTCCCCACCCAGAAGTTTGGCACATTTGGAGGTATTTTGAAGTGTTTCTGTCCTTCCATCTTAGAATTTGAATGGAAATAGTCCATTTTGGTTTTCATTTCCAATACAAATTCATTGTACCCTTGAAACGTATAGCAGAACTAAAGTGCCCCTACCTTCCTATCAGATATCAAGCCTGTGATACTGATACAGCAGACATTCAGCAGTATTTTTGAAGTTTCTTTCATGTGTTAGGGCAACATGCTGTGCATTCAGTTTACACATTATTGTTCAGTTCAACCTGGCATCTTAGAAAAACAACTACTTATGTCTTCTGTCGCCTGTCCTAACTGCTTAGGGAAGTTCCTGAGTGCTTATGACTTTTAAATGACATTTAAAAAAAAAGAAAACTGATTGACTGAATGGTTTTTCAGTTTTTGGTGGGGCACACCATGTGGCATGCAGGATCTTAGTTCCCTTAACCAGGGATCGAACCCATACCTCCTGCAGTGGAAGCGCAGAGTCTTAACTACTGGACCACCAGGGAAGTGGGTGGTGGTTGTTCAGTGGCTAAGTCACATCTGACTCTTAGTGACCTTCACAATTAACATCATGAATGAGAAGCAGGTAGACACCATGTACTGCTAGATGTGATATTTCAAGAATATATCACTTATGTAATATTCCAACCAGGGAAGATTAATCTGGATCTAACCATGAGGAAATGTCAGACAAATCCAAATGAGGAACATTCTGGGAGAGAGTTGGTCTTCCCTGGTGTCTCAGATGGGAAAGAAACCTGCCTGCAATGCAGAAGAAGCAGGAGACCTGGGTTCCATCCCTGAGTCAGGAAGATCCCCTGGAGAAAGGAGTGGCAACCCATCCAGTATTCATGCCTGAAGAATCCTCATGGACAAAGGAGCCTGTTGGGCTATAGTCCATGGGGTTGCAAAGAATTGGACATGATTGAGCGACTAACACTTTTCACGTTTACATGTCATGAGAGTCTTCATGAGGAAATGAAGACCCAAAGAAACCATTAAACCTGTGTATTTTTACACCAAGTTTGGTGAAGAGTCATGGGAAGATATGTAGGGTAAAGGGTATGAGATAAGTATGTATAATAAACCAGGGGGAAATTTGCAAGTCCTATTTGTTTGGGTTCTTCTGAGTCCTCTTATCTTTGAAGATAAAGGGTGCTCCCTTCCTCCCAGTATAGGAAGGGCATTTCTCACTGGAGGGTTTAATGACTTGTTTCAGGGGACAAGGGCAAGGAGTATGGGGCTGTGGCTGGAGGTGATAGAGATCAGAAAGAGAACTTTCTGCTTATGCTGTATGCTCAGTCTCCTTCAGCTTAAAGTAGTCACAGTATGCCAGGGTGCCATATCTTGTGGAAGCATGTCCTAAACCCCATCATAATTCTTTAAATTACGTGACATAATTGAAAAAAATTCTCTATGTTATTCAAAATATGAAAAAAATGAACTTGAAAAACCTAGCTCTTGTTTCATCTTTATGTCTAATTCATGACATTTCCCTGTCATTTAGCTTTATGGTTGCTGTTTTCTAATTTCTTTAACTATAAAATAGTAATAACAATAGAGTCCGCAAGAGATAGTTGTGAGATTTGTAAATCATTTTGATAAAGATTCTCTCTAGAGTGCACTTCTGATTTTTTATTGTAAAAGAAATACTGAGTTATACAAAATATTAATATGGAAATGATTCATATTATTATCTGAAGTAATTGTCTTGCTATGAAAAAGCTGCTTTAGTATCAAAGGGAGTTATAGTATAAAATTATACATATTACTACTGATATTTTAATCACACTGTCAGGGTATTAGTAATATTAATAAGTCAGAATTAGAAAGCCTAAGCAGTCAGATTTTTGGAAAATTAATGACTGAACAGTACATAATATATACGATGTATAGTCAGTGCTTTAAATCCTTACTTTAAAGAATTACATTATACACAGATGTGTTTTATAAATAATTCAGACTAATTTAGATGTATATATAGTGAAAAGTCATTAAAGGGTCTGTTTCATCAAAGATTACCTTTGTCAGTGATTTGGTATACAAATTACCATTTTCCAGCTCAAGGCATATTCCTTAATATATTAAGGTACTTATTGGTGATATTCAGTACTTTTTATGTGCTGTTTTTTTTTTAATCAAGAAAGGAGGGCACAGAGGAGCAGCCTTTATGTTCATCATTCTAAATTACTTGTTTTGCTACCTATTTTTTTTAAGGAATAAAACAAAATTAAAGTCTCTATTGTATACTCAGAATAATAGAAATATAAATATTCTGTGCATTTAAAAAATTCACAGAAGTTACATTACTCTATTTATATCTTATTTCAACTTGTTTTTTCCATTTGATAGCTATTTGTAGTTGATGTATACAGAGTTTGTTCATTCTGAATATTTAAATAATACATATTTTTAAAAATGCTTATTTTAAAGATGAAATATTTAGGTTTGTGCATTGGGAAAACTCAGATTAACTGCCTTCTGAAAAAATAAGTTCCTGAGATTTCCTTTTAGCAAACTTTTGAAACACAGATAACATGACTTCCTGTCTCTCAGTTTCCTGTATCCATGACAACCTGTATTTTACACACCGAGTGTGGAGGAACTAATGTGAAGAGTGGTGTTTCCTGAGCAAATTGTGACTTTAAAAAAAAAAGGTGGAGGGGTGGAGGTCAACAGTGCCACAAAAGAAATGGCAGCCTAGAAATGTCGTTCTTCAGATTTAGAAAGAAAACCGTTGCTTGAATCAGCCGAGTGTTAATAATATGAATTTCCTGTTCTTGGTAAGATTATTTATTTAAATATGAACTTTTAGCTGAAACAAGAAATAATTCGACTTGTAAAAATCCGTAGTTTAAAGAGAGTTTAATTGTTCTGTACTGGATTTGTGTTTTCGAAAATTATGTTGTTAAATTGATAGTAGACTTAAAGTTGATGAAGGGCATATTTATATCCAAGATCTTTATCTCCGCATTATCATTTGTCAATTTTGTTATAGTCAGTTGTAATATTTTAGGTTAACTTAGCAAACATTTTATTTTGCAGTTCATTAAATTTGATTATCATTTTGTTAAACAGTGAGTTAATGGCCTAGAGGTACTAATAATTCTAGAACATATTTCAGACTTATTATTTTATGCTATCACTGTAGTATGATTTATGATATTTGGTATTATGGCTAATCCTAATAAAATAGGGTATAGAATTTCTAAAGAACTTTTTGATGATTTAAAGTTTTACCTTTTCTTTTTGTAGCCAATTTTGATATGAACAGAGAAACCAAGAGCAGGGCTATGTGTGGAGTACGTTTTTCTCTGCCTTGCCTACGACTGTTTCTGCTTGTTGCCTGTTACCTTGTATTGTTTTTCCATAAAGAGATTCTTGGATGTTCGTCTGTTTGCCAGCTCTGCACTGGGAGACAAATTACCTGCCGTAACTTAGGCCTTTCAAGTATTCCTAAGAATTTCCCCGAAAGTACAGTTTTTCTGTATCTGACTGGAAATAATATATCTCATATAAATGAAAGTGAATTCGCTGGACTTCATTCTCTTGTAGCGTTGCATTTAGATAATTCTAGCATTGTGTATGTATATCCAAAAGCTTTTGTTCATTTGAGGCATCTGTATTTTCTGTATCTGAATAATAATTTTATAAAACGCTTGGATCCTGGAATATTTGAGGGACTTTCCAATCTTCGTAATTTATATTTACAGTCTAATCAACTATCTTTTGTTCCAAGAGGAGTGTTTCATGATCTAGTTTCAGTTCAGTACTTAAATCTGCAAAGAAATCGCCTCACTGTCCTCGGGAGTGGTACCTTTGTTGGTATGATTGCTCTTCGGATACTTGATTTGTCAAACAATAAAATTTTGAGAATATCAGACTCAGGCTTTCAGCACCTTGGAAACCTGGATTGTTTGTATCTAGAAGGTAATAATTTAACAAAAGTACCATCAAATACTTTTGAAGTACTTAAGAGTCTTAAAAGACTTTCTTTGTCTCATAACCATATTGAAACAATACAGCCCTTTGCATTTAAAGGGCTTATCAATTTGGAGTATCTCCTCCTGAAAAATTCAAGAATTAAAAATGTTACTAGGGATGGATTTAGTGGAATTAGTAACCTTAAACATTTGATCTTAAGTCATAATGATTTAGAAAATTTAAATTCTGACACATTTAGCTTGTTAAAGAATTTAATTTACCTTAGGTTAGATAGAAACAGAATAATCAGCATTGATAATAATACATTTGAAAACATGGGAGCATCTTTGAAGATTCTTAACCTGTCATTTAATAATCTTACAGACTTACATCCAAGGGTCCTTAAGCCATTGTCTTCATTGATTCATCTTCAGGCAGATTCTAATCCTTGGGACTGTAGCTGCAGACTATTGGGTCTTCGTGACTGGTTAGCATCTTCAGCCATTACTCTAAACATCTTTTGTCAGAATCCCCCATCCATGCGTGGCAGAGCGTTGCATTACGTTAAATGGACTGACTTTACAAATTGTGTTACATCTTCTGCAAATGTATCCAGAACTTGGGCTATAACATCTCTTCATATTTACCACAAGACCACTACGTTAATGATGGCCTGGCATAAAATAACCACAAATGGGAAACATTTGGAAAACACTGAGAGCGTTACTTTCGGGGAACGAATTCGTACTTCACCTGCCGGTAGATTGTTTCAAGAGAATACCTTTGGTAATCCATTACAGACTACTGCAATGCTACCTGTGCAAATACAGCGTTCTTCTCCTGTTAACTTGAACTTGGAAAAAAACAGTGCTCTACCGATTGATGCTGCTTCAGTATCAGGGAAAACATCTCCGATCTGTACACAAGAAGTTGAAAAGCTGAATGAGGCTTTTGACATTTTGCTAGCCTTTTTTATTTTAGCCTGTGTTTTAATTGTTTTTTTGATCTACAAAGTTGTTCAATTTAAACAAAAACTAAAGGCATCAGAAAACTCAGGGGAAAATAGACTAGAATACTACAGCTTTTATCAGTCAGCAAGGTATAATGTAACAGCTTCAATTTGTAACACTTCCCCAAATTCTGTAGAAAGCCCTGGTTTGGAGCAGATTCAACTTCATAAACAAATTGTTCCTGAAAGTGAGGCACAGGTCATTCTCTTTGAACATTCTGCCTTATAATTCAATTAAATAATGGGCTGTAAGAAAACCTCAGTGTCATGGACATGAATAAAACTGAAACATCCTTATAGAATTATAGACTTTATTTGGGTACATAATGGTTTCTATGAGCTTAGTATTAATAAATACAGGTTTTTAATAATTTGTGAATACTGTATTCATTGCGTAAATACTATCTTTGATAGGCACTATATCAAGTAATAATAATAGCTGACATTTCTGTGTACCAAGCAGTATGTTAAATATTTTACATATAACACTGAATCCTTAAAAAACCTACAGGGTAATAATATCTTCATTTTACAGATAGGAAAACCTAGGCAGAGTGAGTTAAGAAACTGTCCCAGATTCCAGAGTACAAGCTTTTAGTTTTCTGCTGTCCTGCTGCCTGGGTGCTAGGGTTATAATTGTGAACAGTATGGACATGGCTTCCTATTTTTGGTAGAGCTTGAAATGTTGGGAAGGGTCCATAGGGTTACTGTATAGTATGGTAAGTACTGCACTTGGAGGTACTGTTCTGTATAACGTATATGGAGATGAGAGAAGGCTTTATACGAAGAGGGACATTGAAACTGGCTTGCAAAGAATAAGTAGACATTAGCCTAGTGAAGAGAGCTGAGTAGTAGGTAGAGATAACATTGTATCAGAAGGGTTGAAGAAATAGAATACTGCTTTCAGGAACTAAAATTCACTCCATCTGGAGTTGTAAATGGTATTGAGATCTGCAGCTAGAGAGAAAAATCAGATGATGAAGGATGTTGTAATTTCATGTTTTTCCCTGGGGCAGCAGGGGGCCATGGAAGGATCTTAAGCAATGGTAAAAGTAGCAAATGCTATTGTTTGATGACACACTCAGTGCTTCTTTTAAGCATTTAGCATTTGGCAAATATAAACTGAAAGTGCACTGTTTCTGGAAGTAACAAGACTAGAACCAGGATTGATCTGAATCATTAATCCGGGGGAGAGATGCTGGAGGCCTGGACCAGGGTATTGGCAGAGAGGATGGATGGATTCTAGAGCTAGGTGCCTTGATGATTGGCTGAGGAGTGGCAGATGAGGGAAAAATCATATGTTAGGTTTTTGGGAAATATTTGCCTTAAGATCACAGGCAACATTTTAGAAAACTTCTGTTCATTTATAAACCACATACAGAACGAAATAGACCTGTTTGAGTCACCACTTAGGTCAAGAAATAGAACATTCAAACAGAACATATACGTGGACTATTCTTAAACTTGAGGATTATAGAGATAGACAAGTGTTCAAGCTTTAAGGTGGAGGGGGACCAATATGTAATTATGACATTTTTACTCCATTATCTTACCCACACCACAACAAAAACAGCAAAATTTGTCATGTTTGTTCTTAAGGGTTGTGAAAATGGCGGGGAGGGGGCGGAAGAGGGGGAAGCCTGAAAGCCTTTTCCAAGGCTCTGACAATCAGCTTCAGTGTTAGGTCTTCCTACCCACCCAGTTGACTGCACATGTACTTCCCCCGCCCCGTCCTGTTGCACTTCTTGTCCTTCCCACGTCTCTGCTTGTCTTCTGTTACTAGGCCAGACTAAAAGACATATGCATGGACTTGTAATGTGTTGTGCTGCTCTGGACTAAGAGTAAAGAGATGGGGTAGGTGAAACCAAAGAGAAGGTTGTTCTCTTTACCAGTTAGACTTCGTTTATATGCATCACCCACTGAATAATAATAATTTTTTTTTTCTCCTTAGAAGGCCTGTTTCATTTCTCATTAAAACTTGTACTTTTCTGTTATTGGACTTAATGATGAGGCCTTAGGTGGGTGAGGAGGGATATGAATCAGTAGTATCATTATTATCTAGATTGTTAATGATTTCATAGTTAGGGAGCACTATTAACGAGATAATGGGTCCACTTTTTTCAGTATTACACCATCTCAAGTATAGTTTTTAAAAACATTTATAATGGTGAGGTCATGCATTCAACCCCATAATTATCAAATCTATTCCATTCTTTTATATTAAAAAAAAAAAACAAGAAAAACACGAGAACCAGTTTGTCAAGTGATTCCTATAAGCACTGAAAACTAGTATTGGTTAGGTTTTTTCACCCTAATGTCTTTTCCAAACGGTTCTACATCAGTCATTGATCATCTCCTTTTTATGGAACTTTAGTATATCTTCATTGAACAGTATTTCTTAAAGCATGGTCTTCCTGTTGAAAATCATGTAAAATGGCAGTTTCTTCCCATCCCACTACACACAGATCATCGTAGTTATTTCTTATTGTCTTAAAGAGAATGGCTTGCTTTTTCCCCCCACCTCTCTGCACTCATTAAAAAAAAGTTAATTGGAAGAATGGTTTATAATATGAGCTTCCCAGGTGGCACTAGTGGTAAGAAAAAAAAAAAAAAATCTGCCTACCAATGCAGGAGATGCAAGAGACGTGGGTTTTTTCACTGGGTTGGGAAGATCCCCTGGAGTAGGAAATATTCTTGCCTGGAAAATTCCATGGACAGAGGAGCCTGGAGGGCTACAGTCCACGGGGTCACATAGAGTCAGACACGACTGAGCATACACACATACAACGGGAGAATGGTTTATAATATGAAAGACTTAGTAAGGATAATTGTTGGGTATAAATTTTTATTTTTTAATAACTTAGTGAATATCCACATGAATTTTTTTTATCCTGTTTACTTGCTAACATTTGTCAATGGTCACTTTTCATGTGACCATGAAGAGAATTAACTGTGTAGAAAGATGTATGTTTCCATTTAAGTGACAGAAATATTTTCAGCCTAGGTCCTGGAAGATAGAGGAGAGGGGACCTGATTTTAGTGTAAATGGTGTGATAGGAATTCTGGAATAAGACCGACATATCAGGGCTTTTTCCTTTTTTTTTTTTCCCCCAGTATACTGTTCTTTACTTAGACTTGTTAATATAAGCAGAAAAGTATACTTTAGAGAATATTTTATTTGGTTGTGGCTTTTAGTGCTTAAAAATGTATTTATTTTCTTAAATTACCCTAAGTTCATCCACCCTCTAACTTAGGATTTGATGTGAATTCAAATATTATTAGGTACAGTATACAAGTTGTGATCTAGTTAGAGCAGAGAAAATTTTAAAGTGACTAAAGTTCTGGTTTCTTTTTGGGGCTTGCTACTATGAAAAACTTAAATCATCAACTTTAGGTTATAAAACTGTTCAGAACAGGTAATTTAAAATTTTGTGTTCTTGTAAATGTTGTGTTCCTGAATACCTGTTTTTCTCCAGGGCCCAAGGGGATGAAGATGTGATGTTAAGTATGTAAATTCATCACATCGAGAAGTTATTTAAGACACATGGTCTATGATGATGAATCAGTGCTCACTAGAAAATTACCAATAAAAGTTGGACAAGTGAAAAGAAACTAGAGTCCTGTTCACATTTAATCTGTTACTTATTGTTTGGGTAACCAGATGAATATTAGAATTTTTTTTGATTTGTGCCTTTGGGATTAAGAATTTTGCATTATCTTTCTAGGGGCATTTTGTTTTCTGAACACCTGTTGTTGAGTGTGTAATGATACAAAAGGACAGAAATAGTTTTAAGTCACCATGATTTTTTAAAGTTGGGTGAAAAACACAAGAAAGAAGGATTTTTTTTTCTTTAGTATTGTGCATAGTTTTCAAAAGTAAGGAAAAAAATCACTTTCCATGAAGTTTCTGCAATTCACATATTCTGCAGGTACTTTTATATACCCGGAAAGTAACCTCAAAATGTCATACCTCTAGGAAATACTAAGATTAAGAGCTATAGTTTCGCTCCTGTGCATTTGACTAAAAAAGAAAGTTTACTAAAAGTGGAATTGTTTTCAATGATCAGGTGATCTTTACCTACTGAGTAAAATTTTTCATGCTCTCACCTATTGTTTGTGTATATATACATATATATATATATTATGTATATACACACATATACACAAAACAAGCAGATGTTTAAAAAGGCCTGCTTTCTTTCTGTAGTGAAGGTTAACTCTGGTCTGTGCAAATAATGTGTCAACCAAATATATACAATAAGAAAAAAGTGATAAGTAAAAAGGAAGATTATTAATACTTCTTGCCCTTCAGTTTTAATTTTATTGTCTTTTTTCATCCTTGAGGTTAAACATTCCTTGCATTATCTAAGATGAATGTTTCAGACATAGGTTTCAATACAACAACTTTCTGTTCTGTTTTCTGCCTCATATCTGGAGTAGAAGAATCAGTTGTAATATGTTACCTACAGTTTAGTTACCCATACTTGTAATTTAAAAAAGAAATAAGTAAAAATAATATTGTTTATAAAACAAGGGAGGGCAGTTTTTGAGCTTTGGGGATCATAAATTCCCATGATTATTTATTCTGTATTCCCATGATGCATAATGTTACCCTAAGGGACTCCAGGAGGTCTTCCTGGCCCAGGAATCAGACTCACAGACAGGCCTGGGTTCAATCCCTGGGTTGAATAGATCCCCTGGAGAAGGGAGTGGCTACTGATTACAGTATTCTTGCCTGGAGAATTCCATGGACAGTGAAGCCTGGTGGGCTACAGTCCCTGCAGTCGCAGAGTTGGATATGACTGAGTGACTAACATTTTCACTTTTCACTTTCCACTTGGGA
Source organism: Bison bison bison (assembly GCF_000754665.1). Lineage (NCBI taxonomy): Eukaryota > Metazoa > Chordata > Mammalia > Artiodactyla > Bovidae > Bison > Bison bison. The sequence continues at coordinate 1,565,207 of NW_011494790.1, forward strand.
AGCCCAAGTTAATTGATCAGTTCAGTTCAGTTCAGTCGCTCAGTCATGTCCAACTCTTTGCGACCCCATGAATCACAGCATGCCAGGCCTCCCTGTCCATCACCAACTCCCGGAGTTCACCCAGACTCACGTTCATCGAGTCAGTGATGCCATCCAGCCATCTCATCCTCTGTCGTCCCCTTCTCCTCCTGCCCCCAATCCCTCCAAGCATCAGAGTCTTTTCCAATGAGTCAACTCTTGG
>NW_011494790.1:1565965-1567188 GCF_000754665.1 Bison bison bison
ACAGTTTATTGTGATCCACACAGTCAAAGGCTTTGGCATAGTCAATAAAGCAGAAATAGATGTTTTTCTGGAACTCTCTTGCTTTTTCCATGATCCAGCAGATGTTGCCAATTTGATCTCTGGTTCCTCTGCCTTTTCTAAGACCAGCTTGAACATCTGGAAGTTCATGGTTCACATATTGCTGAAGCCTGGCTTGGAGAATTTTGAGCATTACTTTACTAGCGTGTGAGATGAATGCAATTGTGTGGTAGTTTGAGCATTCTTTGGCATTGCCTTTCTTTGAGATTGGAATGAAAACGGACCTTTTCCAGTCCTATGGCCACTGCTGAGTTTTCCAAATTTGCTGGCATATTGAGTGCAACACTTTCACAGCATCATCTTTCAGGATTTGAAATAGCTCAACTGGAATTCCACCACGTCCACTAGCTTTGTTCATAGTGATGCTTTCTAAGGCCCACTTGACTTCACATTCCAGGATGTCTGGCTCTAGGTCAGTGATCACACCATCATGATTATCTGGGTCGTGAAGATCTTTTTTGTATAGTTCTTCTGTGTATTCTTGCCACCTCTTCTTAATATCTTCTGCTTCTGTTAGGTCCATACCATTTCTGTCCTTTATTGAGCCCATCTTTGCATGAATTGTTCCCTTGGAATCTCTGATTTTCTTGAAGAGATCTCTAGTCTTTCCCATTCTGTTGTTTTCCTCTATTTCTTTGCATTGATTGCTGAAGAAGGGTTTCTTATCTCTTCTTGCTATTCTTTGGAACTCTGCATTCAGATGCTTATATCTTTCCTTTTCTCCTTTGCTTTTCGCTTCTCTTCTTTTCACAGCTATTTTTAAGGCCTCCCTAGACAGCCATTTTCCTTTTTTGCATTTCTTTTCCATGGGGATGGTCTTGATCCCTGTCCCCTGCACAATGTCACGAACCTCAGTCCATAGTTCATCAGGCACTCTATCTATCAGATCTAGGCCCTTAAATCTATTTCTCACTTCCACTGTATAATCATAAGGGATTTGATTTAGGTCATACCTGAATGGTCTAGTGGTTTTCCCTACTTTCTTCAATTTAAGTCTGATTTTGGCAATAAGGAGTTCATGATCTGAGCCACAGTCAGCTCCCGGTCTTGTTTTTGCTGACTGTATAGAGCTTCTCCATCTTTGGCTGCAAAGAATATAATCAGTCTGATTTCAGTGTTGACCATCTGGTGATGTCCATGTATAG
>NW_011494790.1:1567288-1567629 GCF_000754665.1 Bison bison bison
CTTTCTGCCATAAGGGTGGTGTCATCTGCATATCTGAGGTTATTGATATTTCTCCGTGCAATCTTGATTCCAGCTTGTGTTTCCTCCAGTCCAGCATTCCTCATGATGTACTCTGTGTATAAGTTGAGTAAACAGGGTGACAATATACAGCCTTGACGTACTCCTTTCCCTATTTGGAACCAGTCTGTTTTTCCATGTCCAGTTCTAACTGTTGCTTCCTGACCTGCATACAAATTTCTCAAGACGCAGATCAGGTGGTCTGGCATTCCCATCTCTTTCAGAATTTTCCACAGTTTATTGTGATCCACACAGTCAAAGGCTTTGGCATAGTCAATAAAGCA
>NW_011494790.1:1567729-1576506 GCF_000754665.1 Bison bison bison
CCCTGCACAATGTCACGAACCTCAGTCCATAGTTCATCAGGCACTCTATCTATCAGATCTAGGCCCTTAAATCTATTTCTCACTTCCACTGTATAATCATAAGGGATTTGATCCAGGGTCATACCTGAATGGTCTAGTGGTTTTCCCTACTTTCTTCAATTTAAGTCTGATTTTGGCAATAAGGAGTTCATGATCTGAGCCACAGTCAGCTCCCGGTCTTGTTTTTGCTGACTGTATAGAGCTTCTCCATCTTTGGCTGCAAAGAATATAATCAGTCTGATTTCAGTGTTGACCATCTGGTGATGTCCATGTATAGAGTCTTCTCTTGTGTTGTTGGAAGAGGGTGTTTGTTATGACCAGGGCATTTTCTTGGCAAAACTCTATTAGTCTTTGCCCTGCTTCATTCCGTATTCCAAGGCCAAATTTGCCTGTTACTCCAAGTGTTTCTTCACTTCCTACTTTTGCATTCCAGTCCCCTATAATGAAAAGGACATCTTTTTTGGGTGTTAATTCTAAAAGGTCTTATAGGTCTTCATAGAACTGTTCAACTTCAGCTTCTTCAGCGTTACTGGTTGGGGCATAGACTTGGATTACTGTGAAATCGAATGGTTTGCCTTGGAAACGAACAGAGATCATTCTGTCATTTTTGAGATTGCATCCAGGTACTGCATTTCGGACTCTTTTGTTGACCGTGATGGCTACTCCATTTCTCTGAGGGATTCCTGCCCAATGGTCATCTCAGTTAAATTCACCCATTCCAGTCCATTTCAGTTCGCTGATTCCTAGAATGTCGACATTCACTCTTGCCATCTCTTGTTTGACCACTTCCAGTTTGCCTTGATTCATGGAGCTGACATTCCAGGTTCCTATGCAATATTGCTCTTCCCAGCGTTGGACCTTGCTTCTATCACCAGTCACATTCACAGCTGGGTATTGTTTTTGCTTTGGCTCCATCCCTTCATTCTTTCTGGAGTTATTTCTCCACTGATCTCCAGTAGCATATTGGGGACCTACTGACCTGGTGAGTTCCTCTTTCAGTATCCTATCATTTTGCCTTTTCATACTGTTCATGGGTATCCTGGTATAAATCCACCTGCTTTTAATACTCAGTAAGCCAGTCTACTGAAGTCTGCTCAGGGGACTACACTAAGATAAAGCTTTGGCTTTAATAATCAGCTCTCAGGGGTTTTTTTTGTTTGTAAACTCCTGAATGTTGTTTTTCTCCTGTGCTGTAGAAAACCTCAGGTTCCATGGATACAGAAGACCTCTTGTACTATATCATTTTAAAGTATAAGGGACTTGAGCACCCATGGATATCCAAGCACAGCTTATAGACTAGCATGGAGTTTGGCTAAGTCTTTCAGGGGCAGTAGATGGCTGTGTCCTAGCTAATGTGAGCTGCCACTCATGGTACACACTGGTTTCAGAAAATTAAAATTTCTAAAAGTACATGGTCTCCTCTGGCTACTTTTTACTTCTGCACATAATACCTGACAGTAGATTCGAATGGATTTACACCAGAAGACTACTGTTAGGAGATGATACACTGAGAATTCCAATAGTGTGTTACTCATAAGTACAGTATGTAGCACACATAAAAGGAAAAATTGAGCTTTTTTCATAAACAAAAATAGTATAATACCTAATTCTTGGCTTGTTGTGTTTAAAGAAATAATGTATATAAGGATATAATGGATATCCTTTATCCTAAGGATAAAGGGGGAAGATTCCCTGGAGAAGGAAATAGCAACCAACTCTAGTACTGTTGCCTGGAAAATCCCATGGATGGAGAAACCTGGTAGGCTATGGTACATGGGGTTGCAAAGAGTCAGACACGACTGAGCGACTTCACTTTCACTTTTCGCTTTCTCCCAGTTAGATCTCTGCCTCTTGTGTCCTTTTGTGTGCAGCATGGGTCACATTTTAGTGAAAAAAAAAAAAAAAAAGACAGACTGACTGAGGTTGCCTCACCTCAGTTCTTCACCCCTACAAGACAGGAGTCTGTCCAGACTCCTCTTGGCAGAGCTAGAAATTCATGTGCAGGCAGAGGAGGGAAGAAAGGGGTTGAATCCGATGGTCACTTGACTGACTTCTCTAAGCCTGAGTAAGCCACGGGCCAGGACAAGTCTTTCTTCTGACTGGTGTGTGCAGGCAGGGTAGAGGGTGGACCTGTGTCCTCTGGCCAGTGTCCAGTCTGCTTCTGGGAATATCCTTATCCCATCTTCTGTCAGATTTTGACACTTCTTTTTGTCAGTCATTCACTAATTGTATTTTTTGGCTTTCTGTAAACCTCAGGTTCCTAAACCTGTTAGATTTCTGTCAGAACTGTTTAAGCTTTATTCTGGTTCCAGCAGTGTCAGCTAAACAGTCTCTTCATTTATGAGAAAGGGGTGAAGTTACTGCTTTGGCAGTAACCGTGCAGTCAAAAGTTTATCTTGTCCATGTTGCAGTTTGATTATCATAATCTGTTCTCAGCTCATTCCATAAATGTGCATATCTGAATTGAGGCCTGATTACGTAGAACTGTTATTTTCTAATTATGGCAAAGATACGTCCTCTTACCCTCTCCTCAGAAGTGTGTGCCCATGCCGGTAGCTCCAGCAGTGATCAGTATGATTTATTGTTGTTTGAGTGGCCAAGTCATGTCCGATGCTTTTTGGGACCCCCATGGACTGCAGCCCCCTAGGCTCCTCTGTCCATGTGATTTTCCAGGCAGTAATACTGGAGTGTGTTGTCGTTTCCTCTCCAAGGGATCTTCCTGACCCAGAAATAGAACCCCAGTCTCCTGCATTGACAGGCAGATTCTTTACCACTGTGCCACCTGGGAAGCCCATATGTGTGTGTGTGTGTGTGTATTCTTTTTCAGATTCTTCTCCATTGTAGATTTTGATAACATACTGAATATTGTTTCCTATGCTATACAGTAGGTCCTTCTTGATAACCTACTTCATATATACTAATATATATCTCTTAATCCCAAATTCCTAATTTATCCTCCCCCACTTTCCCTCTTTGGTATCCATAAGTTTGTTTTCTATGTCTTTGAGTCTATTTGTTTCATAAATAAGTTACTTTGTATCATTTTTTAGATTTCACCTATTAAGTGATATCATACAATATTTGTCTTTGTCTGTTTTAGCTTTCTTCACTTAATACGATAATCGCTCAGTCCATTCGTGTTGCTGCAAATGGTATTATTTCGTTCTTTTTTATGCCTGAGTAGTATCCCAGTGTGTGTATATGTGTATGTGTGTATATAAACCTCATCTTCTTTATCCATTTGTCTGCACGTGGATATTTAGTTGTTTCCTTGTTTTGGCTATTATAAATTATGTTGCTTTGAACTTTGTGGAGCTTGTATTTTTTTGAATTAGAGTTTTCATCTTTTCTGGATTTATGCCCAGAGTGAGATTGCTGGATCATAGTGGTAACTCCATTTTCCGTTTTTTAAGGAACATTTGTTCTGGTCTCTATAGTGGATGCACCAAGTACAGTCCCACCAACAGTGTAGGAGGGTTCCTTTTCCTCTACATCCTCTCCAGTATTTCTTATTTGTACACTTTTTGATGATGGCCATTCTGACTGGTATGAGGGGATACTTCATTGTAGTTTTGATTTGCATTTCTCTAATAATTAGCAGTGTTGAGCATCTTTTCATGTGCCTATTGGCTCCAGTACCTTTTTCTAAGATGTTTCTCACTGAACCACATAAGGCAAACTCTGTTTCTTCAGAGATTTTTTTTTAGTTCTTTTTTTTTCCCCACTTTATTATTTTTTTAAATTTGAGTGTAACTACTTTGTGCTGTATGCTAAATCGCTTTAGTTGTGTCCAATTCTTTGTGACCCCGTGGGCTGTAGCCGGCTAGGCTCTTTTTCCATGGAATTCTCCAGGCAAGAATACTGCAGTGGGTTACCATTTCCTTCTCCAAGGGATCTTCCCAGCCCAGGGATCGAACCCACGTTTCTCGCGTCTCCTGCACTAGCAGGCAGGTTCTTTACCACTGGCACCACCTGGGAAGCCCCTCACCGCTTTACAGCCTTGTGTACACAGTGTGAATCAGCTGTAGGACCTAGAGGGGTGGCATGGGGGAGTGGGAGAAGGTGTTTAGTTCTTATGTGAAGGATACATAGTGATATCAAAAATGTATACTATTTCAATAGGCTGTTATATACACATTAAAATGTAACAGTGGTATCAACTTTTTATTGTTTTGCCGACCTGTTGATTTAGTTCTCTAAAATCTGATCACACTTGAGAGTACAGACATATGATTTTATACTGTGTTGGCTTTGGGAACTACTTTACTGAATATTTTAAAACTTAATTATGCTTATTAATGCAGTATGCGAAACATGATATGTCTCGTAGGAATGATACTGTGAATTCTCTGGAGAAAAGAGTTAAGTAATTAAAATTTTTAGATTATTTTAAAATTCAAATAGCATAATTTTGTGTACCAGTGGATGGTTATATACTTCTCCTTTTTTAAAGTCAGGCCTATTAAGGTATAGTTCACATAGAGTAAAACCTCTTATAAGCATACAGTTTTGACAGATATACACAGTATATAACAGTACCACCCTCAAAGCACAGTATGTAACCATCACCCCAAAAGTTCCCTTGTGGCCCCTTTGCCTGACAACCACTGATGAAGTAATTTTGCCTTTCCAGAAAGTCACATACATAAGTGAAGTCATGCAGAATATAGCCTTTCAGATCTGTTTTTCTTAGCATAATGTTTTTTGAGATTTTTTTCCAACTTGTTGCATGTATCTCTAGTTTGTTTCCTTTTATTGCTGATTGTTCTGTTGGACAGGTGACGCACAGTTTATCCATTTGTTACTTGGTGGACATTCGGACCATTTGTAGTTTGGGGTTATGAATAAAGCTACTATAAATATTCACATACAGTTCTGAGAATACTTGTTTTGGTCTTGGGTAAATACCTAGGAATGAGATTGCTTACATGTATGGAATGTTTAACTTTATAAAAGTTGTGAATGTTTTTTTCCAAAGTGGATGTTTATTCTTACTGGCACTGTATGAGAGGTCCTATTATTTCTCACTCTTGCCAGCACTTGGTATTGTCAGTCTTCATCGTTTTACTTTTTATTAAAATCTCATTACAGCTTTAATTTGCATTTCCTTTGATGACTAATGAATGATATTGAGCATTTTTTCAAGTGCTCATATGCCATCTGTATGTCTTACTTGGGGAAGTATCTGTTCAAATATTTGCCCCATTTTTTAAATTGAGTTATTTGTTGTCTGAGTTATCAGAGCCAGATCTTTCTCAGATGTTTGTTTTACAGATATTTTTTCACAGTCTATGGCTTCAACATTTTGTACCTTTATCTTTTTAATTATAACATTAACATAAGACTATTATAATAAAGAATGTTAAAGTATTTCTTTCACATCTAATCTACCCACGTAAGTATTTAAGCATACTGGTAAAAGTATTTCTGCTTTAAGACATACGTTTTGAAAGTTTCATTTATACTTTCACACTAAAATTTATCTTCATGTTCAAGAGGATAGTTAGGGAGGGAAAAAAGCAATTGTCTGTTGAAATAATCCATTTCAATATGTTTTGCTCTTCTTGTATTCTAGTGTTATCCAGGATAAATTCTGTGGTATTATAAACATCTCAGTGGAGGGCCTACATGACGTCATGACTGAAGATCCTGAAACGGGAACTTACAAAGAGTAGGTGTATCATTTAATTAATTGCACTTGAACTTCGGTAATTAATTATACCCTACGTTATTTTTGTTTATCATAACCATATAAGCATCATATGGCAGCTTTTAAATTTTGTCTTTATAAAAGAAAACTTTTGTTATTTTGCTTGTAATATTGTTTCATCTTGAGATAAGCTAAATTTTTTTATAGTGAAATTTTGAATTGGGGTTCTTTGGTCTAGTCAGTCATTTTATGTCTTGACATTAGGTTTTAAAAAAATATTGCAAGTGTAGTTTGTCATATAAATTCCCTTTTTAAGATTTTTAAATTATTTTTAATTGAGGATACTTGCTTTACAGTATTGTGTTGGTTTCTACATACATCAACATGAATCAGCCATAGGTATATGTATGTCCTGTCCTTGAACCCCCCTCCCACCTCCCACCCCATCCCACTAGGCATACCACCTTGAATACGCCTGATCTTGTCTTTCAAAATATTTTGAATATGTTTTTCCACTAACAGTGTTCCCTTGCCCTTCAGGCAAGTTATGGAGAAAAAGGGGAGTGGATTAGCATCCTATATTTGTATTTGACTGGTTGAAGCATCACTGGCTCCTCTAAGATAGTAGAGGGTCACATGGTACTTGACTAGTTCCAAAAGACAGTAGTAAAATTTTGGTTGATCCTTGTACAGGGTGGACGGGGGTTTGGGGCTCCAACCCTCTTCACAGTTGAAACTCCAAATATAACTTTACAGTTGACCCTCTATGTCTGAAATTCTGTATCTGTGGATTCAACGAAGCACAGATCGTGTAGTACTGTAATATGTGTAGCACTGTTATATGAGTTTATTGAAAAAAATCTACACAGTTCAAATCTGTGCTGTTCAAAGGTCAACTGTATTCTTCAGGAGCTTAGTTAAAATCATGTTATCAGGATTGCTGATAATCTCACATTTATCTGTTAATTTGAATAAAATTTTTAATCATCATATCATTTCATAGTAGAATTATCACACCTTTCCTCTTAATACTGATATTAATAAAGGGAATATTTCATATAATGATAAGGAAGGCTTCATGAGATTCCAGACTGCCTGACTTCTCCTCAGTAATGTATTTAGCCTGTTTTCCTGGCTTGAGGATGGCCATTCTAACAGGTGTGATATGATATTTGTGGTTTGGGTTTCCATCTCTCTGATGATTGATGATGTTGAGATCTTTTCTGTGTCTGTTGGCCGTCTGTATGTCTAATTTGGAAAAATGTCTGTGCAGATCCTCTGACTGTTTTTTAATCAGATTGTTTGATTTTTTGGTATTGAGTTGAATCAGTTGATATATTTTGGACCTTAACCCCTTATCAAATGCACGATTTGTAAATACTTTCTTTAATCAAGTTGCCTTTTCCTTCTGTTGGAGGTTTCCTTTGCTGTACACAAGTCTTTGGTTTGATGTAGCCCCACATGTTTGTTTTTGTTGCTTTTGTTTTCAGAGCAGATATAAAAAATCATCACCAAGACCAGTGTGAAGGAGCTAACCACTGTGTTTTCTTGTAGGAGTTTTATTGTTTCAGGTCTTAAGTTCAAGTCTTTGATTCATTTTGAGTTAATTTTTTGTGTTTAGTTTATCTTTTAGTTTCATCTTTTTGCATGAGTTTCTTTTTAGTTAATAGAGCTCTTTATTAAACCAGGAAAATATATCAATGATGCTTATAATTTGCCTTCTGCTTGTCTTTGTTTAGACCGGATTCCCTTTTTTTCCTTAAATAATACATTGTTCTCAGGCACATTGAGAAATGAGGTTGACAACCTGTTGCCAAATTTGGGAATAAGGAAGAAAGGAGACTCATAAGTTGTGGTTTTATAGTTAGAGAGTACAAAACATATTGCCATCAAGGATGTAATTTTTTTAGAAACAAAAATAAAATGTAGGCTTTTATAAGCATTTTCCCCCCTCTTGACATATTGACTCACCAGACAGCTTTTCATAATGGAATAGAGAATATCCGAAGCAGCCTTGTTTCCTTGACTCTGACTTAGCCCCTCTGTATTATCCTAACTTGTGTTGGTCTCAGTGACCTCCTTGACGCCTCTCTCCAGTTAATCCTTCTGATCCATTCTGTTCCACTTCTTAAAAATTAGAAGCCCACTTTTGTATAGCATGAAGTTGATGGGACACTGTTCTTTGCTGATCTTCAGTTTACATTAATTGGCCTTTTCTCTTCCTCTCTAAATTCTTTCCCCTTTCCCAAATGTGCCATTTCCTTTGACTCATAACATTTCTTCTCCTTGGTAGGTCATGCCCTCAGCATTGCCCTGTGTAGCAAATACCTCCTTCTAGATTCCTTTCCATAATCTCAGTAAAAAGTCATTGCTTCCTTCTCTGCTTCTTGGTGGCTTCGATGGAAAAGAATCTGCCTGCAGTGTAGGAAACCTGGGTTCGATCCCTGGGTTGGGAAGATTCTCTGGAGAAGGGCATGGCTACTCACACCACTATTCTTGGCTGGGAAATCCCATGGACAGAGGAGCCTGGCGGGCTACACTTCATGGGGTCACAAAGAGTCAGACAGGGCTAACAGGAGCAACTGACACTTTCACTTTCTGTTCCTTCACGGCACTTTGTCTATACTATGAACATACAACTGTTCAGTTCAGTTCAGTCCGACTCTGTGACCCCATGAATTGTAGCACACCAGGCCTCCCTGTCCATCACCAACTCCCGGAGTTCACTCAAACTCACATCCATTGAGTCGGTGATGCCATCCAGCCATCTCATGCTCTGTTGTCCCCTTGTCCTCTTGCCCCCAATCCCTCCCAGCATCAGAGTCTTTTCCAATGAGTCAACTCTTCGCGTGAGGTGGCCAAACTATTGGAGTTTCAGCTTTAGCATCAGTCCTTCTAATGAACACCCAGGACTGATCTCCTTTAGGATGGACTGATTGGATCTCCTTACAGTCCAAGGGACTCTCAAGAGTCTTCTCTCACACCACAGTTCAAAAGCATCAATTCTTTGGTGCTCAGCTTTCTTCACAGTCCAACTCTCACATCCATACATGACCACTGGAAAAACCATAACCTTGACTAGACGGAC
>NW_011494790.1:1576606-1580353 GCF_000754665.1 Bison bison bison
GCAGTCACCATTGCAGTGATTTTGGAGCCCCCAAAAATAAAGTCTGACAGTGCTTCCACTGTTTCTCCATCTATTTGCCATGAAGTGATGGGACCAGATGCCATGATCTTAGTTTTCTGAATGTTGAGCTTTAAGCCAACTTTTTCACTCTCCTCTTTCACTTTCATCAAAAGGCTTTTTAGTTCCTCTTCACTTTCTGCCATAAGGGTGGTGTCATCTGCATATTTGAGGTTATTGATATTTCTCCCAGCAATCTTGATTCCAGCTTGTGCTTCCTCCAGTCCAGCGTTTCTCATGATGTACTCTGCATATAAGTTAAGTAAGCAGGATGATAATATACAGCCTTGACATACTCCTTTTCCTATTTGGAACCAGTCTGTTGTTCCATGTTCAGTTCTAACTGTTCCTTCCTGACCTGCATATAGGTTTCTCAAGAGGCAGGTCAGGGGGTCTGGTATTCCCATCTCTTTCAGAATTTTCCACAGTTTATTGTGATCCACACAGTCAAAGGCTTTGGCATAGTCAATAAAGCAGAAATAGATGTTTTTCTGGAACTCTCTTGCTTTTTCGATGATCCAGTGGATGGTGGCAATTTGGTTTCTGGTTCCTCTGCCTTTTCTAAAACCAGCTTGAACATCTGGAAGTTCATGGTTCACATATTGCTGAAGCCTGGCTTGGAGAATTTTGAGCATTACTTTACTAGCGTGTGAGATGAGTGCAGTTGTGTGATAGTTTGAGCATTCTTTGGCATTGCCTTTCTTTGGGATTGGAATGAAAACGGACCTTTTCCAGTCCTGTGGCCACTGCTGAGTTTTCCAAATTTGCTGGCAAATTGAGTGTAGCACTTTCACAGCATCATCTTTTAGGATTTGAAATAGCTCAACTGGAATTCCATCACCTCCACTAGCTTTGTTCGTACAACTGTTAGTTGCCTATATTCAATTTAGTGGTCATAAGAGGATTTGAGGCAATGAATAAGTAAAGCACATGCTCTTTGTGACTGAAAACTATTAATATGGGGTTGAAGGAACTTAAACAAGAAATCTTGAATGGAGAAACATGCCATCCAGGTGTAAAACAGCCTTGACTTTACTAACTACCAGGGCAAAGAAAATCATTTGGAATTACATGGTTCCTGGTATCATATAGAAGGAAGTAGGTGTATCAAGAGAGGGAGACTGTTTCTTGCCCTGAATCCAGAAGTGAATTTTTGGTAAGATATTTTTGTGATACTTATATAAGGGACTGTAAAAGGATTTTCAGCTGCAAGTAAGAGAAACCCCTGAGTCAGCTGACTTTAACAATAAAAAAGCAATTGCAGGTGAGAGAGGGTTTCTCAGGTGGTGCTTAGTGGTAACGAACCCACCTCCCAATGCAGGAGACCTAAGAGACGCAGGCTTGATCCCTGAGTTGGGAAGATCTCCTGTAGGAGGGCATGGCAACTCACTCCAGTATTCATGACTGGAGAATCCCATGGACAAAGGAGTCTGGCAGGCTATGGTCCATAGGATCACAAAGAGTCTGACACGGCTAAAGTGACTTAGCACGCATGGATGTGAGTGGGAGGCTCTTGGATTAGGTATTCGTGACCACACAATACCTTAAAGACCCAGTTCTTCCTACCCCGTCCCCTCAACACATGAACTTCGTGTGCAGGCTACTTACCGTCATTGTCAAAAGTAGTTCTCGACTCTACAGTTCGTGACGCTGCCAGTGCCAGCCAGGAGTCATCTTTTTCCTTGTGTCGTTTTAACATCATAGGACACTGTCCTAGAAGTCATTTCATCCGATTTCTCTCCATATCTAATTGGCTAGAAGTTCTTAAACATACTCATATTGAAAGCAGTCATTGACCAGGGGAATAGGATTTCCTTGATTGCTTACTGAGCCACCAGCGTTGGGGCTCAGATCAGCTTTTTCTGAAGCATATGGTGGACATGAAACAGGAGGATAACTGACAAGTTCAGGGCTCAAGTTGGGAAGGAGGACAATTACACAGGTGACCTAAGTGTCCACTGCAGAGACCAATGGAATAGCATCAGTTCTAGTTTTCTCATCTCCTTAAAAAGTGGGTTTCTATAGATTAAATAAAAGTTGTACCTTTAAGCCAGAAATAATAATTTCATATTGCATGCTAATACTGTTGGTTGTGTTTGGCTGGTTGGTTTCTTGTTGGGAAAGATTTTGAGTTAGCCAGCTAGAGTGCCTGGATGTATTTAGTGAATAAGTGTAGAATGTGAGGGGTGGCTGCCTATGCTTATATGTTAGCTGTCCCTGTTTTAAGCTGTTGTTATTATAATTTTATTTACAATTACTTTTATTGCACTCACAGCCCACATCTTTTAGCTTAGTAAAATTCTATTAACTTTCACCTTGCTTTTTGTGTAAAACATGATTCCCTATCTTTAATCTTTGTCAACAAAATTAGATTTGATTTTTACTTAAAGATTTTCCTGCAGGAGAAAATTTCAGCTTTGGGCTTTTCAAATTTTTTTTCACTTTCCGCCTTTCAGAGACCCAAATGAATGCAATTTTCAGAATTGCAAAGTACAAATATCTCTCCCTCTGACAAAAATGTGTATATTTATATCCAGAGTATACTTTATTATTAATAAATCTTTAGGGAAGGGAGAAGAGAGAGCTTTTCACTGTACAAGTAAGTTAACAGATTTTTGAAATGTAGTGAAAGAATTTGATACAGTATAAAACTTACTTCCATGGAGATCCAGATTCATCACAATTAAAATTCAAGTCTGCTGCATACTTCAGACGGAGAAGGCAATGGCAACCCACTCCAGTACTCTTGCCTGGAAAATCCCATGGACAGAGGAGCCTGGTAGGCTACAGTCCATGGGGTCGCTAAGAGTCAGACACGACTGAGCGACTTCACTTTCACTTTTCACTTTCATGCATTGGAGAAGGAAATGGCAACCCACTCCGGTGTTCTTGCCTGGAGAATCCCGGGGATGGTGGAGCCTGGTGGGCTGCCATCTATGGGCTCGCACAGAGTCGGACACGACTGAAGTGACTTAGCAGTAGCAGCAGCAGCATACTTCAGAGAGCTAATGTGAAGGAGGTCCATCTTATTATTTATTTCTAATACAAACTAGAATCGAAACTTTTCTTAGATTTTTCACTTTATTAAATACCTTTGGAGTTGAGATAATGTCGTAATTTTCCACCTTTGTGCTCAAGTTATTTGGCCAAGTACTTGACCATTGAACAATGCAGGGGTTAGGGGCATCCACCCTCTGTGAATGTGAAAAGCCGAGTAAACCTTATAGTTAGCCATCTTCACCGACAGTCGTCTGGTTCCATGTCCTCAGATTCAGCCAACCGTGGTTGTGTAATACTGTAGTATTTTTTAATTAATTACTTTCGGCCGTGCTGGGTCTTTATTGGTGCGTGCAGGCTTTCTTTAGTTGTAGTGAGGGGCCTACTCTTCACTGCTGTGTGGGCTTCTCGTTGCGGTGGCTTCTCTTGCTGTGGAGCGTGGGCTCTTGAGAGCCTGGGCTTCAGCAGTTGCAGCATACGGGCTTGGTAGTTGCAGCTTGCGGGCTCCAGAGCACAGGTTCAGTTGAGGGGTATGGCCTTATTTGCTCTATGGCACGTGGGATCCTTCCGGATCAGGGATCAAACCTATGTCCCCTGCATTTGCAGGCAGATTCCTAATCACTGAACCACCAGGGAAGTCCCCAATAGTATTTATTATAGGAAAAAAAATCCATGTATAATTAGACTCCTGCA
>NW_011494790.1:1580453-1600751 GCF_000754665.1 Bison bison bison
GGGCTTGGTAGTTGCAGCTTGCGGGCTCCAGAGCCACAGGTTCAGTTGAGGGGTATGGCCTTATTTGCTCTATGGCACGTGGGATCCTTCTGGATCAGGGATCAAACCTATGTCCCCTGCATTTGCAGTCAGATTCCTAATCACTGAACCACCAGGGAAGTCCCCAATAGTATTTATTATAGGAAAAAAAATCCATGTATAATTAGACTCCTGCAGTTCAAACTTGTGTTGTTGAAGAGTTTACATCAACTGTACATCATGGTGGACAAAAGCATTGCAGCTCCAAAAGAGTAAAGCCATGAAGTGAGTTAGAGATTGAGCTCTTGTTGTTTTTCAGGGTTTCAGATTTCCAGTTTAAGGTTCTTAGTATTTGATTCTATCAGGTGGACTGACTGGGTCAGAGATAGTTGTTTCAAAAATGAATTTTTTAATGATCAGGGATAAGAAGAAAAGGACATTCATGTGCCCTACAAGAGTGAGTCTGATCAAGTTTCTGGTTTTAGCACTTGTCCCTAACCCTGAATCGAAGGTTATTTATATAGCTAAGTCAAGAAATGCCCTTCATGTATACTTGCTACAAAACATAACAGAAAGCAAGCTTTCTTTGCCACAGCTTTTTATTGGTTAAGAACTTAATGACTCTGATAAATTGCAGAAGTCTGTTCTAAATTAGGAACAGTAAAGTTCATTCTTTTAACTTGATTCACGAGACAGTATTCATCTTGTCTCCCTGGAGCCAGTGTTGACGGAATAGGAAGCTGTCTTATCTCTGCTAATGTAAAGAGCAGTGATGCAGATAATCAAAATAAAGTGGGCTGTAACTGCCCTGCAGTGCTATCAGGGACAAGTTCTTCATAGCGTAGTAATGTCATTTGGAGCACAGAGTAGATTGTTACGTAATTGATAGTGTTTTAAAGATGTTACTGTTTAAATTATTGTTACTATTATGAAACATATACAATAATCTAGACATATGAAGATTAATGGTAAAAGAAAAAGTATTAATTTTAATTTTAAGTGTTTGTAAGTATCATTTTTAGAAAGATTATAAAAGGTACACCTTGCTTTTGTCAAGTGGTTTAGGGTTCAAAAGTTTCCTATAAATAAATTTCTTATGATTTATTACCTAAATATTCAAGCAAAATGCTCAATGCAAAAGGTATGTTATAGACTTTTTTTATTTATTTAAAACTTTTTTTTTTTAATTGCAGCTGTATGTTAATGTCTCATCTTGAAGAACCAAAAGTAACAGAAGATGAAGAACCACCCACAGAACAAGATAAGAGGAAAAAGATGGTAAGTTACAAAAGTAGCTTCTAAAATCTGGGAAAATCACATATCATCATTATATTCTGCAGATTTTGAAGATACTTGGTGGTCCGTTCTTCCATCTGTCAATCTATCTGTCCATCCATTAGTCCATCCTTTGTTGCAGAATCAATGTAAAATAACTGATTTTGAAGTTTTGGGTGTACTTCTAAAACAGATAAATTGTATTCCTAGTGCAGGAAGTTGAGTTTAACTCTTGATCTGAAATAATTGTTTCTTGTCTTAGCAGAGGACTTACTCCTTTACTGACAAGAGCCATGTGACCCTTAAACCTTACTTAAATTGTAATGCTCATTCTTTTGCTTTGAGATTTATTAACATTTCCTTTTTTCCTGTTAGTTCATGGATCTTGTAATGAATTGTTTTTTGAAATATAAGTCTTTATAAGAATGCCTTTAAATTAATTTCTAGATTGTTTTGAAAACCATACTCTTACTATAAGAATCTGATAAGAAAAGAGTTATTTATAATCATAAATTGTAAATACTTTGACACATTAATTTAAAACAGGTACATAAATAATTTTTTTCTCCTTTTTCTCTTGGAATCTGCTCTAGTCTCCTGACCTTACCAGAGATTAACCTCATTGTGCCTTCTGTCCTCATTTGCAGTTGAGAACACCACCACTATCTACCTCAAAAGTAGAATAAATTAATTAATATATAAAATGATCAGGAGATAATGCTGAGCACCTAATAGTTAATGTTGGGTATCATTATTTTAGTCTACTTGTGATAGTCACCTCCTGAATTATCCTCCATTAATCCTCAAGGGTTTCATCCTCAGTGTATAGCTGATACTGCACTGTTCTGACCGCTTTCTTTGAAACTGTGTTTGAGTTTAATCCATTTTATTTTGTTTTTATGCTAGGTGTCATCTCCGTAGCACTAGTGTAGAAGAAAGGACAATATTCAAGAATTTGTAAAACCTGAATGCTGGTCCTGTTTGTAGTGTTAAATTATGACCTTGAGCAAGTCACACTGTCTCTTGAGAACTGTTTTCTCTTCTGAGAAATGAGGGGGAAATTGGATTAGCAAATTCCAAGGGCAGTGAGCTAAAAAATTATTTGTGTGTGTGTGTGTGTGTGTGTGTTTTAGCTCTTAATACTGTTCCTTTCCTTCCCCAGTATATAGAATCCCAGTGAAGTTTTCAGTTGTGAGTGTACCTCTGGAAATAATTCTCCTGTGAAATGAGACTGCTAAGTGGTATCCTAAATACATGAATAATGTTATTTTCTACATTTAGAATGATGACAGCCTTTTGGTATAATATAATACTTTATCTTTCCTCTTGCTTTTTTAAACTTTGAATATATCATTGATGTTGTAGAAAAATATGATAGCATTTTTCTCAATAAGATTCTGTACTTGTAAATGAATCATAGGTATCCTGGTCCCTTTTAGTCATCAGCTTTTTGTATACTTTAATAACATGCTTAATCTGGTTAGATCTACTTTTTGCATATTGATCTGCTGATATCTGTTTTCTATTACATACAGAGTACTTCATAACATCATAGGGTAGTCATTTCAATTCTAACTTTATTTTGAATGTAAATGAAATATTATCTCAAAGAGCAGTATAAGAACAGAGTTTTAGAAATAACCCTTAAAGGTTTTTGGTTCAGTTTTGTTATATCCTAAATTTTATTTGAGAGCTCATTATTTTATCATTATTGTTTTATTTTAGGTAGTATTGATTTATAGAACAACTTGTATTTTTTAAAGTGATTTTATTTGAAATTAGTCTTCACAGTAGCTATTGGATGTAGATTTACATTGTCATCTCTATCAAGATTTCTAGTGCCTTAGACTTAAAGCTTAGTCTTATGCTGTTAATATCATAGCATTTATGATCAGTGTGGGGGTTTTGTATCTTACCCTTGAATAAATACAATTATGAATACAGGGCTAATTTTTCAATAACTTTTCAGTAACAAACAAAATCAGTTTCAGTGTATCGTCAAGGTTTTACGTACAAGAATAAAGTATGTATTTTTTCCCATAATTATGTCATCTTTCTTGTACTGTGATGTTTTTAACATTAGAAATTTTTTGAGAACTAACTACATGTATCTTGGTTGTAATTTCAAAGGGTAGTATTTGCTGGTAGATGATTATGAATTACTGTTCAAAAGAAAAACCAATCTAGCATCAAAGATTATCTTCATTTTAAAATGGAATTTTTTTATATACTCAGAAGAAAAAGTGTAGCTGCTTGATTCCAAGATTGTGTAATTGAACGTTTGATTTACCGTCGCTGTTGCCTTAAAGTGGTCCCTAAAATGTGGTGTCTTCACTTCAGTAGCTGCTTTGATAGAGCAAAGCAATGGTGACTGTAATTCAGAAAGACGGATAATTAGTATTATATCAAATGTGCCAAATGATTTTCCGTAAGTTTATGAAGATTCTCTATATTTCATCTTAAATAAGGATGAAATTTCCATTCAGAAAAGCTATTAAGCTTTCCAGACTTTTGATTATGTGCTTTTTTAATCCAGCTCCCTCTGTACTTTCTGTTTTGGGGGAACTAATTCTGAGAAGCTTGAACGTGGCCCAGGCGTTTCATTTCCTTTCTAAGTTTCCTCTCTGCCCTGCATGCTTCTGTAGTAGGACAGTGGTTTCGTGATCTCTCTTCTATAGAGAATTTAGCTAACGCATTAACATTTTAAGTTGTTTGTAATTTCTTTTTTGTGAAATGTGACATACAAGCAACTTATAAGTTGAAACTTCTCAAATTGAAGTTTTGAGCACATTAATGCTTTCCAGCAACTTTATGGTACCTAAGAAAGCATTGTTAATGTAACATTTGATACAGTAAGTAGAGCTGTTTTGATCATTCTTTCCTGTTAAATGTTTCTCAGTTTAAGCCCTAGAAATATTTTTATAATCAGTTTCTATAAAAATAATCTAGTTTTATGTATACTTAATAGGTACTTTAATTGATAATGAGGTATAAATAAGTTGAACGTTATTAAAACTATGCTAACTTCTCACTCACTCGTGCTAGCACAAATAAAGCTCTGTCCAAGCATCATTCATATGTCTTCTGCTTTTGTTGTAGCCCAGCTAAGCAAATTGATGGTATGTTAGGTTTTGTTGCATCTTATTTGATAAATTCATGACCAAATCCTAGGTCTTATGGTGCATATAATAAATCCTGAGCACACCTTGCATACTGCCTTTGAGTGAGTATTGTCTACTTTGCTGCTACTGCTGGTTCAGGGAGGGAAAGAAGTGCTGTGTTCTGGGAATGGAATTTGTCTGAAAATCATAGCCTACAGGTAGCCGATATTTCTCTTTCTGAGAACAGTCTGCCTCTTCCTCCACCTTTGCCTCTGCCTCCCACCCTCTTCTCCCTCTCCCCCGAGCTTTCTTCCTCTCGTCATCTCTCCCTGAAAACTTATTTGCCTACCTATGAAATATAAACGTTTCCCTCAGACTTTTACTTATATGTATAGAATATACTGTTGGAGGGAAGGTTACCCTTTTCAGTTCCACAATGTTATTTTGTAAATCTTTAGTCCAAATATAACGTCAGTTAGGTGCTCTATGGTGATGGTTTGTTGTGGAATGTTGTAAACTCTCCCTGAATTATTTTGATCACTGAGAACCATTAGGATCCTTCTTTTGGCTGTCCCATTTGCCTCTAGAAAAACTCAACAGAACTAGTATAAACACAGAATTATATTTGATTGTTACTATTTTGGTACTATCTTCTTAATTAAATACCAGTACCCTGAAATGTGGGCTTCCTGGGTAGCTCAGCTGGTAAAGAATCCACCTGCAATGCGGGAGACCCTGGTTCAATTCCTGGTTGGGAAGATCCTCTGGAGAAGGGATAGGCTACCCACTCCAGTATTCTTGGGCTTCCCTGGTGGCTCAGACGGTAAAGAATCTGCCTGCAATACAGGAGACCCTGGTTTGATTCCTGGGTTGGGAATATGCCCTGGAGGAAGGCATGGCAATTCACTCCAGTATTCTTGCCTGGAAAATTCCATGGATAGAGGAGCCTGGCAGGCTACAGTCCATGGGGTCGTAAAGAGTTAGACACGACTGAGCGACTAAACACAAGCACAGCACCTTGAAATGCATGGTAAAAAGACATTTTTGTTTTACAAATAATATGAGATTAATTCATTATCTTGTTATTTGTGGTTTTTAAACTGCTTTTGTGAATCCTTACCCTATCACATTTAGTAATTGAGGTAACATACAATTGCTGAAAATACTCTTTAATACTCAACTTGCATGAAATGGCACGCTGGTTATGAATTTGGAGCTTTCTGCCTTTTCTCAACATGCCCAGTTTGATTTTTCACCTTCTCGTGCTACATCTCAACTTTATCTTAACTTGAAACTGATCTCATCCAAAATCCTAAACTCTGACATTTCTCTCTCATCGCAACCTTTTATTCTTCCTTACTAACTATTGCTCTTCTCCTGGCAAATCTGCTTTGTCCCTTTATCTGCTGCTGCTAAGTCGCTTCAGTCATGTCCAACTGTGTGTGACCCCATAGACGGCAGCCCACCAGGCTTCTCCATCCCTGGGATTCTCCAGGCAAGAACACTGGAGTGGGTTGCCATTTCCTTCTCCAGTGTATGCAAGTGAAAAGTGAAAGTGAAGTCGCTCAGTCGTGTCTGACTCTTAGCGACCCCATGGACTGCAGCCCACCAGGCTCCTCCATCCATGGGATTCTCCAGGCAAGAGTACTGGAGTGGAGTGCCATTGCCTTCTCCTTGTCCCTTTTATCTGAAGCCCCATAATTCATCCTTGTTTTTGCAATCACTTTCCCAGCTTTTGGGCTTTCCTGGTGGCTTAGTGGTAAAGAATCCGCCTGCCAATGCAAGAAATGTGGGGTTCAATCCCTGGATCAGGAAGATCCTCTGAAAAGGGAAATGGCAACCCGCTCCAGTATTTTTGTTTGGGAAATCCCATGGACAGAGGAGCCTGGTGGGCTGTGATCCATGGGATCGCGGAGTTGGACGCAGCTTAGCAACTGAACGTATATAGGTATGTTCCCAGCTTTTAACCTAGATTTCCTTGTTTTTCTGTAGTTTTTAAAAACACATTATATAGAGAAGGAAAGAGATAAGGATGATGGCAAATGTCATTGGAAACAGTATAAGCGAGCCAGTAGGCAGTGCAGCATTTTTAAAGTAATAAAAGAAAAAAAGCATTTCTCTTGTTCTCACATTACTAAAATAATCTTTTTTTTTTTTTTTTTTTCTGGCTGTGCCATGCTGCATGTAGAATCTTAATTCCCTGACTAGGGATCAAACCCATGCCTCCTGTATTGGGAGCATGGAGTCTTAACCACTTGACTGCCAGGGAAGTCCCACTAAAGTAATCTTTTGATATAACTTTTTACTACTGAAAATAAAAATTGTTTTATTTCATCTCTACTTGATTTGTAAGTGTTGGTCACTCAGTTGTGTCCAACTCTTTGTGACCCCATAGACTGTAGCCTGCCAGGCTCCTCTGTCCATAGAATTCTTGTGAAGTCTTTTTGAAATTTTATTTTGATGACAGTGGAAGATATCCTGTCTTCTGATTTTTCTTTATTCAACAAGATCTCTTTTCTATAGTTCTTCTGTATATTCTTGCCATCTCATCTTAATATCTTCTACTTCTGTTAGGTCCATACCATTTCTGTCCTTTATTGAGCCCATCTTTGCATGAAATGTTCCCTGGGTATCTCTGATTTTCTTGAAGAGATCTCTAGTCTTTCCCATTTTATTGTTTTCCTGTATTTCTTTGCATTGTTTACGTAGGAAAGCTTTCTTATCTCTCCTTGCTATTCTTTGGAACTCTGCATTCAGATGGGTATATCTTTCCTTTTCTCCTTTGCCTTTCCCTTCTCTTCTTTTCTTAGCTATTTGTAAGGCCTCCTCAGACAACCATTTTGCCTTTTTGCATTTCTTTTTCTCAGGAATGGTTTTGATCACTGCCTCCTGTACAGTGTTACAAACCTCCGTCCATATATCTTCAGGCATCATGTCTATCGGATCTAATCCCTTGAATCTATTTGTCATTTCCAGTGTATAACCATAAGGGATTTGATTTAGGTCATACCTGTATGGCCTAAATAGTGGCCTAAAATAGTGTTTTTCCCTACTTTCTTCAATTTAAGTCTAAATTTTGCAATAAGGAGTTCATTATTAGAGCCACAGTCAGCTCCTGGTCTTGTTTTTGCTGACTGTATAGAGCTTTTCCATCTTCGGCTGCAAAGAATATAATCAATCTGATTTCAGTAATTATACAACTGTCTCTCTATACCTCCACACAATGGCAATAAAGTAGCATCTTCAAAATGAACTATTTTTCTTTTGCATTTGTTTTTTACGTTTGACTGGTATACTGCTGTTTATATTGTCCTTATCTTGATTTTTAGGTGATGCTAAGACGTAACCAAAACTGTCCTAGGACACATAACTTTACCTAAGGCCAGCTATATAAAAATACTAAATATTTCAAAGTTGGATTGAACAAAACTTTTTTTAACCAGTGAGAGCTCAAAGTCAATGTTAAATTTATCCCAAATCTTGAAATACGCTATTGCAGTGGTTAATTCAACTCTCACAGACTGTAGAGTTGCATGTGACATTAAAAAATCCAAGAGGATAGGAAATAATGACTTGAAATAATCCAACTGAGATGTAATAAAATCACAAATTGATAACCAGACATCCTCCTGAGATAGCAGTTTTTCCCTTGATGGAGCTAAAATGTTAATCAAAAAGTAGTCTGAGATCCAGAGGTTAAGATCTTTCACAGTAGGCTACATAATAGTAATCAAAAGACACTGGAAAAGACAATTCTGTTGAAAATGCCCTTGGAAGTAAATGAAATGATGCTTCTAAGTTTTTGTTTTTAGTCAAGATTTCAGATTAATTGCCTGCTGACATCAGTATTGTTCTTGAATCTTAAAAAAAAAAAACCATTTGTATTGAGTTTTTTAATTTTAACGAGGCAGCCTCATTATTCTTTATTTACTTGCAAAGAGACTGACGTGACTGAGCGACTGAACAACAACAAATTGAATTGTTACTAAAAACCGTAGAAAGAGTTCAGTAATTTGCCACTCTTCACTGGGAAACTTTGGCGATTTGGATACAAGAGACATGGGTTTGATCCCTAGGTTGGGAAGATCCCCTGGAGGAGGAAATAGCAACCCACTCTGATATTCTTGCCTGGATAATCCCATGAACACAGGAGCCTGGCAGACTATAGTCCTTGGGGTTACACAGAGTCGGACATATCTGAGCATGCACACCTCCACACCCCCATGCAAATAAAGTCTTCAAATTCTAGATGAAGAATATGGCCCAGTTTAGGAGCACTTAGGTAACATTCCAGTGAACTTTAGACTGTCTTCTTGATGGTTTTTCCTACTTTATTCCTCTGCTGCTTCTTTCTTTTTCTCAATAAATTATCAGTAATGCTAGTTGTGTTTTTATAAGGAGGCTATGTTTTGAAGAAAGGGAAATTTAGGAAACCTTTTCAAAGAATTGTTCTACATCAGGAAGTTCCTATTTTGAAGACTTTTTTTTTTTAAATTATGAAAGTAACCTATACTAATTTAAAAGTCATGAAATCTTTGTCTGATGTGGAATACCCTTTTCCAAGGCAACATTTATAATAATACTAAGCTATTCTTTCCCTTTTCATTGTGCAAACATTTGTACTGGTGGTGCTGAAACCACATGGGGTACCCGTGGTGGGTATAACTGCTGTCACTTCAGCGTTAAGGTCAGTGGCAGCTAACTATACAACTATACTGCTGCTGCTGAGTCGCTTCAGTCGTGTCCGAATCTGTGCGACCCCATAGATGGCAGCGCACCAGGCTCCCCTGTCCCTGGGATCCTCCAGGCAAGAATACTGGAGTGGGTTGCCATTTCCTTCTTCAAGGCATGCAAGTGAAAAGTGAAAGTGAAGTTGTTCAGTCGTGTCCGACTCTTCACGACCTCATGGACTGCAGCCTACCAGGCTCCTCCGTCCATGGCATTTTCCATGCAAGAGTACTGGAGTGGGGTGCCATCGCCTTCTCCACAACTGTACTAGTAGTCATTGTATTCTCCACTGCCATCCTCTTAGTTTTTGTTTTTTAAAGCCAGTTTCGTTTTAGAGTGTTTTCGATGACACAGTACAAATTATTAAGTTTCCTAAATCTCCACTCTTGAGTGTACATCTTTTAAATATTTTCTGTCGTAATGTCCTCTGACAGTGGTTGGTCTTGAGGAAAACTACATTTTGATTGAGTTTTGAGCTGAAATAAACCTTGTTCACGAATACTACTTGAATGTGGATGTGGAAGAGTATTTGAAAGATAAAAATGATTATTCAGACTTGAGTATTTGGCATGCATTTTCTTGAAAGCAAGCGCATCACTTCAAGGAAAACAACTAACAATTTACATTTGTATGCCCAGTGGTGGTATATGAATTATCCTGTACCCTGGGCAATATGATAATTAGAAAGCAGTAATTTGTTGTTTAATGTACTTTGTCTAATTATGAGTGAGGCTGATGAATGAATGACTTGTTTATATTTTTTTATTAGAAATTATATTTGTTTTTTTTTCCCCTTTGGTTTTAAATAAGAATGACAGATTGTTTCCCAGGAATGGTCATAATAATATCTCCCATTCTACATGTTATTCTTAAAGTGTGACTTTGACATTCTTCCTCCTTAAAAGGATACATCTGTATTTCCTTTTGTTGAAACTGGTCAGGATTGCTGATGCTGCTCAGTCTAGATCATTAGGTATAGATTCTACTTTATTCTCCAGGAACACTTACTCTTGGACCCCAGCTGCCATGCTGCAAGGGAACCCCAGCATCCACAAGGAGAACATAGGTCTTATTTTCCTCAACTGAAGTCACAGATAACAACCATCATTAATTGCTAGACACATAAGTGAGAGGCTCTTCAGATGGTTCCAATTCCCAAGATGACTTGAATCACTTCTGGCCTTCAAGTCTTCTCAAATGAAGCCCCAGAGACCATGGACCAGAGATAATCCATCCTCAGTCCATTTTTAGGAATTCCAGATGCACTGACTCCATTAACATTAGAAGAACACTTGTTTTATGACACATGGTTTCGAGTAGTTCATTAAGCCACCGTCAGAAAACTGAACAAACTCTTTATAGATTAAAGAAATCAGCCCTTAATTCTCACCTTTGTTTCCATTTATTAATCTGTCTGTCTGGCTGTCTGTCTAAAACTAGGAGCCAGAGTTAGGCTTATTAGGTTGTTAAAGTGAGGTAGAATGCAACACATTGGGGAACATGGGCTGTGTCACAGTGAGCGAATCAAGGAAGAGTTTTATAGGGCTCAGAGAGCTAAAGTTTAGTCATAGAATGGTTTTGTCAAAGACTGGTCAGAATTTGTAAGCCAGTCGTTTTGCTGGGACGGTCATTGGTCTTACCTGTAACACAAGTTCATGCAGTTACCGTTCGACCAGTCGTCAGCTTGCTTGACTTGGAGCACGTGGATCTCAATGAGCTGTGTTAAAAGAGTTTGAGCTTAGAGTGCTTGTCTTGCATGCCATGATTTAGGACAGTTTTTCTGTTTGTAAGTCCTGGTACAGTTTTGCAAATAATGGTCTCTGCTTCCATTCTCAGATTCCCCCTTACAGCTGTTAGTGAGGCTTTATTTTTCCTCTTCACTCCCTTTGACTCGCTTTCTGAAAGATGAAGCGTTGTCTTCTGAGCACCTGTCGATCCAGATCTGCACCGCTGTTTGAGACATCATCACCACATGTTGTTTTCACCTCTTTAATTGTTAGCGATTTGTTAATTTTAACCTTTTTTTTGAACTCTTCTTTTGTTGTGTCTCGTTTTATGTCAGGATTGGAATGGCTGCCCCCACTCTCAAGAAATAATTTCTCATCTTTTTAATGGGCTTACTCCATTTAAACCTTTAACTGGAAATTTTTTGATAAGAGTGAATTGAGCATCAATTTTATATATGTGTTTATACACACACACACATACATATATGGCTTCTGTCACAAGATTAATCCGTAGCCTACCTCTTCTTTACTATTTTGAAATGCTACCTTTATTAGGTACTACATGGCCAGACTTGCATGAATTTGAGAATCCATATTATAGTCTACATCTCTGCCTATTTTAATTACTATAACCTAACAGTGTATTTTAATACTCATTAATGATTTCTGAGGATATTTTACTTGAAAATTCATCATAATTTTTAAGATAAACTGAACAGTTACTAAAGAATTGTTAATTATCTCAGTCTACAGTGAGAAAAAGGTAGTTACTGGAAAACAGGAAAAACAAGACTGAAAGTCAGAAGCATAAGACTTCTGCTGTTTTGATGCTAAGAATTACAGATTTATTTTCCTTTTAGACTATTTCTTAAATCTTTCTAATGCATACATACATTCACATTATATTCCAGCTATTTCTTCTGAGCAATGCATTGAAAGTAATTGCTTCTTTGTTGTCTCACCCTGTGTGATATGAATAAAGACATAGTTTTATCAATAGCTAAGGTGTGCTATTGTGATTCAAAATCAAATGAAGAAAATATGAGAAAGAACATATCCATTTGTATTAATTTAAAACAATTAAAATGATTTAATTCCGTATAAAGGGATACAAATATCCTTTCTGATGAAAGAGGATTTGTTAACTAAAGAATTAACAAATTAATTATTTTGTAGGATTTCATTGTATCCTAGCTACTTGAATTCATTTTTACATAAACCACAGCAAAGTGAAATGATTTAAAACAGCTTTCACAATTTTATGCTTTTTTTATATCTAACGTGATAATGTATGTGAAGATCATATTAATAGGTCGTCTGATTTTTTTTGGAACTGTCCCTTTGAAATAAATTACTTTAAAACAGATATAAAAGAAGAAAGCTTTTGTTACAGAAAGTAGCCAAGTGTTATTTTTAACTTTTTTTTTAACTTAAACGAGTTAACTTCTTTCCCACCGCTTTCTTACTGAGCTGGAAGAAATGAAGAAACAGATGACTTTCTTAACCCTAGTCAAAATGGCTTTATGTCATTGTGTGAGTTAGGTAGGTTTACATTATTTTAGATACAAGCAATGGATCCTTGTTTAATAGTTGTTCCCAACTGAGTGTAACTGCCCCCCCCTCCGCCCCCCCACCAACCCCAGGACTTACAACTTTGTCTGAAAGATGTTTCTGTTGTCACAAGTCCAGAGAAGTGCTGTGGGTGTTCAGTGGGTAGGAGCCAGGGATGCTGCTAAACATGCTGCGGTACCCAGGAGAAGCAGTCCTTTGTCTTACTTCACTGAACAGTGGGCCGTGGGAGGAATGTCACCCAGACATTTTTTAGGTGCCTACTGTGTATCAGAAAAGAAGCTGGGT
This sequence comes from Bison bison bison, assembly GCF_000754665.1. NCBI lineage: Eukaryota > Metazoa > Chordata > Mammalia > Artiodactyla > Bovidae > Bison > Bison bison. The sequence goes on from NW_011494790.1 coordinate 1,593,160, forward strand.
TGTAGGGGGCCTGGTATACTCTATGCTAAGTGTGGTAGGCAGAATAATCCCGTTCATCTCCAGGGACATCTGTGCCCTAGTCCCTGGAGCTATGAATATGTTGTGTCCCCCATGACCATGTTTTGTTGCACAGCAAAGTGGAATTCAGGTTGCTAATTGGCTGATCACAAAGGAGATTATTCAGGTGGGTCAAGTGTAATCAACAAGAGTCCATAGAAGCGAAGAGGGAGGCAGGCGGAGAGGGTCAGAATGATGAGTGTCAAAAAGACTCCATCTGCTGTTGCTTTAGAGATGGAGTGAGAAGGCTGCTAGAATAAAAGCCAAGCAAACAGATTCTTACCTAATACCTTCAGAAAGGAAAGCGGGCCTGCTGACACACCTGGATTAGCCCAGGGAGACTCTTCTGGCCTTCTCGCCTGTACGAGCAGAGACAGTAAGTTGTGGTTGTTACAGTAGCTGTGGAAATCTGGGGATTTGGATTTTATTTGGTAGCAACAGAGAGGCATTAAAAAGTTGTCATCAAAAGAGTGACCTGGTCAGATTTGTATTGTAGAAGATTGTTGTACAACCATATTCTACCATGAATTTGCTAACTCGTATACTGTAACTGTATAAATGATTGGAGGCTGTGAAACTTCAGATACCAATTGACTTTTGTAAATTGGGGTATAAACCCTAAATTCCACAAGTACGGTCTCCACATTTTCATTGTTATATCCACATTTTGGGGGAAGAAGGCTTTATTATTAATAACTGTTTTTCTCTTTCCTTCGAACTAAAATTATCTGTGTAGATCTTTGACTATTCCTTAGCATACTTTACATTTGAATTTCATAGATGTTCAGTTTTTTCTTTAAGAAAATGGCATTATGTAATGTGACTGTTAAACTATAGTCTCTCTTCTTTTGTACATTTTTTACCTTTGTACGTTTCCACAAACTCCAGAATTCTTAACCATGAAGCGTATCCATTAGTCCTTTTATCTTCCCTGACAGACTGCCACTTATGTGGCCCGCTGCACCAAAAATCCATATAGATTTTCTTTTAATTGAAAAAATGTAAGTAGATGTTATAGATGATTTTGTCTTTTATAAACAAAATTGTGTTCTACTTAAAAAAAAAAAGAAAAGAAAAGGTAATGCACTCTGTCAGAATTTCTCTAAATAAAAGGGGATTTTTTGACTTTGTCGTTTTTTTGATTTGTTTTAAACCTCATTTTTTTTTTTTTTTAAGTCACTTCTTGGTTATTTTACAGAATACCTATATGTTCTCACTAAGTTTGGTTATAAAGCCAGTGCTTCTAATGAAATATCCTTTTCTCATTTTTTCATTGTAGACCAGATGTATATGTATTTAAAAAGAAATTCTATCATCTGGTGACTTAAAAAAATTTTTCTGAATAAAAGAAAAAGTAGAGCAGAAAACTTTTGGCAAGAAAAGGTTTGAGATTGTATTTAGCCATACAATGGGGAAGAGGCTTCCAGTATTATACTTGCCAAGAGAGCTTGATAGCGTTTTCCTACTCCACTCATTTAACTACAGATTAACTGCTTCCCCCCACTGAATACTGATGCTATTTGATGTGCCACATCACCGGCTAGCTTTCTTCTGACCTGGGTAACTGAGAGATATATCTTCTGTTTGTTGTCTCTCCTGGCGCCTTCTTTACCTCTCCCCACCTTCTCTATCTTCTCTTTTATCACACATACATACAGTAGCTGTCTCATTTCAAAGAACAAATGATGCAGCAGCTTTTTACCATTTAATATAAAAAATTTTACTACACCACGAATTTTCATGTTACCCTGCCCCCACCACACATTTTACATACAGATTATATATGTTGGGGGCTTCCCAGGTGGTGCTAGTGGTGAAGAATCTGCCTGCCAGTGCAGGAGACGTAGGAGACAGGGGTTCAATCCCTGGGTCAGGAAGATGCCCTGGAGGGCACAGCAACCCACTCTTGTCTGGAGAATCCCATGGGCAGAAGAGCTTGACTACAGACAGGGGAGCCTGGCTATGGGGTGCGGTCCATAGGGTTGCAAAATCAGACATGACTAAAGTGACATAGCACACACACACACATGTGTGTAGAATGGTACAAAATGGATTCTCAGTAACCTTTCACTGAATTAGATGCTAGTGTAGCAAATTTCTTTAAACACGTAAGTCAGCAGTTAACATGAACTATTTACTGGCGATTTGGGTGACCTTTGTTCAGGAACAATCCGGCCTTTGACGTTGATGAATTGCTTCTGAAACTTTACTTGTTCCATTTCACTATGAATTTATTCCTTGAATATAAAACAAGAGTAATTCTCAGAGACTGGTACAAGCTCACTTATGGTCTTAAATCCATTGGGTATTGTAGATATTCTGCTTCTGGTTAGTCTGTTTTTATGGAAACGAAATAAATGTTGGTAGGCTAGATTTAAATAAACTCCAATATTAAAAGGTAATAGTGCGACTGATATTTTGAAATGCTTGAATTGTGCTGTTTTCTAAAACCTTGTCGTAGTGTCCCATCTTTGTTAATCACAATGCTGTTGTTTTTTGAGTTTTCCATTTGACTTCCACAGATAACTCAGTCCTGGAGGCATGCTGTGTATTCCTTTGTTTTGTGCCAAGTCTGCCAACTAAAATAAAGACAGAATGTAATTTAAATCGTGCATGGTATCATCTCAAGTACTCCAGCAAATTTAGATTAAACAGCCATAGAACAGTATTTCCCTTCCCAGAAACAAGTCATAAGATACGCAAATTCTCTAACAATTTTGCTATACCAGCCAGTGGTCAAGTTGGAAAGTTTTCATTGCCTTCATATTCTGTCATTTTGATAAATTATTGATGGTTTACAATTTGATGGATGATAATCCTACTTTTTGAAATAGATTAAGGACACTGACTGGCTCCTTATGCATACAGTAAGCAAAAGGAACTTAAAAATGCTTCACTGAAACTAAAGAATAAAGGAAACCCTGAGGAGTTTCTAGAAATAGATGGTAGTAAATGGGAATTGTTTCATAGCTTTATTCAGTCTGTTACCTCTATTCTTTTTATTTGAATGAATGTAAAAATACAAAGTTTTTTTTTTTTTTTTTAGGTTCACCTTCGATCTTAGGTGGCTTAGATGGTTAAGAATCTGCCTGCAATATGGGAGCTTGCTTGCTTGCTAAGTCACTTCAGTCATGTCCGACTCTTTGCGACCCTGTGGACTGTAGCCCTCCAGGCTCCTTTGTCCATGGGATTTTCCAGACAAGAATACTGGAGTGGGTTTCCATGCCCTCCTGCAGGGGATCTTCCCAATCCAGGGATTGAACCCAGGTCTCCGGCAGCTCCTGCATTGCAATCAAATTCTTTACCGCTAAGCCTCAATGTGGGAGACCTGGGTTCAATCCCTGGGTCAGGAAGAGCCCCTGGAAAAGGGAATGGCAACCCACTCCATCCACTATCCTTGACTGGAGAATTACATGGATAGAGAACATGGTCCATGGGGTTGCAAAGAGTCAGATGTGACTGAGTGACTAACACTTTCACTTTCTAAGATCTTAATCCTCAAAATTTTTCTATAAGAGGGTTTCTCACTTTTAGATGTACATCAGAATCACCTGGAGAGCTTTTAAAAAAATCCTGGTGCCTGAAACCAGTTAAATCAGAATTTCTAGAAGTAAGAGTTAGACATCAGCATTTAAAAAGTTTCTCAGACTGTTCCCAGTGCTGCTAAACACATTGAACCACCATTCTTTCAGGATTTTTGGTTATATTGCTGAAGATTCTCTTGCTTCCTAGGATTCTTTATTGTGAGTGAAGGGCCTAGCCTGTGCCTAGCACATTCCTTGCATATGGTTGGAGTTTAGTAATATAAATAGAATATTTTGATTTCTATTTAATTGCTCTGAGGGAGAACATTCCATACCAAGAGAGATATAAAGAAATAAGCAGATGTTCTGTTCCTCAGAGCTGGGCTTGAAATAAATACTCGGGTCATCGTTTAAATTGTACATTTCTCTCAAACTTGCTTTCCAAAAGATTTGATGTACCTTATAAGGAAAGGTATAATAGAATAAAACAAGTCTCCATCCCATTCTTTCTAGACATAGCAGTGTAAGATAGTTCCTTTACTTACAAGCTCATCAGATAAAAATTGTAAACTAAATTCCTCAAGGAGCAACCATAACAGTAATTAAAGTAAAAATAAATTTTAAAATAGAATAAAGTAAAACTCTCAGGTGACTCCCTTGGAATTTGGGCTTCACACTGGGTGTAATTAGTGACTAAATTTGCATTGCCAAGCATCATTAATGAAGTGAGTTCTGGTTGGTATCTGCAGGCCATATCTGCAGGCCTCAGACTCTTTGTTAAGCCACAAAAGAGATTTTAGAAATTTTAAATTATTAAGATAAATTGTATTTATTTATTTTTTTAAGATAAATTTTAGAAATTGAGTTACCTTTTAGTGAAACAATCAAAGGTCAAAAGAGAAGATAATTTTAAACAAAGGATCAAACTAAAGAATTTTTAAAGGCCACGTGGTTAAATACCTTGTTGTAGGCAAATTTTTCTTTTAAGATTTTTGTCCTATTGCATAGCCAGTGTGTTTATACATAATCTGTGAAATTTTATAGAAAGTATATTATTCTTTAAAAAGATCTTCTGTATTTTTCTCTAAGGTAAGAAACTTTTTCTCTTTAGCAAAATATTATATGAAAAAATGTAACTGTGAATAATTTCTGAAACATTATCATAAAGTGTATGGAGAAAAGTGAACAATGACCCAATATGCCATGTAACCTAAGAAAAATAAAAGATTCAGCTTTACTGAATTCATGCTGGGTGAAACTGAAGATTAATGCAATGGAATGTTTTTTAGTTTTAAGGAATAAAAATCTCATGAAATATACATACATCTTGGTAAGTAGCACCACAGGAGCTAAAAATCTTGTACCAACTTCAGAGACGAAGCACCTTATGGGTCAGTTGTTTTTATATCAGAAAGCTATCATTACCAACAGAAGGACCTTTTTTTTTTTTTTAACCAACAGAAGGACATTTATACAGTTCAACCAGAACCATTCTGTCTTACAGTAATAATTTCAATACCAAGGAATTGAACTGCTTGCTTATTAAAGTCCAGTGAATGTACTTTTGAAGTGAGTCAGGTTATTAGCACTTCATTTTTTAGGCATTACCTTGGAGTCAGGAAATTCTGGCTAGTTACCTTCTGCTAATAACTGAAAAATGTGAAAAAGTTCGCCTAAAGCTCAACATTCAGAAAACGAAGATCATGGCATCTGGTCCCATCACTTCATGGGAAATAGATGGGGAAACAGTGTCAGACTATATTTTTCGGGGCTCCAAAATCACTGCAGATGGTGACTGCAGCCATGAAATTAAAAGACGCTTACTCCGTGGAAGAAGTTATGACCAACCTAGATAGCATATTCAAAAGCAGAGACATTACTTTGCCAACAAAGGTCCATCTAGTCAAGGCTATGGTTTTTCCTGTGGTCATGTATGGATGTGAGAGTTGGACTGTGAAGAAAGCTGAGTGCCAAAGAATTGATGCTTTTGAACTATGGTGTTGGAGAAGACTCTTTTTTTTTTCATTTTGTACATATATATATATATATATTTATGGAAAAATTTTTTTTTAATTTTTTATTCAACTTTAAAATATTTTATTGGTTTTGCCATATATCAACATGAATCCGCCACAGGTATACATGCTGCTCCCCATCCTGAACCCTCCTCCCTCCTTCCTCCCCGTACCATCCCTCTGGGTCGTCCCAGTGCACCAGCCCCAAGCATCCAGTATTGTGCATCGAACCTGGACTGGCGACTCGTTTCATATATGATATTATACATGTTTCAATGTCACTCTCTCAAATCATCCCACCCTCTCCCTCTCCCACAGAGTCCATAAGACTGTTCTATACATCAGTGTCTCTTTTGCTGTCTCGTACACCAGGTTATTGTTACCATCTTTCTAAATTCCATATATATGCGTTAGTATACTGTATTTCTGTTTTTCCTTCTGGCTTACTTCACTCTGTATAATAGGCTCCAGTTTCATCCACCTCATTAGAACTGATTCAAATGTATTCTTTTTAATGGCTGAGTAATACTCCATTGTGTATATGTACCACAGCTTTCTTATCCATTCATCTGCTGATGGACATCTAGGTTGCTTCCATGTCCTGGCTATTATAAACAGTGTTGCGATGAACATTGGGGTACACGTGTCTCTTTCTCTTCTGGTTTCCTCAGTGTGTATGCCCAGCAGTGCGATTGCTGGATCATAAGGCAGTTCTATTTCCAGTTTTTTAAGGAATCTCCACACTGTTCTCCATAGTGGCTGTACTAGTTTGCATTCCCACCAACAGTGTAAGAGGGTTCCCTTTTCTCCACACCCTCTCCAACACTTATTATTGGTAGACTTTTGGATCGCAGCCATTCTGACTGGTGTGAAATGGTACCTCATAGTGGTTTTGATTTGCATTTCTCTGATAATGAGTGATGTTGAGCATCTTTTCATGTGTTTGTTAGCCATCTGTATGTCTTCTTTGGAGAAATGTCTATTTAGTTCTTTGGCCCATTTTTTGATTGGGTCATTTATTTTTCTGGAATTGAGCTTCAGGAGTTGCTTGTATATTTTTGAGATTAGTTGTTTGTCAGTTGCTTCATTTGCTATTATTTTCTCCCATTCTGAAGGCTGCCTTTTCACCTTGCTAATAGTTTCCTTTAATGTGCAGAAGCTTTTAAGGTTAATTAGGTCCCATTTGTTTATTTTTGCTTTTATTTCCAATATTCTGGGAGGTGGGTCATAGAGGATCCTGCTGTGATGTATGTCAGAGAGTGTTTTGCCTATGTTCTCCTCTAGGAGTTTTATAGTTTCTGGTCTTACGTTGAGATCTTTAATCCATTTTGAGTTTATTTTTGTGTATGGTGTTAGAAAGTGTTCTAGTTTCATTCTTTTTTTTTTTTTGAAAATAATCAGGCTTTTATTTGCTGTGTATACAAATGATGTTTAAATGGATAACCTGTAAGATCTTGAGCTAATGTTTGCATCTACAGAGATTCAGATACAATCTATGATTCAGTCTATGATTATGCTCAGAGCAGTTTCAGGTGAAGAACTTTTTATTAAAAGGCTGTCACTATCTGGGAATGTGTAAGCTGTCTTACAGTAATTACTGTAGTATCAGTGAATCGGAATATTCAACTTACAGAAAATTCATTTTCTAACTCTCCTTTACATAAAGGAGAAAAGGGGAGGAGCCTGGTGGGGTGGGGTGGGAACCCCCCTCCCTCCCCTAGAAGCCAAACTAGTGAATCTAGCTTCAGACACACCCTCTGCTCTGTTATTCCAGGTTAGCCATTTGTTTTTCTTTTTTTTTTTAATTTTATTTTATTTTTAAACTTTACATAATTGTATTAGTTTTGCCAAATATCAAAATGAATCCGCCACAGGCATACATGTGTTCCCCATCCTGAACCCTCCTCCCTCCTCCCTCCCCACACCATCCCTCTGGGTCGTCCCAGTGCTCCAGCCCCAAGCATCCAGTATCGCGCATCGAACCTGGACTGGCAAA
>NW_011494790.1:1602223-1603713 GCF_000754665.1 Bison bison bison
TTTAATCCATTGTATATTCTTGCCTCCTTTGTCAAAGATAAGGTGTCCATATGTGCGTGGATTTATCTCTGGGCTTTCTATTTTATTCCATTGATCTATATATCTGTCTTTGTGCCAGTACCATACTGTCTTGATAACTGTGGCTTTGTAGTAGAGCCTGAAGTCAGGTAGGTTGATTCCTCCAGTTCCATTCTTCTTTCTCAAGATCGCTTTGGCTATTCGAGGTTTTTTGTTTTTCCATACAAATTGTGAAATTATTTGTTCCAGCTCTGTGAAGAATACTGTTGGTAGCTTGATAGGGATTGCGTTGAATCTATAAATTGCTTTGGGTAGTATACTCATTTTCACTATATTGATTCTTCCAATCCATGAACATGGTATATTTCTCCATCTATTAGTGTCCTCTTTGATTTCTTTCACCAGTGTTTTATAGTTTTCTATATATAGGTCTTTAGTTTCTTTAGGTAGATATATTCCTAAGTATTTTATTCTTTCCGTTGCAATGGTGAATATAATAATAAAAGCTATATATGACAAACCCACAGCAAACATTATCCTCAATGGTGAAAAATTGAAAGCATTTCCTCTAAAGTCAGGAACAAGACAAGGGTGCCCACTTTCACCATTACTATTCAACATAGTTTTGGAAGTTTTAGCCACAGCAATCAGAGCAGAAAAAGAAATAAAAGGAATCCAAATTGGAAAAGAAGAAGTAAAACTCTCACTATTTGCAGATGACATGATCCTCTACATAGAAAACCCTAAAGATTCCACCAGAAAATTACTAGAAATAATCAATGACTATAGTAAAGTTGCAGGATATAAAATCAACACACAGAAATCCCTTGCATTCCTATACACTAATAATGAGAAAACAGAGAGAGAAATTAGTTTCATTCTTTTATAAGTGGTTGACCAGATTTCCCAGCACCACTTGTTAAAGAGATTGTCCTTAATCCATTGTATATTCTTGCCTCCTTTGTCAAAGATAAGGTGTCCATATGTGCGTGGATTTATCTCTAGGCTTTCTATTTTGTTCCATTGATCTATATTTCTGTCTTTGTGCCAGTACCATACTGTCTTGATAACTGTACCACAGCTTTCTTATCCATTCATCTGCTGATGGACATCTAGGTTGCTTCCATGTCCTGACTATTATAAACAGTGCTGCAATGAACATTGGGGTACATGTGTCTCTTTCAATTCTGGTTTCTTCAGTGTGTATGCCCAGCAGTGGGATTGCTGGATCATAAGGCAGTTCTATTTCCAGTTTTTTAAGGAATCTCCACACTGTTCTCCATAGTGGCTGTGCTAGTTTGCATTCCCACCAACAGTGTAAGAGGGTTCCCTTTTCTTCACACCCTCACATTTATTGTTTTTGGATCGCAGCCATTCTGACTGGCGTGAAATGGTACCTCATTGTGGTTTTGATTTGCATTTCTCTGATAATGAATGATGTTGAGCATCTTTTCATGTGTTTGTTAGCCATC
>NW_011494790.1:1603813-1613238 GCF_000754665.1 Bison bison bison
CCACCTCATGCGAAGAGTTGACTCATTGGAAAAGACTGATGTTGGGAGGGATTGGGGGCAGGAGGAAAAGGGGATGACAGAGGATGAGGTGGCTGGATGGCATCACCGACTCGATGAATGTGAGTCTGAGTGAACTCCGCGAGTTGGTGATGGACAGGGAGGCCTGGCGTGCTGCGATTCATGGGGTCGCAAAGAGTTGGACATGACTGAGCAACTGAACTGAACTGAGTCTTACAACCATTTTAATGGAAATATTTCTTAAATTATCATGTGCTTTCTTGAAGGGCAAGAATGGGGGTTAGGCATATGGAAGCAACAGAAAGAACAAAACCAAGAAATTGGAAGTCTGTAGTCTAGTGGCCTCTACTGATGCCATTAGCTTGAGAAGAATCAGCTTTGGATGTGACTCAAAGACTAAGGTTGTCAGTTTTTGTCATTTTGAAATGAACTTGCCAGTCTTACTGATTAGACATTCTGTGTATATAATGAACGTTTTTGTCAACTAATTCAGGCTTCTACAGCAGTTCGTCCCCAAACCATATATCCACAGAGGAGAGTATTTTTTAGTGTAAATCTGTATTTTTAAATAACTTTTAATTGAAGTTTTGTTGGACATAGTTTCCCATGTGTTTGATTTTGTTGCCTGTGTTTCCTGCTGTCATATCTGTGAAATCATTGCCAACGCCAGGGGCATACAGATTTCCCCCTATATTATAAGCATTTTCCAGTTTGAGGTCTTATGTTTAAGTCTTTAATTTGAGTTGACTTTTGTGTGTGGTATAAGGTAAAGGTTTTAGATATGGATATACAGTTTCCCAACACACTTTGTTGAAGAGACTATCCTTTCCCCACTATGCATTCTTGGCACCCTTACTGAAGATGAGTAGGTAGGTATGTGTGTGTGGATTTGTGTCTGATCTCTCTGTTCATTTCCATTGCTCTGTCTATTCATCATAGTACTGGAAATCCTAGCTGGAGCAATTAAGCAAGAAAAAGAAATTAAAGACATACAAATTGAAATGATAGAAGTAAAACTGTTCATATTTACAGATGACGTAATCTTATATAGAGAAACCCCTGAAGACACTGTTAAAAAAAATACTAGACCTAATTAATGAATTTAGTAAGGTTGTAGGATACAAAATCAATGTGCAGAAATTCAGTGTGTTTTCTATATGCTAATAATTATCTAAAAAGGAAATTAAGAAAACTAAGAAATTTAGAAAAAATTTAGAAATTAAGAAAAAAAATCAAGAAATTAAAAATTTACAATAGCCTCAAAAAGTTTAGGCATAAACTTAACTAAAGAAACAAAAGACTTGTATGCCAAAAACTATAAAATATTCACAAAATAATTTAAAAACACAAATAGATATCCATGTTTATGGATTGGAAGGCTTAATATTGTTAAGAGATCCGTACTACCCAAAGCAATTTACAGATTCAGTGCAATTCCTATCAAAATGTCAATGGCAGTTGTTATAGAAATGAAAAACACCATTCTAAAATTCATATAGAACCATAAAAGATCTTGACTGGCCAGCCAAGACAGTCTTGAAAAAGAACAAAGCTGGAAGCATCACATGCCCTGATTTCAAAATATATTACAAGGCCACAGTAATTAAAATGGTATGGTACTGGCATAAAGATAATCTTTTTAGTTTGGAATAGTTTTAGGTTTACAGAAAAGTAACAAAGATAGAACAGAGTATTCTCATGCACCCTTCACCTAGTTTTCCCAAAGTCAACATCTTATATTACCATTGTACATTTATCAAAGCTGAGAAACCCACTTTGGTACATTACTATTAACTAAACTCCAGACTTTATTTAAATTTCACTGGATTTCTGCTCACGCTCTTAGTTGTAGGATTCAATCCAGAAAACCGCATATTGCATCTTGTCTGGTTCAGATTTTTAATAGTCTTCTGTTTCTTCTCATTGTTCCCAATATTTCCGTGTTGTCAGTTGAACCTCAATGTTGATGCCTTTGTTTTCCTTGTAGCAGGTTTTTATCTCCTCACATTTGTGCATCTCAGCAAAGGTAATCACACCTGTTGGAATATGTTTGGGAAAGAAGAATAAATAATTTGATTTTGTAAGATTCTTCTATGAATGATTTGTTTAAATTTGGGCATATAGGTGCCAAAGTATTCTGATCATTCATCTTTAGAAGTTAACTCCTTGCCTCCCAGTGTATTCTTGGTCATTGAGGTTGCCAGATTAATGATCTCTCTGGTTTATAAACTGTACTGTTCATATCCTCTAGTGATAACATCTTGTAAAACTACAACTTCACAGCCAGAATGTTGAAATTAATGAATCAAGATTTGGAACCCTTTTACAATTAAAGCCACTTCCCTCTTGGCCACGACCCCTCCTTTTGGTAGATGTTATGAGTGAGTTCTATTGAAAATTGGCCATTTTTAATATTATGAGACTCTGAGTCTTATTTAAACCTTCTGTTTTAACTGGTTTTTTCTGATCCTGTTCTGGCAGGAGAAGTAGATGTGCCACTTTGTTACTGCCAGGTAGGGGAAGAAGGCCTTGTTCCCCACAGAGCCTCCACTGATGCCTCCTGAGATGAGAAAGGAGAGAGTTCAAGGTCCCCAAGGGGTACATGGGAGAGGGTCGAGTCCTCGTAATAGCGCAGTGTGAGTGGGCCACAGTTTACTCAGCGGTGCTTGTCTGAAGTAGAGCAGTTATTGTCTAAGTGTTTTTGTCTTGCTGTGTGGTCCCTTTCCTGGTCCTTTGGCTAGAGATCTTGTAGATATTTTGTTGGAGATTTCTGTGCTCATTGGTGTTGCCAGGTGCTGGCTTCTTCAGCCCCAAATCTGGAATTTATTAGGCAAAAAGAAAGAGCACTCAACACTGTGTTGTTTCTTGGGTGCTGGGCTCCCTGGTCTGCCTTCTCTCTACCCTTTGGAACCTCCTTATGTTTGTTTATGTATAATGTCCAGAATCTTCCTAGTTCCAGTTTACTTACTACATTAGAAAACTATTTTCTAGAGAACATACCACTTGGTAAACATGGTAGGCATTCTGTGTATTTTCACATTAAATCAGATAATTAATTATGTTAAGTGGACATTATTTGTGTAAAAGTAATAGTTTTAAAAATGTTGTTAGTGATTTCAGGGTCTCTTATTTTAGTAACTACAGGCATTTTGGGGCTTTCCAGGTGACTCTAATGATAAAGAATCTGCCTGGGATGCAGGAAAGGCAGGGTCAATCCCTAGGTCTGGAAGATCCCATGGAGAAGGACGTGGCAACCCTCTCCAGTATTCTTGCCTGGAGAATACCATGGACAGAGGAGCCTGGTGGGCTACAGTCCATAGGGTCACAAAGAGTGGGACACTACTGAAGTGACTTAGCACACACACGCATAGGCATTATTACATTCAAAAAAATAATATCTGGATTTTTTTGTGTGCATGTGCCATGATAATTCCTCTCTATGGAATCATTTGGTCAATCTGTTTTATTTCTTCAAAATAAGGTATTAACAGCCATGATTAGTGAATGTCTACCACAAGCCAAAATAGACATTTATTTGCTAATGTGTATTTTTTTATAATGAAATATAGTGTTGTTGTTGTTTTTATTAAAGATCCTTTGAGGTATACAGTTAGGGCTTCCCAGGTGGCTCAGTGGTAAAGAATCTGCCTGCAGTGCAGGAGACTCGGGTTCAATCCCTGGATCAGGAATATCCTCTAGAAGGGAAAATGGCAACCCACTCCGGTATTCTTGCCCGGAAAACCCCATGGACAGAAGAGCCTGGTGGGCTACAGTGCACGGGGCTGCAGAGTGGGACGTGACTGCCGAGCCCACGTGGCACGTGCAAGGTGTGCAGTTAGTGATTCTGTGTGTGTTTTTAATTCCTTCTTCCCGCCACAGCTGTCCTTACAAAGCAGATAAATGTTTTTAATCTTCTCATGACTGATCAATACACTTTTGAAAAATACACTGATGTAGTGTTCTGGTGGGGTTTTGTTACTGTCAGTCATCAGTTGTGTCTGACTCTTTGCGACCCCGTGGACTGCAGCACGTCAGGCTTCCCTGTCCTTCACCATCTCCCAGAGCACACTCAGACTCATGTCTATTGAATCAGTGATGCCATCCAACCATCTTATCCTCTGTCCCCTTCTCCTTCTGCGTTCAATCTTTCCCAGCATCAGTGTCTTTCCTAATGAGTTGGCTCTTTGCATCAGGTGGCCAAAGTATTGGAGCTTCAGCTTCAACATCAGTCCTTTCAGTGAATATTCAGGAGTGATTTCCTTGAGGATTGACTGGTTTGATCTTATATTTGAAGGGACTGTCAAGAGTCTTCTCCAACACCACAGTTCAAAACCATCAATCTGTTGATGCTCAGACTTCTTTAAGATCCAAATCTCAGATCCATACATGTCTACTGGGAAAAGCCATAGCTTTCACTATACAGACCTTTGTTGGCAAAATAATGTTTCTGCTTTTTAATATGCTGTCTATGTTTGTCATAGCTTTTCCAAGGAACAAGCATCATTTAATTTCATGGCTGCAGTCACCATCTGCAGTGGTTTTGAAGCCCAAGAAAATAAAGTTTGTCACTGTTTCTGTTGTTTCCCCATCTATTTGCCATGAAGTGATAGGACTGGTGATCCCATCATCAAACGAAGATGCCATTATCTTAGTTTTTTGAATGTTGAGTTTTAAGCCAGCTTTTTCACTCTCTTTTTTCACCTTCATCAAGAGGCTCTTTAGTTCCTCTTCACTTCCTGCCATAAGGGTGGTATCATCTGCGTATCTGAGGTTATTGATATTTCTCCCAGCAATATCAGATTCTGCTTCATTTAGTCTGGCATTTCTCACGATGTACTCTGTATAGAAGTTAAATAAGCAGGGTGACAATATACAGCCTTGACATTCCCCTTCCCCAATTTTGAACCAGTCCATTGTTCCATGTCCGGTTCTAACTGTTGCCTCTTGGCCTGTGTACAAGTTTCTCAGGAGGCAGGTAAGGTGGTCTGGTATTCCCATCTCTTTAAGAATTTTCCACAGTTTGTTGTCATCCACATGGTCAAAGGCTTTAGTGTAGCCAATGAAGCAGAAGTACATGTTTTTCTGGAATTCTCTTGCTTTTTCTATCATCCAACAGATGTTGGCAATTCAATCTCTGGTTCCTATGCCTTTTCTGAATCCAACTTGAACACCTAGAAGTTCTCGGTACACATACTGTTGAAGTCTAGCTTGAAGAATTTTGAACATTACTTTGTTAACATATGAAATAAGTGCAGTTGTGCAGTAGTTTGAACATTCTTTGGCATTGCATTCTTTGGTACTGGAATGAAAACTGACCTTTTCCAGTCCTGTGGCCACTGCTGAATTTTCGTTTCTTTCTTTATTAGTCTGTTGGAAATTAAAGTGGAGATGTGATAAGCTAACTGCTTTCAGTGTCATATAGCAAATTGAAACTGCTTTTAAACCAGACTGTTAAGCTTTGCTTCAGTAATTGGAGTGACTTGTTGAACATCAGCTTGAAGCCCAGTTTCTTTTCACTCATATTGTAGCAGATGGCTTTAGCTAGAGATAACTCATGATATTTCAACAAAGTTCACAGCCTCTTTAGTAAGAGGTCTATTTCCTAGTCATTAAGTAATATTGAACATCATTGCATGTTGCTTAGGAGAGCATGTATTTTTAAATGTTCAATTTCTGTACATTTTGTAGAATGATATCTTCAGGCTTGTCAGTTCTTACTGTTCTTTCTCCTACCCATTTTCCTGAAGAATGAGTATTGAAATTACCCCTGCCATGAATTTACTCTGTAATTCTGCAATAGTCACATAAGGAATTCAGTTTCACATTCGTGGCTCCTATGTCTCTGCCTCTCAGTTACATTTTCTATGTGTGGTCATTATTTTAAAATCTACTTACATTGCTCAGACAGAAGATCTGACTCAGCTACTTCATCTGCATAGAATTGAGCCCCAGTAAAGAAGGAGAATTTCTCACACAGAAACTTTACTTAAAGCCTTGTACATGTTCAGCATTATTGATAATGAGAGCAATATACAGCTTAAAGCAAAGATGTGTTATTTTCAGTTCTTGAATTTTAAGTAATGTAAATACTGACGATACCAGTGCTAACAGTGTCACAAGCTGAAAACTCATAGACCTTTTAAGTTGGTACAAACCATAGGAAAAACAACTTGATAGTATGTATCAAGAGTCATAAAATTATGTATGTACTTTAGTAATTCTTCTAAAATTGTGATAGATATCCTCAAGAAATAATCTGAAATGTAGAGGAAAGGCTGTATACATAGTAACATGGAACATTATTCATGAAAGATCATTCAGCAAAATTATAGTTAAAATTGCAAAAAAAAAAAATTGCATTTAAATTAGACTGATTACTTCAACACGCCTATAACAAAAAAAAGACAAATATATTTAGAATCCTTAAATGTATTAGAGTACAGTTTTTTGTGTGATAATTTTAAGTGCAAACAGCAATATTAATTGTGTATTTATATGTACGTAGGTGCATGCCACAGGCCAAAGAGGCCAGAATGTTTTCTCTCGTGATTGTTATCTTCAGGAAGTGGATGGATGGGTTCTTTTTAATTTAATTGTATTTCTTTTGTTTTTCAAATACTTCAGCAGGAGAGGAGGAACACATTTGGGTTGTTAAAATCTATTTTTACTAATTATTTTTCTTTCTCTTTTTAACCAGAAGAATATACACATATGTAAGTAACATATCAATCCAAGACAAGGCAGTGTCTCCTTTGTCAGTCCTGAGGGCCTCACTAAGCTGCCACAGTAAAGTCCCTGCTCTTCCTATGAGGCAGCCTGGACAATCATGTTAAAACTGTTTAAATGCTCTTTGGCACATTCTGTTTCTTTTAGGGTACTTTCCACCAGGTTTTGATTCTTTACATGGGTGAGCTGTTGAGAAATTGGGCTAATCAGACGACCGTGCTCAGAGGCCCAGGGGACTGAGGAATTCCATTCACCAAGTCTAAACTCACTGAATGAAAGTTTCTTTGGCAGCCCTTTCCATGGGGAGGCTGTGTTCGAGTCCATTGGAAGAAGGGTGGCAGAGGCACTTCAGCTGCTGTGAAAGGAATTACAAAGAATTGAGTCACTCAGGGAAAAGGGCCTTGTTTTGCCTCTGTGACGCAGTGTGGCTCCTCTCTGTCCCACAGCTGGCCCTGAAGGACCCCGTGCACACCGTGTCCCTGCAGCAGTTCATCTACGAGAAGCTCAAGGCCCAGCAGGAGCTGCTGGGAGAGCAAGGCTTCCAGTCCCTCATGGAGACAGTGGACACCGAGATCGTCACCCAGCTGCAGGAGTTTCTGCAGGGCTTCTGAGGGCGTGAGCCGTGGCTGAGGAGGCCAGCGTGCCGCCTTGTGTGCAAGCCTGCTGGGATGATGGAGAGATCCCTTGTGTAAGAAGCAAAGAGATGCAAAGACCACGCCTTTTTTTTACTACAAAAATTCAGTGAATAAATGTAATTCCTACATAACTAAAATCACAAACCTATTCCTCAAAAGAATTTAATTTTATATTTATAAGGGGCCCTGTGTTTACTAGAGATAGATTTGACAACAATAGCTGCTTAGTTTCCTGTTAAGAGAAGAAACTGTTTGTTACCTTTTAATCATATGCTCTTAACACTTGAGAAGAAGAAGGTTTAATGTCTGAGATGTTTTACAGCAAGCAAAATTAGTTAAATTTGGCTGCCTTATCCCTTTTTTAAGCTAATGAGACTACAAGTTTGAAAAGTAACAATGCTGTTCAGGTGATACAATTAAAGAAATGTGTGTACCAGGCAGAAATATACAAATAGTGACAGATATACATTACTGAGATGATCTTGCCAGGGAGTTGCTTTCAACTGACATAGAGATATGTTTTATCAGACAGATGCTTTTATTTTCATTCTAGTAATTTGATATGGGAATTAGTAAAGACTTTTTTTCCCTTGTGTTATTTTCACTAATTACATTTAGTCTTTAAATGCACGTTGTAAGGCCCACAGAAGTGAATCTGTGGCACTGCAGTGCCAGGTGGGAGACATCTGGTCATGGTTTGGTCCTGGTTCCTTTGTTACTCCTGGAGGCCAGGAGCCCTGTGAACACCGAGAGGAACTAACAGCCCACAGACCCCCCTCTGCCGTGACGTGGCTGTGACAGGCTGTTCAGCACTTACTCATGTTGGGTTCCTCGGTGCAGGGGTGCCCGTGGGGGGCTAGCAGCAGTCCCCCAGGGTACCAAAACTGATGTGATGAGTCTTCCTTCCTTATTCCTCCTACATGCAGTACCAAAAACGGGGAAAAGGAGAAAAAAAAGCCTTACTTTGTTCTACTTGCCATTGACTATAAAGAACCTTTAAAGCATTTTAAAGAAAATATTCAAAAGCAAGGTTGGAAAATGTCTGATCTTTCTATAGAAAGTTGGGTACAGTATGTAACTGCAGGAAACCCACTGCCCCTTTGTAAGTCGTGGAGCCCAAAATGTATGGAAATATTTGATGTTTTCAGCTAAAGAAAGAAAAATATGGTCCAAATTAAATTTTCCAAAGATACCTCACCTTTGATTTGCCTGATTATTTTTCCTGCCTCACAAAAAATGAGTTGGTAAGAATGGCCCAGTGAATTTTGAAGATAGGTTTTGTTTCATAGTCTGGTGTTGACTCTGTCTTAGTAGGCGGCAGTCCTTCAGGTAGCAAATCCTAGTAACCCTTTCAGTTTTTCTTTTCATTTAAGAACCAGAACTTCTTTAATCTGATGTTTCTTTTCTTTTTTTAATTTTATTTTATATAGGCATGAAGTTGATTAACAGTGTTTTGTTAGTTTCCAGTGTACAGCAAAGTGATTCAGCTATACATGTGCAACCTTTTTCAAATTCTTTTCCCATTTAGGTTATTACAGAGTATTGAGGTCCTTTTTGGTTGTCCGTTTCCAATATATAGCAGTGTGTATGTGTTAGTCCTAAACTCTGAGTCTGCCCTCCCTGCCAGCCCACCCTTCCTCCCTGGTAACCATAAGTCTGAGTCTGTTTCTGTTTTGTAAGTAAGTTCATTTGTATCATTTTTTAAAGATTTGGCATGTAAGCAATATCATCATTTGTCTTTCTGTCTGACTTACTTCACTAGTATGATAGTCTCCAGGTTCATCCATATTGCTGCAGAAGGCATTATTTCACTCTTTCAATTTCCGAGTACATACACAACCCCAGTCCTGTGGATTTCCTGCGATTAAACCCTACTGGCCTTCAAAGTCAGACTCTCTGGGGTATCCTCCTCCCGTTTCCAGAATCCTAGGCTTGGAAGCCTCATGTGGAGCTCAGAACTTTCTTTTTTTCTTTTTTTTTCAGAAAGAGCTTCCAAAAAATCTCAAGCCTGGTGTATTTTTAGAAGTTCACCTACAGCTTGATTTT
>NW_011494790.1:1613338-1619837 GCF_000754665.1 Bison bison bison
AAAAAACCCCTCCCTTCTCCTTCCCTGTACCATCCCTCTGGGTCGTCCCAGTGCACCAGCCCCAAGCATCCTGTATCCTGCATCAAACCTGGACTGGTAATTCGTTTCTTATATGATATTATACATGTTTCAATGCCATTCTCCCAAATCATCCCACCCTCTCCCTCTCCCACAGAGTCCAAAAGACTGTTCTATACATCTGTGTCTCTTTTGCTGTCTCACATACAGGGTTATTGTTACCATCTTTCTAAATTTCTTTGTCTTTGGATGTAGGGGTTTTTTTTTTGGTCGATTCCAACTTTTTTTTTTTTTTTAATGTGGTTGTTCAGCAGTTGTACTTTTGGTGTTTCTGTAAGATAGGGTGAGCCCATGTCCTTCTATTCTGCCATCTTGCCTCCTCCCTCCTATGATATTTCTTTATCATTACTACTCAGTCCCCAGAACTGGCCTAAGAATGATAATTTCTTTTGTTGATTTAATTATTTTCATTTGAGACACTGTTCCCATTAATGTTTTCAGAAATGCACATACATACTCCCATTTTTCACTTACAGTAAAATACTCATCTTTCCAGTTCCTGACAGATTTCATTACAGTGTTACGGCAAATGTTACTGAAATAGCCACCTTGCAAAAAAAGAAAAAAATATCTCTGGGAAAGAGTTTGTTTTGGTTCATTTTTTTAAACTCAATGTTTAAAATAGGCTCAGAAAAAAAGAAAAATTCTTGTATTTTTAACTGCTCAATTAAGAGATAAAATGTAATTATAGATTTACAGAATTCTCTCCATTAATGCAGCTTCATATCAAATGTATTAAGTTTTGGACAGACAACTCAGCCAGGCCTTGGGTTGAACTGCTCTTCCTCATATAAGGTAATGATCATTTCTATTTCATAAACATACTCCTTTTCTATTTATTTTTTACTACAGAGACTTCTCCTGGCCCTCTGACAAAGGTCCATGTGGCCAACAGTAAACATTTTAGAGTTTTTGTTATAACTGGTTCCTGCTGCTTCTTTCTCCTACCAGTCATGTTGGAGAAGCCATATCATTAGATGGTAAAATATTCGTGTTTCAGATTCCCTTGAAAGATCTTCACCTTAGATCTTTATTTTCCCTGTTCCTTTATTCAACTAATGTTTGTTGAGTTCCTGTTTTATACCATACTTCTTTGCTAAATTCTGGGTTTAGAATAGGCTACTTACCTCATGAAGTTTTACAATCCAGTGAGAACACACATGTGCCAATGTAATAGGTGGAAATCATGGTTCTAATGGAAATGTTTGTTCAGGAGCAGTGGGCGTGCAGGGGAAGGAGGTCTTTCACAAAAGAGGATGATGTTGGCACTTTATTATTTGATATCCCTTAAAAAATTGTTCTCAAATAGCATTGTGTCATAAAGTTATTTAAAAAGTAAATGGCTCTGTACTAGAATTGGGCTTCTCTCTGATTCCAGACTTAGAGCTATTTGACATATAAAATAAGTCATCAGTGAGATTTTGGAAATGTTAGAATTCTGTAGCCTCACAACTAATTCCTAATTCAGTGAATTAAAACATAAGGCTCACCTTGTTAGGGTAATAGTTTTCTGTTCTGTTTCTTCATATCTTATAAATCTCAAGTGAGTAGAAATTTAAAAGTTGTTAGAGAGCTGATGAAGGGAAGACCAGAGACGCTTGTCACAGAAAATAGTATTTTCTTCCTCCAACTTTAAGAAACAAAAAAAAGGTAACCTATAGAAGCTTGGAATGCATAGTACAGCAAACATCAGTATACCTTTCATCTGGATTCATCAGATTGTTCCATTTTGACACATTTACTCTCTCCCTACATATACACATACACAAATGGATATATGCTTTTGCTAAATCATTTGTAAGTTACAGATACTTCACCCTCAGTTACCTCTAAGACTGGTATTTCTCTACACATCCTCTAATACACCATTGTATACCTAAGGAAATTAATCCAGTAATATCAAATAGTTCGTATTTCAGTTTTCACAAATGCCCCAAAGGTATCTTTTATATCATGCTTGATTTATGATCGCAACATTTATACAGTGCATTCGGCGCTTTCGTTTTTAAGTCTACAATAGTCCTTTTTTTCATGTCATTGGCTCTTTTGAAGAATCTGAGGCAGCCGTTTTGTAGAACCTCCATCTGTCTGCAGTGTTCTAATCGTTTCCTGGTAATTGGATTCAGGGTAACATTTGTGGCAGCGAGACTCCCTCGCCGTGTCCTTGCCGTGGTGTCCATCAGGACTCGCGGTGTCCGACTGTGTCTGTTGCCGCTGCTGCAGTGGATAAGCTGGTGCTCATCAGGCCTCTCCATAGTGTTGCAAAGACCTTCCAGCACTAGAAATTTCCAGTGGTGCTTTTGGTTTTTGTGTTTTGTATTTTTTTAACCTTAAAATTCTTAACCTCTACTAGCCTATCTTTTCATTTACAGCAACTTCTGCGGTTTTATCTTAACTTGGATGAGTCACTGACTAAGCTATGGGGAAGGTATATTGAACCTGGAGTACGTTTCATCAACCTCCCCAAGTGTCGTAAGCTCCCTTTTTGTTACGGCACACATCAGCTAAGTGCCATCTCTTGCTCTTTCCTTCTCTCTTTCTCCCCTGCCCCCTTGTGTTTTTAAGAACTACGTAGATCTTTGTGAACACTTAAGTAACCTTAATTCGTATGCCACCTAAAAATGAAGAAATAAAGGTAAGCACTGCCTTTTCTTTTTTGTTTTTGGATTTGCCAACTGTTTTGTAAACAGTTGGCAAATATGCAACACTATGCTTTTTTCAACACTTCACAAATACTTCATTATCGTATTTGGTCTGCACTTAAAAGGCAGATACATGCCACACTTTAGAGCATTTTCTTTTAGTGTGGCTTAGGATGAAAAGCAGTACTTTATCAGCTGACGAAATGGGGAGAGAAAAAATAATTATTGCTTTTATGTGAAGCTCTGATTTTGGTATCTCCATAGAACCGTGACACCTGAAACAGCAGTTCAAAGTTAACTTTTTCCTCTTAAGAAGAAAGTGCATTGTGTCCCCAACACATCCAGGTTAGTATAAAGAACCTGATGTGCCATGACAGCCCTGTGCAGCTGTCTGAAGCTGAGCTTTCAAGCAATTGAGGCAAATACTCTGGAAAAGGGTTTTGCTGTTGGTCTGAATTTCCCTGATTTTGCTTCTGGGCAGTTGAACTCCTGGCCTAGGGGACTTCTTTTGGTCTGAAGCACTTGGATAAAATTCAGAACTGAGAGTCATTGACTATATTTTCTCTAGAATCCTTTCTTACTGAAACAAGTAGAGAGTTTCCAATTAGCCAAAGATCTTTAACAAGCAAGATTTTCTCCTTGTTCCAATTAATGCCTGCATCCAGCTCATCTGGGCCTGTTGGAATTTATTTAGCCAAGCGTGTTTTGAAGAACTGTCTAATCCAAGAACGAATGGATCAATGTCTGGTCATCCAGCCCTTTTTCCCTTCAAAGTGAAACATTGATTTTCATGCCACTTTAATTTCCCAGTAGGGCAAAAATAGAATGCAAGTAACCGTTAGAACAGGAGTCTAGTGAGGCTTAAAGCACTGGTATCTGTCTGCCACTCGGCATATGGTTTTAAATCTGGAAATTAACCTCATGACTGGAAGTCTGCTGGTTGGGGGTTTTTATTGCAAGGAGTTAAAGCAGGCACACATTCTCCAGTGTTCTTGCCTGGAGAATCCCACGGACAAAGGAACCTGGCAGGCTGTAGTCCAAAGGGTGGCAAAGAGTCGGACTGAGCAGCTAAGCACACAAAGCAGGAAGGTCTGGAGATAAACTGTGAGTAGACCTGCAAGTGAGCTTTTTCTTTTCCCCACAGCTCTGCCCTGAAGCAAGATCAGTATCTCATTTCCAAGGAGGCAAGTGTCTACATAGAGCTATTTGGGCTAGCCCCAAAGGTGCTCCCCACCCCCCCAACCCCCCCACCCCCGCCCCTGCTTCCTTTTTTAATGAATGTTGCAGCTTAAGTGACTTCCCTAGTAGCTCAGCTGGTAATGAATCCACCTGCAATGCAGAAGACCCTGGTTCAATTCCTGGGTCGGGAAGATCCACTGGAGAAGGAAGAAGCTACCCACTTCAGTATTCGTCTTCTCTAGTGGCTCAGCTGGCAAAGAATCTGCCCACAATGCGGGAGACCTGGATTCAATCCCTGTGTTGGAAAGATCCCTTGGAGGAGGGAAAGGCTACCCACTCAAGTATTCTGGCCTGGAGAATTCCGTGGACTGTATAGTCCATGGGCTTGCAAAGAGTCGAACACAACTTAAGCAGTAATCTAGAAGATCAAAACTTGTTGATTGTTAGGGAAGTTGTAGCTCATAAATATGTTAACTGAGCTTAGAAGTGTATCGACAGCCAACCAGCCAGCAAAGGAAAGTCTATTGACAGTTCTGGAGGTAATCACAAACTAATCATGAGTTCTATTAGCCAAGGAAGGCAGCTCGGTTTTGTTTTTGGGTTGCAGTGCACATGTCTTGTGCTGTCTCTGGCAGTGAAATCAATACTGTGAAATGACCTTTCCTTCAGCCTGGTGCATTCTTTACTCACAGTGCGTTAGATGTGCTGAACCATGTGAGCAAATCCAGTATTTTATTAAACTTACTAGATAAGCCTGCTTTGGTAGCTAATAACATGAAAGTATGGAAATCCCAACTTACTGCCGAAAATTCATTAGGGAATTGATTATTTTTATACCTTTCAAAGGGCTCCTTGTAGATATATATAAAGGAAGAAGGGAGGTGTTTTATTTTTTTGTTTGATGTTTGTTTTATTTTAATGTTTTTAGTTAAAGAATTTCAGAGCAGGAAGGGAATCAGAGAGAGGAGATCTATTCTGGGCATCTATTCTAACCTTACCATTTCACAGGTGAGGAAATACACCCGGAAAGGTGAGGCCTGCAGCCTTAGGTTCCTAGCACCTCTTCCAATTTCAATTATATTTCTTTTTAAAAAATGTTAATCATGGAACTTCCTTGGTGGTCCAGTGGTTAAGACTCCACACTTCAGTGCAGGAGGCACAAGTTCCATCCCTTGGTGGGTAACTAAGATCCCTTATGCCTCATGGCAAAAATTTAAAAGAAAAAAAAATTTTTTTTTAATTTTTTAAATTAAAAGATAGTAGTAAAAATAAAATGTTAATGGCCTAGGTTTACAATTTGTGTTTTTACTGAGCTAAAGTGAAAGAAAGAAAGTAGTGAAGTCGTGCAGTCGTGTGTGACTCTTTGCGATCCCCTGGACTGTAGTCTACCAGGCTTCTCTGTCCATGGGATTTTTCAGGCAAGAGTACTGGAGTGGGTTGCCATTTCCTTCTCCAGGGGATCTTCCGGACCCAGGGATCAAACCCAGGTCTCCTGCATTGCAGGCAGATGCTTTACTGTCTGAGCCATCAGCGAAGCCCCTTACTGAGCCAAGTGCACCTTCAAGTAACACTGTTCCTGTGTAGTGTAGGTGCCTTGTGGCAACGTGCCCAGCTCTCCCATCCCACCTTAGGACGTTGCTGTCCCTCTTCAGTCATCTCTGCGCTGTAAAATCACTCGGTACATTGTTACTTTAAACAGTTACTTTTCAGATCGATTAAGAATTAAAAAAAAAAACAAACAGAAGTTTAACTTTACCTTCATTTATTTCTTCTTCAGTAATCATCCTTTATTTATGTGGATCTAAATTTCTGACATAAAATTTTCCTAACCATCGCAACTTAACTCTAACCCTCTTTAACATTTCTTTGCAGGGCAGGCCTATCGAGGATGAATTGTCTCAGTTTTTACTTGCTTAAGAAAGTCTTTATTCTTCACTTGTGGAGGATACTTTTGCCAAAAGTGGGATTCTAGGCTAGTATTTCTTCTTGCTTTCACAGTATTTGAAACACAATCCCGTGTTGTTGTTATCCATGATATTCTATAGGTAAAATGGTTTTCCCTCCTCCTCTGACTTTCGATTTTTCTCCTTGGCTTTGCTCTTCTGATGATTAAATATGATATGCATAGTTTTCAGTTTTCTGTTTACTTTTATTGGTATTTTTGACTTCTGGCATTCACTTTTGATTCTTTCTTAGAATTTCAATCTCTCTGCTTATTCATCTGTTCATGCATGTTGTCTCTTTCATTAGAGCCGTTGACATACTAAGGGTCAGATCAGATCAGATCAGTCGCTCAGTCGTGTCCAACTCTTTGCGACCCCATGAATCGCAGCACGCCAGGCCTCCCTGTCTATCACCAACTCCCGGAGTTCACTGAGACTCACGTCCATCGACTTAGTGATGCCATCCAGCCATCTCATCCTCTGTCGTCCTCTTCTCCTCCTGCCCCCAATCCCTCCCAGCATCAGAGTCTTTTCCAATGAGTCAACTCTTCGCATGAGGTGGCCAAAGTACTGGAGTTTCAGCTTTAGCATCATTCCTTCCAAAGAAATCCCAGGGCTGATCTCCTTCAGAATGGACTGGTTGGATCTCCTTGCAGT
>NW_011494790.1:1619937-1620312 GCF_000754665.1 Bison bison bison
TTGTATTGGTTTTGCCATATATCAACATGAATCCGCCACAGGTATACACGTGTTCCCCATCCTGAAACCCCCTCCCTTCTCCTTCCCTGTACCATCCCTCTGGGTCGTCCCAGTGCACCAGCCCCAAGCATCCTGTATCCTGCATCAAACCTGGACTGGTAATTCGTTTCTTATATGATATTATTACATGTTTCAATGCCATTCTCCCAAATCATCCCACCCTCTCCCTCTCCCACAGGGTCCAAAAGACTGTTCTATACATCTGTGTCTCTTTTGCTGTCTCTTATACAGGGTTATTGTTACCATCTTTCTAAATTCCACATATATGCATTAGTATACTGTATTGGTGTTTTTCCTTCTGGCTTACTTCACTCT
>NW_011494790.1:1620412-1628462 GCF_000754665.1 Bison bison bison
GCCCCAGATCCCACACAGCATCAGAGTCTTTTCCAATGAGTCAACTCTTCGCATGAGGTGGCCAAAGTACTGGAGTTTCAGCTTTAGCATCATTCCTTCCAAAGAAATCCCAGGGCTGATCTCCTTCAGAATGGACTGGTTGGATCTCCTTGCAGTCCAAGGGACTCTCAAGAGTCTTCTCCCAACATCACACTTCAAAAGCATCAATTCTTCGGCGCTCAGCCTTCTTCACAGTACAACTCTCATAATGGTAGCTGTTTTAAATCCCCTGAGAATTCTAACATCTATATTATATACAAGAGACTTCCCTGGCAGGCCAGTGGTTAAGACTACACTCTCAAGGCAGGGACCCAGCTTCCATCACAGGTCAGGGAACTAAGATCCTGTATCCTACATGGCACAGCCATGAATAAATAGGTAGGTAGGTAGATAAAAATACAATATATGTGAATCTCATTCTGATGCTTGCCTGAGAGCTCTGATTTCTTGCTTGATCATAGATCTTGATCTGTCTGTTTTGCTTGCCTTTAGCATGCCTTTTAATTTTTGGTTGAACGCTGGACGCACTGTGTTGAGTGACAGGAATTGAGATAAATGGTCTTCTAATATGAGCATGTATGCTAATCTGGCCAGGAGTTAGGCTGCGTTTAATGTTGGCTCTTGGTGCCAGCGATTTCAGACTGTTCCAGGTAGGGGTCTTGTTTTTGTTTCCCCTCCTGACTTTGGGCTTCCCTGAGTACTTTGTCTCAGAGAGACCCTGTGTCTGGTAGCTCTTTCAGTGACTGTCCATGGTTTCACTGGAGCCCTGTTAGTGTGGTAGGTAGCAAAGTGTGTGGGAGAGGACTGTTTCTGGTCTTAGGATTAAATCTCAAGTCTCTTAGTGGGCTTGAGTCTCTGGCCTGTGACCATCACGTGTTTCCTCTTGGATGGCCCTCTCGTCCTTCTGAGGTCAGATGTGAAAGCTGGAAGCGGGTAGGTTGAGAGGGATGTCCTTCTCTCATGGTTGTAGGACAAGGGCCTAGTAAATTCTTTTCCCTGGGGAGTAGCCTTCTGTGATAGAGAAATCTCTGGTCATATTTCACAAGCATGACCCTTCCCCTCCACCTGCCAGAGCTGTAAGTAATACTCAACAAAGTAAGTTCAGTTCAGTTCAGTTCAGTTCAGTTCAGTCGTGTCCGAGTCTTTGCGACCCCATGAATCGCAGCACCCCAGGCCTCCCTGTCCATCACCAACTCCTGGAGTTCACCCAGACTCACGTCCATCGAGTCAGTGATGCCATCCAGCCATCTCATCCTCTGTCGTCCCCTTCTCCTCCTGC
This sequence comes from Bison bison bison, assembly GCF_000754665.1. Taxonomy (NCBI): domain Eukaryota; kingdom Metazoa; phylum Chordata; class Mammalia; order Artiodactyla; family Bovidae; genus Bison; species Bison bison. The sequence continues at coordinate 1,621,731 of NW_011494790.1, forward strand.
CCCCCATCCTTCCCAGCATCAGAGTCTTTTCCAATGAGTCAACTCTTCGCGTGAGGTGGCCAAAGTACTGGAGTTTCAGCTTTAGCATCATTCCTTCCAAAGATATCTCAGGGCTGATCTGGGGAACTAAGGTCTTCCCCTAAGACTGTGGTCCCCAGATGTGATCCTTCCAGTTTATGGCTCTGGCAATTATGATCTAAGAAAGCATATCTTGGCTGTGAGTCTAAATTTACCTTTTCTCTACATTTTGGGGAGACAGCCTTGCAAACTCAGTTCTCCGAGTCCAAGAAAAGCCATTGTTTTTCAGTTTGTCCAGTTTTTTCCCATAAGAACAATAGTAACAACTTCCAAACCCTTCATACGTGGAGCTGAAACCATCCAATGTCCTCTTCATATGGCCTTCCATTGTGTAACCTATCGGATGAACATTAGGAGAAGGAAAACGCAAAGGACTGACAATTTTATTTCTGAAATGATTTAGAGATAGCAATTTGAAGCTGTGATAAGTGCAAAAATCTTTCAAGGAAATTACATGGTCAGTTGCTTTTTAAAAATATTTTTTTCCTTATTATAAAAGTGACATGTATTTGTAGTAAACAGCACTGTGTGACTCTGTGGCAGCACTGTGCTGTTCAGCTGTAGCTGCAGAGCTGGGTTTCAGCGGATGCTGCTGCCAGAAGAGGATTCAGAAATTAGGGCCAGATGATGGACAGTGAATTCTAAGATGACTAAAAAGGAAATAAAGGTAGGGGCAGGCAAAGGATAGGGTCAATGGAAGGTTCAGTGGACTGTAGGTCCTAATGGTCTTAGAACAGTGGTTGCAGGAGGGGTTGATAAGTGACTTGGAAGGCCTGACAGGCAGAGGTGATGAGAGATGGAGATACTGAAGGAGGTGAGAGACGGAGATACTGAGGGAGGAGCAGTTTCAGTGATGACGAGGGTCAGTGTGGGACCATGGCCGAGAGTTCCAATTATATTAGTCCTGCTTCTGCCCTCTGTAGAAGGTTATAGCCCTAAGGAAAAGGTTTGTTTGTTTTACGAAAGGGACAACTAAGAGTCTGGACAAATAAGTCTGAAAAGCCCCCAGCACAGTGCCTGGTGCGTAGTAGGCGCTTTACAAGTGAGTGGGTTCTCACTGGGCCGTTCCTGTCACGGCTGAGCTGTGCCCACGCTCTGTAACGTCGTTTTAAACTCCTCGTGTGGGCTGTTGGTGGGGGTGGGCACCAGGTCTTCGTTATGGCATGCAGGCTTCTCATTGTGGATCGCGGCTCTAGAGCACGCAGGTTAGTTGCGGCGTGTAGTCTCGAGTTGCACCCCAGCTTACTTGCCTGGCGGCATGGGGGATGTTGAGTTTCCCAGCCAGGGATTGAAGCCGTGTCCCCTGCAATGGGAGGTGGATTGTTAACCACTGGGTCACCAGGGAAGTTCCTATTACATCATTTTAGGATTTTCTGAAACTGGACTAGGAAATGCCCATTGTGCTAAAATTCAGCATTGTAGGGAAGAGTGTTTTGGTAAGATTTCTGAGGTGTGGTTTAAGTAACCTCTTGTAGTCAAATCATTCTCTGGGACTACATCTCCAGTGCTTAAGTCATGTTTTAATTTGATCTATTTTCATTTACCTTTTCAGAAATGTGTCCATTCTATAAAGTGAGAAATATAATTTGTCCCAACACCCTAAAAGATGCTGTATCAGGTTTCCTAGGGCTGCTGTAACAAACTACCACAAACAGGGCAACTGAAAATAACAGAACTGTATTCGTGCATAATTCTGGGGGCCAGAAGTCCAAAGCTGAGGTGTCAGGAGGGCTGCTCCCTTCTGCAGCCTGTAAGGGAGGATGCCTCCTGCCTCCCGCACCTTCTGGCATCCGCTGGCTCTTCCACCTTCCTTGGCTTATAGATGCAGCACTCCAGTCTCCGCCTCTTGTCACATGGGCACCTTCTCCACCTGCCTCTTCCCTCTTCTGAGGACACCAGTTATCTCAACTAACTCCATCTGCAGTGACCCCATTTCCAGATAAGGCCATATTCTGAGGTGCTGGGAATTATTGGCCCTCAACAATTCTTTTTGGGGAGACACAATTCAACCCCTAATAGATGGATTTAGGAGAACCTGTACTAACTGTTTCTCTGTTCACCTTGTCCCAGTGATAATATGTCTTATGCCTAAAACCCCAGTTCTGCGGATGTACCTACTACTCTAAAAAGAAGAGTGGGTGGAGGTTTGCCTCGGGTTAAGGGCTGAGTCTCTGCAGAAGCACCTTGCTACTGTAGTGACGGGAAGCCTGAGTGAGGTGCTGGACAACCCCCCTCAGTAGTCATGGGCTCCCTGCAAGGCCATTGAACAATCCAGGCTCATTTACTAATCCTGCTTCTAAATCGTTGCTCAAAGTATAGATAATTTATTGTCAAATCTTAAATATGTTCCTTGGTTTCCATTTTATGTTTTAGTTAGATTAAATAGCAACCAGGAACCACACTTAGATGGCCATGCAAATTCCAAGGCGCTGCTCTTGCACAGCAGGACTGTGTTTTGCTGAGTCTAAGGAGAATGCAGAATGAATTGCAATAAACAAAGTCCACTCCGGCACCATTTAGATCAATTTAAAATGATAATGGAATTCAGGGTGCCTATAGCTGCACTAAACTTATGCTCCATTCTTGATTTGGCCTCTGGAAAATACAACCACAAGGACATTCAATTTAGCTGCTGTTTTAAGTTGTGTGCGGGAAGAAGCGTGGACCTTGGAATCAGATCTGAATTTGACTCTGGGCTCCTGCTTTACTGAACCGGCCCTGCCCCCAACCCCATGGTAGGCAAAATAAATGGGCCCCAAAGAGACCTGTACTCTAATCCCTGGAGACTGGGATAGTGAAAAGGACTCTGCAGGTTTGGGGTGGGAGAGTGTCCTGTATCATTCAGAGGAGCTCAATCTAATTACATAAGTCCTTAAAAGCAGAGAAGATTTCCCAGCACTTCTTGAGAGGAAGGGAAAAGGTCAGAGAGTTGTTGGATTTGAGGATGGAGGAAGGGACCAAGAACCAAGGAATGCAGGTGGCCTCCGGAGGCTGCAAAGGAAAGAAAATAGATTCTGTCCTCACACCCCTGGAAGGACTACAGCCCTGCCAATGCTTTGATTTGGGGGCTCCCGACCTCTAGAGCCAAAAGATAATAAACTTGTGTTGTAAGCCTCTAAGTTTGTGGTAATTTAAAATAGTAGTAGAGAAACAATACATGCACCACTGACCAGCTGTATGACTTTCTGAGTCTTGGGTTTCTCATCCCTCCCCCTCCCAAAAAAAAAAGAAAAAAAAATATATATCATAATATTGATCTTGTGTAGTATATGCGCAGACTTACTGGGATGATATATGGAAAATCCATCATTAATCATTTCGTAACTTAGTGTCAGGAGTCCGTCCTGAGGAGTCAAACTATTTTCTCTCAGGTACTTAGCCTCCGTTTTTGGCCTAGCTGCCATCAGGTGGGGCTTTCTTGGTTGGCTCAGTGGTAAAGAATCTGCCTGCAACGCAGGAAACTTGCAAGAGATACGGGTTTGATCCATGGGTTGGGAAGATCCCCTGCGGGAGGAAATAGCAACCCACTCCAGTATTCTTGCCTGGGAAATCTCATGGACAGAGGATCCTGCTGGGCCACAGTCCATGAGGTCACAGAGAGTTGGACACGACTTAGCAAGTAAACAGCAACAGCGAGCCCTTGGGTGAATGGCTGCACGTGGCTCCGTGGTCCACGCCTTCTCGTCAGAGCGTGACGTGTGGACCAGCAGCATCAGCCTCAGCCTGGGACCTTGTTAGGATCACTGAATCTTAGACCGCGCCCCAGGCCGACTGAGTCAGAATCTGTGTTTTTTAACAACATCACCAGATGATTCATATGCACTTTAAAATTGAAGAGGCACTACTAGACTGGTGGTTCTCAAACATCATATATGCTGACAGAACAAGTCCCTTGGTCTAGCGTTTAGGAGCATGGTGTTTCAATATTTGTGTTTTTAGTATATTTTCTAAGTATTTCTAATGCAGAGAGCTATAATCACTGGAATAAATCCTTAGAGATACACTTAAATATATGAGATTCACAACAGAATTGTAAACTTTTCAATTAATGTCTTTTTCTCTAAGGAAAGCAGCTATTCTAGGTAAGTGTTACTAAGTGCTGCAGTCTTAAAAGATCCATAAAGGAATAAGCATCAAAGAATAGCAGAGATACTTTCTCACTAGTTCTTAACTGTTCTGATTCCTATTCAGGCTTTATCATATGCACTTGATTAGACTTCATGAGATTCATCCAGCTTCATTTCACTTAGAAGCAGTATTTCTTAGACAGCTCCTCAAGCGTGGAACCTTGGCATTAAAAACCCTTGGCTGTTTTCTCTTTAGCAAGAAAGACTTACCACTTAGTAAATTATCAGAAGACAGACAAGAGTTTTTGGAACGTTTTCTCCTCTGCACCCCTTCCTCCATAGACAGAAGCATAAAGAGAAGTTTTGGCAGTTGTACTTAGGGCAGCCTGGCCATGTTCCCATGACCTGGAGCACAGAGTTGCATTCCAAGAAACAAAACTAGCCTGGCTTCCCAGCATACCCAGCGCAGAATGTCTGGAGAGAGACTCAGAGTCAGGAGCTCCAAGTGCAAACAGCTGGATGAGGGCTCTAGATAGGAGCCAAAATCGAGAATGGGGAGCTGAGCAAACCTGGGCAGAAGGGCAGCCATTTAGGAGGCAGTGGTGAAGCTGCTGGACAGCCACAAATGGCTTCAAGGAACCTCACGAGGACATGAGGGCAGATGCTCTGGGCTGCCTTTTAGGACGGGGCTAAGACCAGCACTGTACCCTCAGCTTCCACCATGAAGAGCAGAATTAACTGGGAGATTGGTCCAACCAAGGCGGTGTCTGGAGAAAACTCACCATTGTAGCCCTTGAGGGCTCAGCTGCCTATACGTTCCCTGCAAGGGAACCATGCTCTCTCCACGCTTTTCCTGCTCTAGAAATAGTCTCCTGAGGTCCCACTAAACCCAGCTCACTGGCCCAGAGCCTATGTTGTGGCTCTGGTAATGCAGGCCCGGGCAGGCCATCCTGGGATCTCCACCTCACTGAACAGAAAACACTATGGCAGCCTTTTTAAAAAAATTTTATTGAAGTATAGTTGACTGACAATGTTGTATTGGGTGTATAGCAAAGTGAATCAGTTATACATATACACATATGCACTGTTTTTTGGATTCTTTTGCCATATAGCCGTAACAGAGTGTTGAGTAGTGTTCCCCGTGCTAGTAGGTCCTCACTGTCTTTTTATGTATAGTAATGTGTTATATAGTAACAGGCAAATTTGGCCTTGGAATACGGAATGAAGCAGGGCAAAGACTAATAGAGTTTTGCCAAGAAAATGCACTGATCATAGCAAACACCCTCTTCCAACAACACAAGAGAAGACTCTACACATGGACATCACCATATGGTCAACAGCGAAATCAGATTGATTATGTTCTTTGCAGTCAAAGATGGAGAAGCTCTATATAGTCAACAAAAACAAGATCGGGAGCTGACTGTGGCTCAGATCATGAACTCCTTATTACCAAATTCAGACTTAAATAGAAGAAAGTAGGGAAAACCACTAGACCATTCAGGTATGACCTAAATCAAATCCCTTATGATTATACAGTGGAAGTGAGAAATAGATTTAAGGGCCTAGATCTGATAGAGTGCCTGATGAACTATGGACTGAGGTTCGTGACATTGTATAGGAGACAGGGATCAAGACCATCCCCATGGAAAAGAAATGCAAAAAAGCAAAATGGTTGTCTGGGGGGGGCTTAAAAATAGCTGTGAAAAGAAAAGAAAAGCAAAAAGCAAAGGAGAAAAGGAAAGATATAAGCATCTGGATGCAGAGTTCTAAAGAATAGCAAGAATAAATAAGAAAGCCTTCCTCAGCAATCAGTGCAAAGAAATAGAGGAAAACAACAGAATGGCAAAGACTAGAGATCTCTTCAAGAAAATTAGAGATACCAAGGGAACATTTAATGTAAAGATGGGCTCGATAAAGGACAGAAATGGTATGGACCTAACAGAAGTAGAAGATACAAAGAAGAGGTGGCAAGAATACACAGAAGAACTGTAAAAAAAGATCTTCATGACCCAGATAATCACTATGATGTGATCACTGACCTCGAGCCAGACATCCTGGAATGTGAAGTCAAGTGGGCCTTAGAAAGCATCACTACGAACAAAGCTAATGGGGGTGATGGAATTCCAGTTGAGCTATTTCAAATCCTGAAAGATGATGCCATCAAAGTGCTGCACTCAATCTGCCAGTAAATTTGGAAAACTCAGCAGTGGCCACAGGACTGGAAAAGGTCAGTTTTCATTCCAATCCCAAAGGCAATACCAAAGAATGCTCAAACTACCACACAATTGCACTCATCTCACAGGCTAGTAAAATAATGCTCAAAATTCTCCAAGCCAGGCTTCAGCAATACGTGAACCGTGAACTTCCTGATGTTCAAGCTGGTTTTAGAAAAGGCAGAGGAACCAGAGATCAAATTGCCAACGTCTGCTGGATCATGGAAAAAGCAAGAGAATTCCAGAAAAACATCTAGTTCTGCTTTATTGACTATGCCAAAGCCTTTGACTGTGTGGATCACAATCAACTGTGGAAAATTCTGAGAGAGATGGGAATACCAGACCACCTGACCTGCCTCTTGAGAAATCTGTAT
>NW_011494790.1:1628617-1631152 GCF_000754665.1 Bison bison bison
CCAACAAAGGTCCGTCTAGTCAAGGCTATGGTTTTTCCTGTGGTCATGTATGGATGTGAGAGCTGGACTGTGAAGAAGGCTGAGCACCGAAGAATTGATGCTTTTGAACTGTGGTGTTGGAGAAGACTCTTGAGAGTCCCTTGGACTGCAAGGAGATCCAACCAGTCCATTCTGAAGGAGATGAGCCCTGGGATCTCTTTGGAAGGAATGATGCTAAAGCTGAAACTCCAGTACTTTGGCCACCTCATGCGAAGAGTTGACTCATTGGAAAAGACCCTGATGCTGGGAGGGATTGGGGGCAGGAGGAGAAGGGGACAACAGAGGATGAGATGGCTGGATGGCATCACTGACTTGATGGACGTGAGTCTGAGTGAGGGAGTTGGTGATGGACAGGGAGGCCTGGCATTCTGCGATTCATGGGGTCACAAAGAGTTGGACATGACTGAGCGACTGAACTGAACTGAACTGAATGTGTTATATGTTAATACCAATCTCCTATTGTTCTCCCCATGTTTCTCCTTTGGTAGCCATAAGTTTGATTTCGACATCTATGAGTCAGTTTCTATTTTGTAAACAAGTTCTGTTTTGTAAACTGGCATCATTTTAAAAATTCTACATAGAAGTGGTAATATATGATATTTGTCTCTGACTTACTTAGTTCAGTTCAGTTCAGTTGCTCAGTCATGTCCGACTCTTTGCGACCCCATGAACCACAGCACGCCAGGCCTCTCTGTCCATCACCAATTCCCAGAGTTCACCCAAACCCATGTGCATTGAGTTGATGATGCCATCCAACCACCTCATCCTCTGTCGTCCCCTTCTCCTCCTGCCCTCAATCTTTCCCAGCATCAGAGTCTTTTCTTAACTTAGTATGATAACCTGTAGATCCATCCATATTGCTGCAAATGACCTTATTTTGTTCTCTTTTGTGGCTAATATTCCATTGTGTATATGTACCACATTGTCTTTATCCATTTCTTTATCGTAAATAGTCCTGCAGTGAACAGAGGGTTGCATGTGTCTTTTGAATTATGGTTTTCTCTGGGCATATATGCCCAGGAGTAGGATTACAGGGTCATATGGTAGCTCTATTTTTAGTTTTTTAGAGAACCTCCATACTGTTCTCTGTAATGATTGTACCAGTTTACATTCCCATCAGCAGTGTAGAAGGGCTCCATTTTCTTCACACCCTCTCTAGCATTTATAGTTTGTAGACTTTTTGATGATGGCCATTTTGACCTGTACGAGGGAATACCTCATTGCTGTTTTGATTTGCATTTCTCTGATGATTAGCGGTGTTGAGCACAGTATCAAGAACTGTGATCCCTTCAAACAGATAAAGAATTCTGTTCAGGTAGCCCTGCTGTCCCTTTGCAGTTGCCAGGTCTGCAAGATTTATGCAGATGACCTGCCTCTGGTCACTGGAAGCAGATACTAGTATATGAAGAAAACCCCATGATGAGAAGTAGTGTTCCTCGTCAAGGTCAGGGACCTCTCTCAGGAGAAGTCTGGGGGCACGGAACTCTGTTCTCTGGGCCAGAAAAACCAAGATTGAACAATTAAAAACTCCAAGGCCAAACTTCTGAAAAGAAGTTCTGCCAACATCCCAGGACCCAAGTCAGACAATCTCTTCTGAGATCATCAGGCCCCTCTTCCTGCTATGCATGGCTAATGTCACCCCTCTAAAGCATGCAGGGATAGCCTGCAGAGGACGTGCTGAGAGACGAGTAGCAATTTAGTTGAATCCTTGGAATGCTCTGCACATACCTTAGCAGCCCTGACCTCCAGAGCCTTGTCTTGTTCATTGAGCAACTATGCCCAGTACCTAGCATATGCCAGGAATGGTCCTCAAGTGCTTCTCGTCTACTGACTTCTTTACTTTTCATGATACGACCCTCTCCACAGAGAAGATGTGTTCAGGCGGTTGAGTGGCTTGCTCAGGGTCACACAGCAAGCAGGTGACAGAACAAAGCTTTGAAGCCGGGCTTTCAGCTCCAGGGTCTATGCAGAGGAGGATAAATCAGGATCCGGATGCTTCCTGCCCTGTCATCTCTGCAGAGGACAAACACCCCAGGATAAATGTTATCCAAACAATGCGGGAGGAAATCAGGAGTGGCTGGAACCAGGCAGTACACTCCCTCCCGGGTGGGTGGGGCTTTGCGTGTTACAGAGCACTTGGGTGTGGGGAGTAGAGCTGTACATAGGAAGCCTTTTTTTGGTGGCTGTACTTGTGATGGAGGGTGAAGCTGCGAAGCTTGCTGTCCTTTACTCATCACCAGCCCCCTAAGATCGTAAAGACCCCCAGATCAGTCACGAGGTGAGGCACAGGGTGAGACCTGTGTACTCTGGGCAGGAGTGGAGGAAACTAGACAGCGGACCAGAGGAGCTGCCCAGCTGGGTGCCAGTCCCCTCCCTTCTGGCCCCGAGGAGGACGGAGAAGTGGAACTTCCTGGAGGGCAGAGGTCGAGGGTCTGGGAGCGGCACTTGGCCTATTTCTCACCTTCCTGCAAGGTCAGAGCCTGAAGAAGTCTCCTG
>NW_011494790.1:1631252-1644317 GCF_000754665.1 Bison bison bison
GAAGTCTCCTGAGAGGCTCTGGTGATTCTGGCAGCAAGGCTGGTGTCCGCCTCTCGTGGAAGGTGGGGTGAGGCTGGGGGTGGCTGAACTGCTGGTCCTGTAACGGACTCTGAAGGTCCTCCGGCTGCCCCTGCGGCCCCGTGACAGCCAGAGCGAAACCTTCTGGTGACTTAGAGTTTAACCAGAGGGAGCGGATTAAACTGGACAGTCAGTCTTGACAACAGAATACCTGAATTTGAATATTTACTCAAGAGGGACTACATTTTCAAATGTCTTTCGTTGTTGTTCAGTCACTAAGTCATGTCCAACTCTTTGTGACCCCATGGACTGCAGCACACCAGGCTTCCCTGTCCCTCACTGTCTCCCGGAGTTTGTTAAAATTCATGTCCATTAAGTTGGTGATATTATCTAACCATCTCATCCTCTGCCTCCCTCTTCTCCTTTTGCCTTCAATCTTGCAGCATCAGGGTCTTTTCCAATGAGTTGGCTCTTCACATCAGGAGACGGATTGAGGTATTGGAGCTTCAGCTTCAGCATCAGTCCTACTAATGAATATTCATTGATAGGTTGATTTCCTTTAGGACTGACTGGTTTGATTTCCTTGTGATCCAAGGGATTCCTCAGCACCACATTTTGAAAACATCAATTCTGTGGGGCTCAGCCTTCTTTATGGTCCAGCTCTCACATCCGTACATGATTACTGGAAAAACCATAGCTTTGACTGTACCGACTTTTAAAGCAAAGTAATACCTCAGTTTTTTAATACTCTGTTTAGGTTTGTCATAGCTTTTCTTCCAAGGGGCAAGCATTTTAATTTCATAGCTACAGTCACCATTAGCAGTGATTTTGTAGCCTAAAAAAATAAAATCTGTCACTGCTTCCCCTTTTTCCTTATCTATTTGCCATGAAGTGACAGGACTGGATGCCATGGTTTTTGACTGTTCAGTTTCAAGCCAGCTTTTTCACTGTCTTCTTTCACCCTCATCAAGAGACTCTTTGGTTTGTCTTCATTTTCTGCCATTAGCATGGTGTCATCTGCATATCTGAGATTGTTGATTTCTCCAGGCAGTCTTGATTCCAGCTGGAGCTTCATCCAGCCAAGTGTTTCTTAAATAAGTTAAATACACAGGGTGATGATGTACAGCCTTGACATATTCCTTTTCCTATTTGGAACCAGTCTGTTGTTCATATCCAGTTCTAACTGTTGCTTCCTGACCTGCATACAGATTTCTCAGGAGGCAGGTAAGGGTGTGGTACTCCCATCTCTTTAAGGATTTTCCACAGTTTATTGTCATCCACGTGGTCAAAGGCTTTAGCATAGTCAATGAAACAGAAGTACATGTTTTCCTGAAATGCTGTGTTTTTTCTATGATCCAACAGATGATGGCAATTTGATTTCTGGTTCCTCTGCGTTTCCTACTTTGGACATCTGGAAGTTCTCAGTTCACGTACTTTTGAAGCTTAGATTGGAGGATTCTGAGTATTATTTTGCTAGCATGTGAAATGAGTACAATTGTATGGTAGTTTGAAATTCTTTGGCATTGCCCTTCTTTGGGATTGGAATGAAAACTGACCTTCCAGTCATGTGGCCACTGCTGAATTTTCCAAATTTGCTGGCATATTGCATGCAGCACTTTAACAGCATCATCTTTTATGATTTGAAGTAGCTCAACTGGAATTCCTTCACCTCCACTAGCTTTGTTTGTAGTAATGCTTCCTAAGATTCACTTGACTTCACACTCCAGGATGTCTGGCTCTAGGTGAGTGACCACACCATTGTAGTTATCTAGGTCATTAAGACCTTTTATGTATAGTTCTTCTGTGTATTCTTGCCACCTCTTCTTAATCTCTTTTGCTTCTGTTAGGTCCGTACCATTTCTGTCCTTTATTGTGCCCATCTTTGCATGAAATATTCCCTTGGTATCTCTAATTTTCTTTAAAAGATCTCTAGTTTTTCCCATTCTATTATTTTCCTCTATTTCTTTGCATTGATCACTAAGGAAGGCTTTCTTATCTCTCCTCGCTAGTCTCTGGAACTCTGCATTCCATTGGGAATATCTTTTCCTTTTTCCTTTTCCTTCTCTTCTTTTCTCAGCTATTTGTAAGTCCTCGTGAGACAACCACTTTCTTTCTTGCATTTCTTTTTCTTTGGGATGATTTTGGTCACCGCCTCCCGTACAATGTCATGAACCTCCGTCCATAGTTCTTTGGGCACTCTGTCTACCAGATCTAATCCCTTGAATCTATTTCTTACTTGCACTGTATAATCATAAGGGATTTGATTTAGGTCATACCTGAATGGTCTAGTGGTTTTCCGTACTTTCTTCAATTTAAGCCTGAATTTTGATCTGAGCCACAGTCAGCTCCCAGTCTTATTTTTGCTGACTGTATAGAGCTTCTCCATCTTTGGCTGCAAAGAACATAATCAGTCTGATTTTGGTATTGACCATCTGGTGATGTGCATGTGTAGAGTCGTCTCTCTTGTTGTTAGAAGAGGGCATTTGCTATGACCAGTGTGTTCTCTTGGCAAAACTCTGTTAGCCTTTGCCTTGCTTCATTTTGTACTTCAAGGCCAAACTTGCTTGGTATTCTAGGTATCTCTTTATTTCCTACTTTTGCATTGCAGTTCGCTGTGACATCTTTTTTTGGTATTAGTTCTAGATGGTCTTGTAGATTTTTATAGAATCTTTCGACTTCGGCTTCTTTAGCATTAGTGGTTGGGTCATAGACTTGACTTACTGTGATGTTGGATGGTTTGCCTTGGAAATGAACCAAGATCATTCTATTCGTTTTGATCTTACACCCAAGTTCTGCATTTTGGGCTCTTTTGCTGACTGTGAGGGCTACCCCATTTCTTCTAAGGGATTCTTGCCAGCAGTAGGAGATATAATGGTCATCTGAATTAAATTCACCGCTTCTGATCCACTTTAATTCACTGATTTTTAAAATGTTGATGCTCACTCTTGCCATCTCTTGCTTGACCACGCCCAATTTACCTTGATTCATGAACCTAATATTCCAGGTTCCCATCATTGATCTTTACTTTCACCACCAGGGACATCCACAACTAGGCGTCATTTCTGCTTTGGCTCAACCTCTACAGTTTTTTCTGGAGCTATTTCTCTGCTCCTCCCCAGTAGCATATTGGACACCTACTGACCTAAAGGGCTCATCTTCTGGTGTCATATCTTTTTGCCTTTTCATACTTTGCATGGAATTCTCAAGGCAAGAATACTGAAGTGGTTTGCCATTCCCTTCTCCAGTGGACCACATTTTGTCAGAACTCTCTACCGTGACCTGTCCATCTTGGATGGCCCTGCACGGCATGGCTTGTAGCATCATTGAGTTACACAAGGCTGTGATCCATGTGATCATTTTGGTTAGCTTTCTGCGATTATGGTTTTCTTTCTGGAGGCCAAAATTACAGTTCTTACTTCTTCTGTCTGCCCCCTAGTGGATGAGGATAAGAGGCTTGTGCAAGCTTCCTGATGGGAGGGACTGGCTGTGGGGAAAACTGGGTCTTGCTCTGGTGGGCAGGGCCCTGCTCAGAAAATCTTTAATCCAGTTGTCTGCTGATAGATGGGGCTGGCTCCCTCCCTGTTAGTTGTTTGGCCTGAGATGACCCAATCCTGGAGTCTACAGTCTACAGGGCTACTGATGACCTCCAGAAAGGACTTATGCCAACACATGCCTCCCAGGACTGCTGCTGTCCCTATGTGCCCCTGAGTGCCCCTGTCCCTATGGCAGGCCACTTCCAACCCATACCTCCTCCACAGGAGACCCTCATATGCTCATAGGCTTAGTCTCTTGTGGGGTCACTCCTTTCACCTGGGTCCAGACCTATATTAGAATTTAAGAGAAGAGAGAGTCTTTCTTAGGCCTCATACCAAGGTATCAAGAATAAGATAGTATAACAATAAAAAAATACCTTGCCGTTGTCACTTGTGATTAAACTCTCTGAGGGAGTTTTCAGTTTGGAATAGAAGTGGTTTGTGCACAAGTCTGACATTTCTGTATTCCACGCTCTTACATTATCCTAATACCATTTAGAACAGTTAATGTAGCAGTTAAGAATGAAGGCTCTGGCACCCAACTGCTTGGGTTTGAAATACGACTTGGTCTCCTTCTAGTTCTATGACGTTGGGCAAATTACTTAAATTTCCTGTAACTTTGTTGCCTAAATGTGTGTAAAAATAGTGCCTTTTTCTCTCCAAAAGTTGCTTAAAGGTTAGATAAGGTAATGCCCGTAAAGCACTTTCAGGGCAGTGCCTGATATATTTTAAAATGCTTCATAAATGTTGGCTGTTACGACACTTGTCATTATTGTATTTTAATAGCTATCTAAAAGATTATTCTACTCCATGGATAAAGAAACTGAGTTCAAATGTGGGTGGCTGTGGCCAGAGGTAATTGCCAAGATTTGAGCCGGGCGGTGGACTGGGCACAGTAGGTGGGAGAGGAGGTAGGGGAAGAGGAGCCGGCATGTGGAGTCGGGAGAGCTTGTGGTGCGGTCAGGGGACAGCAACAAGACCACTCCACTGGTGAGGGTGAACAGGCCATGGTGAAGATCATGGGGCAGAAAACGTCTGGAGCGTCTCCTGTAGCTGGCTTTCTCTCTTGGCTGCCTGCCCGAGGTCTCTCTGCATCCAAGGAGGATGTCTGTTTTCCTTGTAGGGCTGGGGAAAGAGCTGCTGTGTCTTTGAGAGTGCACACCAGCACGCTCTCCAGTGAGGCAGAGCATTTGGTTAAGGTTCTTGTGCGGTGGGCAGGTTCCTGGGATAGCGTGTCTCTGTCCAGGGTGCATCCCACCTCCCTGGCAGAGAGAAGTTTATTTCAGTCTCAGCTTCCATTCTCCATGAGTTGTGACTCCATTGTTGTGGGGATGGAACCCACTTCAGACGGGCTTAAGAAAGATGGGAATTTATTGGCTCCCTTAGTTGACATTGTGGGAATATATTGGTTTCAGGTGCTGTCTGACCCAGCGTTGTGACAACCCAGTTTCTGGCTGTTTCTTGGCTCTGCTTTGCATAGTGTTGGCTTCCTGGGCAACTCCAGGTACTTGTCATCTTCCTTATGGAGATTCCAGCAGAAAAAGTGCTTTTTCCCCTGCTGCCCCAGCAGAGGGCTTTTTGTATCTGACTGGTTCTTGTTGGGCCACTGACTTAATTCTGAACCAATCACTGGGGCAAAAAGAACTCACTGCCCTGACGGCATGGCAAACCTGTGTCCTGCACCTGCGTTTGGAACCGGAAACAGAATCGCCAGGATGAGGACAACGCAGGGAGGAAACTCCCAGGAGAAGGGCTAAAACAACAAAAAACAAAAGTATCTTCTCTGCACCGAGCCAAAGAATGGTAAACATGGGAGCTGTGTGTCTGGAATAGAGATCCAAGTGGCATTTCGTCTTTGTCGTCCTGGAGAGCAACGTCTGCAGCTGTTCTTTCCCTATTTGCTGTCGGATTCTTTGGACTTCGCCATGTGGGCCCTGTCCTCACTGCTGGTTGCTTGTCTTTAAGCCTGACCACTTGTGGTTATCTACCCTAGAACACAACATTCAAGCTCTGTCTAATTAGGATTATACGACATGCGCTCTTGTCTCTCGTCCCTGTGATCTTGAACTCGCAGTCTCTCTCTTGTTCTGCCACGGTCTGAACAGAAAGCTGCGCTCCAGTGAGGGACACAGCATGGCGTCACATCTTGTCCAGACTTGTCCACTGCCTCAGGATGCCGCTCACGGTGGCCCCTCACTTCGCCCACCTGGACCTGAGTTAGCTGATAAGCTCCTGGGGTGCGTGACTAAGCTCCATGATGAAGGGGCCCCATGTCATTTAATTCTTAAATCCTCTTACATAGGCTGTTTGACATTTCTGAGTAGGGCTAAGGCTGCCAAGATGTCAGTGAATCAGTTAAAAATGTAAGCAGAGGCCTTGCCAACGACGGGCTTTCGGTGCCAGGCAGGGTGTCTGGACTTGCGTCCTGTTGACAACGAGGAACCTTGACTGTTCCTGAGTAGAGAGAGACAGCCCCTCCTCATGACCGCTGCTCACCGAGCACATACTAAATGTCAGGCCTGGCACATGTGTCCTTTACACGTGTGATCTTACTTCACAGCCAAGGTAATTCAGCAAGAGAAGTCTCTTTTCATACGGCACCTACTCACCTGAAATTACACCTTGTTCTTGGCAAGAATCCCTGAAAGCACAGAGGACGTCCAGAAAACCAACCATCCCCCATTCAGTGCACCAAGTGACATGCTCCCTTCTCATCCTGTAACGTGTGAGCGGGGGAGGGTTCGTCCTTCTCACTGTTTGTCTGGACAGCTGAGGAAGACGTCACACAAGGGTTAAAATAACAGTGGAAAGGAGATGACGCACTTCCCTCCCAGCCAGTGCTTCCCTCCTCTTGGCCTCTTTTCCAGAGTGGAGATATCTGTACTCCCATCTTCCCATTCCTTCCTCCAGCCCCCACTCTCCACCATTGATTTCCCTGTTAATTCCACACCCCTTAGATCTGATCGCCACTTGCTCACCCGCTTTCTTCTTCATGGCCCTTTCTGCCACAGAGTGGCCTCTTGGACTTGTTGACTCTGTCCCCCAGCTCTGTCATCTGCATCACTTTCTCTGTGTCTTTCCATGCATATCTGCTGGCCTTTGTTGATTGACTTCCTCCCTTGTCTTTTAAAGTCGTATTCTCTTGTCTGTTTTGCCAGATTTACTCTCCAATGGAATTGCATTTCCCCTGCCTCTTATCTAGCATTGTCCAACTTTCATGTCTGTCAAAGACAGCCCCGAGCTGCACACTAGCGTTCTCCATCTTATTTCTCCTTTGTGATGGCCTGCATTCAGACTCCAGCTCCACCGCGCACTGGCTCTGTGGTCCTGCCGCACTGCTTTACTCTCTGCACCTCTGGGTCCCCCTCTGTTAAAGGCAGATGCTGTTATTATTTCCCCAGTCGGATTCCTGTAAAGATTAAATGAACAATTCAATACGTGAAAAGGGTTCAGAATATTACCTGCACAAAGCAGTCCTTGGACGAGTATTAGCTCTTATGGTTGTTTCGGTGCTGGTGTCACATTGTTCTGATGTGTAGGTTCACAACAAGGGTTCCTCAAGAACAGCAGACACATGTGAGTTGTGTCTCCTCCATGTGTGAGCATGGAGGAACAGCTGCCTCCATGCTGGAGGGACACAGGTGAGTTTAAGGGTGACCAGGATGAAGGACGGCATGTGTGCTCCTTTGCCAGCTTGGTGTTCTCGTGAACTCACTTTGCAGACTTGGGAGGAAGGTCGCCTGTTCTTCAAAGGGGAGAAGAGACCGTTCTTGCGTACCAGTTAAGTAATAAAATGAAAAATAAAGTAGTTTTGGTAAATACTGACTTGGTAGGATTGGTACTCCATCTGTTTTGTTCCCTTCTGATGCCCCGACAAGATTCCTAAATGCAGTTTGGATTTTGAAAACATCTGGAATCAGCCAAGCACATTTCTGAAGCTGTTGAGTGCTGACATTGTAATCTATATTTCTTGCTGCTCAGCTTGCCTGCCTGCAGTGCATCGACCTCCAAAGATGAGGCCAGTGACAGGCTCCTTCAGACAGCATCCTGCCTCAGGGGGACTGAGGGTCCTTATGAGTGTTTTGTGTGTGTGTATGCATGCACTTTATCTTTGCTTCTGATTATAAATGTAATAATGTTCTTTATTGAAACACTGCAAAATAAAAAGATAAAGAAGCAGCAACTCATAATCCATTCACCCAGAAATAACCACTCTTAAAGTTGTGACGTGTGTGTGTGAAGGATTTTGTGTATACACACATGCCTTTTACTATATGTGGTTTTTAAAAAAGCAAAGCTAGGATTGTTTGCATATGCATTTAGAATGCTGGCATCTTTGATAGCATTATATCCTGTTTTTTCTATCATTATATAGTTTTTATAAATACATTTGAAAACTGCCTTAATATTTGGTAGGTGGGTGTTCTGTCAGTTCAGGTCCTCCGGGATGCCAGGAGAAGATTAGCTGCATGAGGAACACGTAGGGAGAGATCTCTGTGAAGGACAAAGGGAGAGGGAGCAGGAATGGGCAGGTGGGGTGGTGAGAGGAGACGAGGAGGAAGGGTTGGCCAGGAGGAGAATCATGGTCCTGGAAGGGCTTGCGCAGGCTGGTGAGGGTCAGCCCCTGGCAGAGGTTGCCCTTCACACAGTTCTCATGTTGGGGAAGAATGGCCTGACTCTAACGCCCCCATCTGTCAGTGGTGGGGTGGGCAGCAGGGAGAAGGCATGACCTCGACATGAACACAGTGTGGAGCCAAAGGGATGGCAGCCGAAAGCTTCTAGTCAACAGTCCCTCGTGGAAAATTCTGTTACAGGAGATCTGAATGCTTCCACTTCCTGAAGGCACTGCTTCCTGGTCACCACAGGCAAACCCTAAATTCTTTAATTAACCCTTTATTGTTAGCTATTTTAACCATTATCACTTTTTGTCATTATACATTAAGAAGCAATAAATATTCCTTGACATAAATCTTGGTGTTCTTCATTGATAATTTATTTAGTGTAAATTAATATGTGGACTTCTGGTTGAACATGATGCATTGAAAGTAAGTTTTCTTGGGCTACCTCTTAAACTCAGTTTTGATTTGAAGAAATCAACAGTCAAAATCGACAAACTTAGTCCTAGAGAGAGCCGTGGATGAGATCATTATAAAAAATTTAGAAGATAGAAAAATAGTAAGATGAACATTCACAGATTAATCAAAGAGAAGAAATACTGAAACCCAAGGTGCCTGAAGAGGAGGAGGCCAGTAAGTTGTAAAAACCTTGAAGGGCTTAGGAATTGGAGGTACCACGTGTCTTAGAAGAGTGTGAAGACGGAGAGCAGGATTGCACGGACATCTACATAAGAAGGCAGGCCTCCTGATGACCTCCACTGCCCTGGGACGCCTCCCATAATCTCGAAGAGGCTACAGACTTTGGCATGTTAACCGGAGAGGGCTGAGCATAGGTATAAAAGAGAGATTACGTGCAAGTCTAGACTAACCCTGACCCTGCTCCATTCCATTTTCTTGGCTTCTGTTTTTCCATCTGTAAAAATGGGAATATGTTAATAACTTTACCTGTCAGTGTTGTTTAAAGGATAAAACATAAAACATGTAGAACAGCGTCTGGCACATGGTGAGTGTGTATAAGTATCTCCTCTCGCTGTCACTGCTATCAGCATATTTTGGGTTGGCCAAAAAATTCATTCCGGTTTTTCTGTAACTGCATGAAAAATCTAAACGAACATTTTGTCCAACCCGAGACAGACACAGAGCTTTCTCTTTTTTTCATTTATTCATGTACCAAATCTTATACTGTTATCATTTCAGCTCATAAGGCTTTGTATTCTCTCTCCTTTCCTTTACTTGAATGTAAATCAGTGGATTAACTTTTAGCACACTGACCTCTACAAGATACTGCCTTCCACTTTCAGAATGTAGGTGTCTCCTCATTTTTACAAATATTCTGTGTCCTTAAAACACATGTCTTTAGTTTTCTTTTTATAATTTATGCACATCTCTTCTTAATTTTGTTCCTAGACTCCTGTAGTTGATGGCAATGTGAATGGAAATTTTGATTTCCGTATTTTTCAGATTAGTCAATACTGACGTTTAAGAGGGCTGTACGCAATTACTCTGTAACTTGCTCTGTAGCTTGTGGCTTTACTATTAAGTAGAAATACTGAATTTTGGTTTCGTATTTTAAATAGCTTTTCAGTAGATTCTCTTGATGTTTTACTGAACAGTGCATTAACGCAACAGTTATATTTCAAGCTGGTACTATGACATGGAAACACTGTGATCAATGAGACCAAGACAGTTGCTTCCCCATGGAGTTTATATTCTGACAGAGAAACATACAGTAGCAGGTAATGATGATTGTAGAACTTGTTACCTAAAGCTTTCCGGAGTGTCCTGGCAGTGTATACACACTCAGTCACTCAGTTGAGTCTGACTCTTGGTGACACCATGGACTGCAGCACCCAAGACTCCCCTGCTCTCCACTACCTCCTGGAGTTTGCTCAAATTCATGTCCATTGAGTTGATGCTGTTTAATCATTCTCATGCTCTGCCACCCCATTCTCCTTTTACCTTCAGTCTTTTCCAGGGTTAGGGTCTTTTCCATTGAGTCAGCTCTTCACATCGGGTGGCCAAAGTATCAGAACTTCAGCTTCAGCAACAGTTCTTCCCATGGACTGCTGTTGTTCAGTCACTCAGTCGTGTCCCACTCTGCGACCCCATGGACTGCAGCACGCTAGGCTTTCCTGTCCTTCACCATCTCCCAGAGTTTTCTCAAACCCAAGTCCATTGAGTCGATGATATCATCCAATCATCTCATCTTCTGTCACCCCCTTTTCCTCCTGCTTTCAATCTTTCCAGCATCAGAATATTTTCCAATGAGTTGACTCTTCACATCAGGTGGCCAAAATATTGGAGCTTCACCTTCAGCATCAGTCCTTCCAATGAATATTCAGGGTTGATTTCCTTTGGGATTGACTAGGTTGATCTCCTTGCTGTCCAAGGGATTCTCAAGAGTCTTCTCCAGCACCACAGTTCGAAAGCATCAGTTCTTTGGCATGCAGCCTACTTTATGGTCCAACTCTCACATCCTTACATGACTACTGGAATAACCATAGCTTTGACTAGACAGATTTGTCAGCAAAGTGATGTTTCTGCTTTTTAATATACTGTCTAGGTATGTCATAGCTTTTCTTCCAAGGAGCAAGTGTCTTAATTTAATGGCTGAAGTCACCATCCACAATCATTTTGGAGCCTAAGAAAGTAAAATCTGTCACTGTTTCCATTGATTCCCCATCTATTTGCCATGAAGTGATGGGACTGGATGCCATGATCTTCGTTGTTTTAATGTTAAGTTTCAAGCCAGCTTTTTCACTCTCCTCTTTCACTTTCATCAAGAGGCTCTTTAGTTCTTCTACACTTTCTGCCATTAGGGTGGTATCATCTGCATATCTAAGGTTGTTGATATTTTTCCCAGCAATCTTGATTCCTGCTTGTGATTTATCCAGCCTGGCATTTCACATGATGCCCTCTGAATGTAAGTTAAATAAGAAGGGCGAGAGTATACAGCCTTGTCATATTCTTTTCTCAATTTTGAACCAGTCAGTTGTTCTATGTCCAGTTCTAACTATTGCTTCTTGATCTGCATACATTTATCAGGAGAAAAGTAAGGTGGTGTTACAATCATATCTTTAAGCATTTTCCAGTTTGCTTTGATCCACACAGTCAAAGGCTTTAGCGTTGTAAATGAAGTGGAGGTAGATGTTGTTTGGAACTCCCTTGCTTTCTCCATGATCCAATGAATGCTGGCAATTTGATCTTTTCTAAACTGCCTTTTCTAAACCCAGTTTGTACATCTGTAAGTTCTCAGTTCACATTCTGCTGAAGCCTAGCTAGGAGGATTTTGAACATTACCTTTCTAGCATGTAAAAAGAGCACAATTGTACAATAATTTGAACATTCTTTGGCATTCCCCTCTTTGGGATTGGAATGAAAACTGACCTTTTCCAGTCCTGTGGCCACTGCTGAGTTTTTGGAATTTTCTGACATATTGAGTGCAGCACGTTCACAGCATCATCTTTTAGGATTTGAAATAGCTCAACTGAAATTCTATCACCTCCACTAGCTTTGTTCATAGTATTGCTTCCCAAGGCCCACTTGACTTCACACTCTGGGATGTCCAGCTCTAGGTGAGTGATCACATCATCGTGGTTATCCAGGTAATTAAAACCTTTTTTTGTATACTTCTGTGTATTCTTCCACCCTTCTTAATCTCTTCTGCTTCTGTTAGGGCCTTACTGTTTCTGTCCTTTATCATGCCCGTCCTTACATGAAATGTTCCCTTGGTATCTCCAATTTTCTCGAAGAGATCTCTGGTCTTTCCCTTTCTGTTGTTTTCCTCTATTTCTTTGCATTGCTCATTTAAGAAGCCCTTCTTATCTTCCCTTGCTATTCTCTGGAACTCTGTATTCAGTTGGGTATATCTTTTCCTTTCTCCCTTCCCTTTCACTTCTTTTCTCCGCTGTTTTCTAAAGCCTCCTGAGACAACCACTTTGCCTTCTTTCATTTCTTTTTCTTTGGGATGATTTTGGTCACCACCTCCTTACAATGTTATAAACCTTGTCCATAGTTCTTCAAGCACCCTGTCTACCAGACCTAATCCTTTGAATCTATTCATTACCTCCAATGTATAATCATAAGCAATTTAAGTCATACATGAATGGCCTAGTGGTTTTCCCTACATTTTTTCAATTTAAGCCTGAATTTTGCAATAAGGAGCTCATGATCTGAGACACAGTCAACTCCAGGTCTTGTTTTTACTGACTGTACAGAGCTTCTCCATCTTTGGCTCCAAGGAACATAATCATTCTGACTTTAGTATTGACCTACTGTTGATGTCCATGTGTAAAGTTGTCTCTTATATTGTTGGAAGAGGGTGTTTGCTATGAGCAGCATGTTCTCTTGACAAAAGGCTGTTAGCCTTTGCTCTGCTTCATTTTGTTTTCCATGGCCAAACTTGCCTGGTATTCCAAGTATCTCTTGAATTCCTACTTTTGCATTCCAATCCCCTATGATGAAAAGGACCTCATTTGTGGTGTTATATCTAGAAGGTGTTGTTGTAGGTCTTCATCAGATCAGATCAGATCAGTCACTCAGTCATGTCTGACTGTTTGCAACCCCATGAATCGCAGCACGCCAGGCCTCCCTGTCCATCACCAACTCCCGGAGTTCACTGAGACTCACATCCATGGAGTCACTGATGCCATCCAGCCGTCTCATCCTCTTTCGTCCCCTTCTCTTCCTGCCCCCAATCCCTCCCAGCATCAGAGACTTTTCCAATGAGTCAATTCTTCGGCGCTCAGCCTTCTTCACAGTCCAACTCTCACATCCATACATGACCACAGGAAAAACCATAGCCTTGACTAGATGAACCTTTGTTGGCAAAGTAATGTCTCTGCTTTTGAATATGCTATCTAGGTTGGTCATAACTTTCCTTCCAAGGAGTAAGCGTC
>NW_011494790.1:1644417-1645461 GCF_000754665.1 Bison bison bison
TTCCTTCCAAGGAGTAAGCGTCTTTTAATTTCATGGCTGCAGTCACCATCTGTAGTGATTGTGGAGCCCCCAAAAATAAAGTCTGACACTGTTTCCACTGTTTCCCCATCCATTTCCCATGAAGTGATGGGACCGGGTGCCATGATCTTCGTTTTCTGAACGTTGAGCTTTAAGCCAACTTTTTCACTCTCCACTTTCACTTTCATCAAGAGGCTTTTTCGTTCCTCTTCACTTTCTGCCATAAGGGTGGTGTAGAACCAGTCTATTTCAGTTTCTTTGGCATTACTGGTTGGAGCATAGACTTGGATTACTGTGATACTGGATGGTTTGCCTTGGAAATAAACTGAGATCATCGTGATGTTTCTGAGATTGCATCCAAGTACTGCATTTAAGACTCTTATGTTGACTATGAGAGTTACTCCATTTCTTCTAAGGGATTCTTGCCCAGAGTAATAGATATAATGGTCATCTGAATTAAATTCGCCCATTCCCATCCATCTTAGTTCACTGATTCCTAAGATGTCGATGGTCAATCTTGACATCTGCTTGACCACATGCAATTTACCTTAATTCATGGACCTATAATATTTCAGGTTCAAATACAATGTTCTTTACAGCATCAAACTTTACTTTTACTACCATACACATCCATAGCTGAGCATTGAGAAAGAAATTTCTGCTTTGGTCCAGCTGCTTCATTCTTACTACAGCTATTACTAATTGCCCTCTGCTCTTCCCCAGTAGCATACTGGACACCTTCCAGCCTGGGGGCCTCATCTTCCAATGCTATATCTTTTTGCCTTTTTGTACTATTCATGGGGTTCTCCAGGCAAGAATACTGGAGTGGGTTGCCATGCCTTTCTCCAGTGGACCATGTTTTGTCAGATCTCTTCATTGTGATTTGTGTGTCTTGGGTGACCCTGCACAGCATGGCTCATAGCTTCACTGAGTTACCCAAGCCCTTCACCATAACAAGGTTGTGATCCATGCAGGGGATATAATAGGTGGATATAAATCCACCAAATATTTTTTTTTTTTTTTTAG
>NW_011494790.1:1646240-1654428 GCF_000754665.1 Bison bison bison
GCCCAACTGAGTCTGCGCCTCTGAGGACTACCTGAGTGCCTGAACCTGAGCGGCTTGGACCTGGGAGGTGCATGCAACCCAGGGCCAGCCTCGGATTGTTCCCGGCGGAACAACCTAGAGCCCGAGCAGGGTGGACAGGGAGGCTACACGCGCCGTGAGCGGGGGCAGACCCAGTGTGGCTGAGGCACTGCGAGCGCACGCCAGTGTCATTTGTTTGCAGCCATCCCTCCCTCCCTCCCCATAGCGCGACTGAACAAAGAGAAGAAATACAGCTCCACCCACCAGAACACCGACACAAGCTTCCCTAACCAGGAAACCTTGACAAATCCACCAAATATTGAGAATTCACCTGCAATGTGGGAGACCTGGGTTCGATCCCTGGGTTGGGAAGATCCCCTGAAGCAACCCACTCCAGTATTCTTGCCTGGAGAATCCCCGTGGACAGAGGAGCCTGGTGGGCTACAGTCCATGGGGTTGCAGAGTTGGACTCGACTGAGCAACTAAGCACAGCACTGCACAATCAAATATTTTTGGATCGTAATTCTAATCTTGAACTCCAGGAGACTAGAAAGGAGAAAATGTTCATCAATTGACTTTGTAAACTTAGTCTAATCTTGGGATCCAAGCTGGAAAAGTCAGTCAGAGACAAAAAGCCAACAACATATAATGTGTATATACTTATATCTGTAGCTGGAGCTTTCATGACCTAGTTTAATTTATCTTGAAAATGCAAAGATGGTTGATCTCTATACCATCCATTAATGTCATTCACCACATTGACAAAACTGGAGAGTAGGTGAGAGAGGAAATAAGTACATTAATTACATTAGAGCCATATCCTAAATACTTTTCATGCAGACAAAAGCAAATGGTCAAGCAGCACATGGTAAATCTCTTGGAGCAGTCTTCACGGGGGAAGCTCATGGAGACAGAGACAGTGGAAGTGTCTGTCCACTTTTGACCATCTTGGTTGAGCCTGGCAATCTGGCAGGACCAGGTACCGGACGCCAGGGAGGAGCCCCTGGGCTCTGGGGCTTTTAAGTTCCATGACTAGGGGATCACTGGTCCTTTCTCTGATGTGTAGTGAGACGGGATGAGGTCTGAGCCTTTGGGAATGTTGGGCCTGCTTGTGGCAGAATTAGCCATTTCAGCTCCATCCTGATGAGATGGTGAAAGTGAAAGTGAAGTTGCTCAGTCGTGTCTGATTCTTTGAGACCCTGTGGACTGTAGCCCACCAGGCTCCTCCATCCATGGAATTTTCTAGGCAAGAGTACTGGAGTGGGTTGCCATTTCCTTCTCCAGGGGATCTTCCCAACCCAGGGATAGAACCTGGGTCTCCCGCATGGCGGGCAGATGCTTTACCGTCTGAGCCACCAGGGAATCCACGAGGTGAGATGGGGAACTGGAGTCTAAATCTTTGCTTAACCAGAAATATATTGCTTCAAGGGGTGGGCCTGAACCAGTTCCCTTGGAGCCTTGCAGAAGAGCAACTCCATTTCTGGAAGGTCACCCTTCAGAGGATTGGTCTTGAAAAATAAACCTTTGACTTTCAATATTTTAAGCATAAAACAGAGAAAAATCACAAAACTTGAGGAAGTTAGATGTTACTTTTATAGTCCTTATTATATGTCAGATATTATATACAGTATACACTTTTTTTTACAAGTACAGGGTTGAATATGCCATATCTTATATTGTTCTTTGTAAGTGATTCAATGAGATTTCTAAGTATTGAAACATAGATTTTGCTTTTAAGCTTTCACTAAATGGCCTTTTTCTGGAAAGCGGTTTCTATGGAAACACTTAAAAATACGTGGAGACTCACTTTGCACAAATGAGCAAAACTTGTGACTGTTTAACAAAAGCCCTGAAGCCAGAGGCAGGGGTCTGGGTCAGACAGGATGGCTGGATTAGAATTCTAAGATGGAGACGAGATGAAGATGTGCCACATGGATTAAGGGTACTGAGAAATTTCTAATGATCTGGGTTCAGCTAATAGGAAAACTTACTCTTTGTGGTTCAATGTATATAGTAATCAGCGGGAGGGTCCAGTCATTCTAAACAAATATTTTTTACTTCTCTATAAAGGGATGAGTTGAAAACCATTTTATGCATTCTTGTATACAGTTATAGGAACTGGAATGACCTCAAATAATTATCAGAGGCACAATTCTGGGTTTAGTTTGGCCATGGTTTATCAAATGCCTTGAATGAAAGTGAAAGTGAAAGTCAGTCATGTCCAACTCTTTGCAACACCATGGACTGTATAATCCCTGGAATTCTCCAGGCCAGAATAGTGGAGTGGGTAGCCTTTCTCTTCTCCAGGGGATTTTCCCAACCCAGGGATCACACCCAGGTCTCCCGCATTGCAGGTGGATTCTTTACCATTTATCATAAATGCCATTTGATAAGGCATTTCCAAACCTTGACCATGACAGTCATGAATTAGTGATAGTCCTAAGTACTGTAGATAGGTGCAAAGCACTGATGCCTCCAGATGCTTGTGGCGTTAGGGCGAACTAATAGTGCAGTTCAGATAAGCCCCCCAAAGGTAGAAGGGCTCTTTCTTACTCATGAAAAAGTTCGAAGTAGGATTCCAGGCTAACAGAGGGCTGTCTTCCATGAAATAATCCAGGGCTCCAACCTCCTTCCATCTGTGGCCCCCTCACTCCCTAGAGCCTGTCATTATTTTGCATCTAGTGGGCAGAAGGTAAAAGGGAAGTGAAACATGCCACTATTTAAAAGCCCTGGTGGACTTTCCTGATGGTATAGTGGTTGACTCTGCTCTTCCACTGCAAGGGCCCCAGGTTCAAGTCCTGCTTGAGGAGCTAAGATCCTACATGTGGTATGGCCATTAACAAAAAGAAAAGCCTTGGCCTAGAGAGGGCAAATCACCTCCGTATACTTTCTGTGTTGTGCTGTGTTTAGTCAGTCAGTCGTGTCCAACTCTTTGTGACCCCATGGACTGTAGCCCGCCAGGCTCCTCTGTCCATGGGGATTCTCCAGGCAAGAATACTGGAGTCGGTTGCTATGCCCTCCTCCAGGGGATCTTCCCAACCCGGGGATCGAACCCAGGTCTCCCACATTGCAGGCAGATTCTTTACTTAATCACCAGGGAAGCCCAAGAATATTGGAGTGGGTAGCCTATCCCTTCTCCAGGGGATCTGCCTGACCTAGGAATCAAACCGAGGCCTCCTGCATTGCAGGTGGATTCTTTACCACCTGAGCCAAGAGAGAAGCCACCATATACTTTCTACTGGCTCTAACTCTGTCTTAGCAGCCACATCTAATTGCACAGGAGACTAGGAAGTTAGTTCTAGTTTTGTGCTCAGGAAGAGAAGAAGGACAAAGATTTGGTGGCTGGCTAGCAGTCTCTGCTCTATTGTTTATCATTTCATTGGGTAGAGTGAAAAAACCTAAATAAGTGAACAATGGTTCTCCAATTCAGTACATAAATTATGAGACATCAATATAACTACATGGCATCTGAGCTTCCCTATCTATTGAGATTGAAATGAAATTGGCTCAAGCTCTGTATCTGACAGCCTGTGGAAAATTCAATATCCTCTCTAGGATTTTGATGAATTTCCAGGGGCTAAGTACTTGTAGGCATTTTCAATGCTGAGTTCTGGCTCTGTCAACCTCAGTTTTCATCTCCCAGACTGCAAGGCAGCCCAGATATATCACACGTCCTCTTTTCTTGGTTAATCCTCAACCCACTCTAGGGAGTCATCTGGATGGGCAGCAGCCTGTACTAAAGGTTGGAGTGGGTGTTACTGTTATTTAGCATCATTGTAGACTCCTGAAAAGTCCCATTCCTCTGGGCCCTTACGGTATTACTGAAAAAGATTTAGTTTCGGGACCAGGAACCAGGCTTGATCACTCAAGAGCTTTTGTGTAGCAGAGTTTTATTAAAGTATGACAAGGACAGAGAAAGCTTCTGACGTAGACAGCAAGGGAGTTATATACTTTTTAATTGGTTACTACAATAAATCAAAAGAATGTCTCAAGGTTGCATTGATCTTACTAGCCCCACTCCCACAATTTACATTTTAAAACAACAGGTTTAGAATTTAACAGTAGAAAGATCTTACCAGACCCGCTCCCATAATATACATTCTAAGATATTAGGATTAGTCAGAAGGTTTTCAGGAAGGACAAACTGTCCTCAAGCAGGATACGTTGTTGTTATACAATCCAGGAACCAAGATCAAATTGCCAACATCCCCTGGATAATCGAAAAAGCTAGAGAGTTCCAGAAAAACATCTATTTCTGCTTTGTTCACTATGTCAAAGCCTTTGACTGTGTGGATCACAATAAACTGTGAAAAATTCTGAAAGAGATGGGAATACCAGACCACCTGACCTGCCTCTTGAGAAGCTGTATGCAGGTCAGGAAGCAACAGTTAGAACTGGACATGGAACAACAGACTGGTTCCAAATAGGAAAAGGAGTATGTCAAGGCTGTATATTGTCACCCTGGTTATTTAACTTCTATGCAGAGTACATCATGAGAAACACTGGGATGGAGGAAGTACAAGCAGGAATCAAGATTGCTGAGAGAAATATCAATAACCTCAGATATGCAGATGACACCAACTTATGGCAGAAAGTGAAGAAGAACTAAAAAGCCTCTTGATGAAAGTGAAAGAGGAGAGTGAAAAAGTTGGCTTAAAGCTCAACATTCAGAAAACGAAGATCATGGCATCCAGTCCCCTCACTTCATGGCAAATAGATGGACAAACAGTGGAAACAGTGTCAGACTTTATTTTTTTGGGCTCCAAAATCACTGCAGATGGTGACTGCAGCCATGAAATTAAAAGATGCTTACTCCCTGGAAGGAAAGTTATGACCAACCTAGACAGCATATTAAAAAGCAGAGACATTACTTTGCCAACAAAGGTCTGTCTAGTCAAGGCTATGGTTTTTCCAGTAGTCATGTATGGATGTGAGAGTTGGACTAAAAAGAAAGCTGAGAGCCAAAGAATTGATGCATTTGAACTGTGGTGTTGGAGAAGACTCTTGAGAGTCCCTTGGACTGCAAGGAGATCCCACCAGTCCATCCTAAAGCAGATCAGTCCTGAGTGTTCACTGGAAGGACTGATGTTGAAGCTGAAACTCTAATACTTTGGCCGTCTGATGTGAAGAACTGACTTATTTGAAAAGACACTGATGCTGGGAAAGACTGAAGGTGGGAGGAGAAGGGGACGACAGAGGATGAGATGGTTGGATGGCATCACCGACTCAATGGACATGAGTTTGGGTAAACTCCAGAAGTGGTGATGGACAGGGAGGCCTGGCATGCTGCAGTCCATGGGGTTGCAAAGAGTCGGACACGACTGAGCTGAACTGAATCCTTACTAAGGAATGTAGAAAAAAAAAGTGTCTTTTCTTCCTCCTTGAGAATTCCAGACCCCTGTCTCCTCTTTGAGAGCCCGAGTCCCCTTTCTCCTCCTCTTGGACCCCGGACTTCTTATCAAGCTGCTTAGGAATTGACTCTTTCATTACTCTGCTTCTTTCCCTCTCCATGGCTTTAGCCTCTGTTTGTAGATCCAAGCATTCACAAAATATTTGTCTCCTCTGTTTCTGCTGTTCAGTAACACAGAAGGATCAGGATGATTAGATTTGACTTTCTAGGTCTCCAACCAGTCTCCAAATGGAATGGCACAGTATGTAATTTTTTCTACTGACAGAAATCATGTAACCTTACAGACTTAGAAGTCAAAGCAGCCACTGTCACCTTTGTCCTTGCATACTTTTTCATTCTGCTGCTTACATATAATTCCGTATAGCCGTTACAGCTGAAGCTATATTGTGAAGTGGAAAAAAAACAAGCTATTGAATTGTATCCCAATATGGTATCCAAAATACGCAAAGATACATAGAAAAAAGATCTGGTGATATGCACCATAAAGTTAACAGTGAGTGGTTCTGTTGTAGATATTTATTTTCTTATATATTTACATTATATATTATATTTATATATTTTCTGTATCATTAAAGATATCTGTAATGAACATGTTTTACTATTATACACAGAAAAAGAAAGATTATTTTTCAAGACAATCCTATTGCCTAAATTAAGCAAAACCAGGAAAGCAGATATTTTACCAAATTCTATTTTCAGAGAGTCTATTTTTCTGTGGTTCAGATTTGTTGAACTCTTTCCTCTGGGTTCAGAAGCAGGAATAATCCTGCTGTCTCAAAGAATGGGAACAGTAAGGGAAACTTAGGGAACCTGGGGGAGCCAGGCTAGCTTTTGAACCCTGGATTTCATTATTTAAGCATGTGTCCTGAGATGGCCCGCCCTGCCTTGCACTTGATCTTTATTTGCCTGTTCCTCTTATTTCAGATCCCACATAGTCAATTTCTTTCTTTCTTTCTTTGGTCTGAAGTTTTGTGAGAAGATTTTACTTTGTTTTGCTGAGTTTTTTAAAAAATTTATTTATTTTTTAATTGAAGCTTAATTGCTTTATAGAATTTTGTTGTTTTCTGTCAAACCTCAACATGAATCAGTCATGGGTATACATATGTCCCCCTCCCTTTTGAACCTCCCTCTCATCTCCCTTCCCATCCCACACCTCTGCTGCTGCTGCTGCTGCTAAGTCGCTTCAGTCGTGTCCGACTCTGTGTGACCCCATAGACAGCAGCCCACCAGGCTTCCCCATCCCTGGGATTCTCCAGGCAAGAACACTGGAGTGGGTTGCCATTTCCTTCTCCAATGCATGAAAGTGAAAAGTGAAAGTGAAGTCATTCAGTCATGTCTGACTCTTCGTGACTCCATGGACTGCAGCCTACAAGGCTCCTCTGTCCAGGGGATTTTCCAGGCAAGAGTACTGGAGTGGGGTGCTATCACCTTCTCCGCTAAGTTGATACAACTCCCCTGTTTGAGTTCCCTGAGACATACAGCAAATTCCCATTGGCTGTCTATTTTACATATGGTAATTTAAGTTTCCATGTTACTCTCTCCATACATCTCACCCTCTCCTCCCTTCTTCTTGTGTCCATAAGTCCATTCTCTATGTCTGTTTCTCCATTGCTAACCTGAAAATAAATTCTTCAGTACCATCTTTCTAGATTCCATATATATATGTTAGTATATGATATTTACCTTTCTCTTTCTGAATTACTTCACTCTGTATAATAGGCTCTCGGTTCATCCACCTCATTAGAACAAACTCAAATGTATCCCTTTTATGGCTGAGTAATATTCCATTATGTATATGGAACCACAACTTCTTTATCCATTCATCTGCCAATGGATATCTAGGTTGCTTCCATGTTCTAGCTATTGTAAATAGTGCTGCAATGAACCTTAGGGTACATGGTCTATTCTTTACTATTACCATTTTTTAAAACTTTTTGGCTGTGTGCCATATGGGGCCTTAGATTCCTGACCAGGTATTGAACCTGAGACCCCTGCATTGGAACTGTGAATTCAACCACTGGACCACCAGGGGAATCCCCCCATGTGGTCTATTCTTAATGCCAGATTTACAGAAGATGGAGGTTAATCTAGTTAGCCCACAAGGATCTATTATGGCTTCAGTTCAGTTCAGTCACTCAATCGTGTCTGACTCTATGCAACCCCATGGACTGCAGCATGCCAGGCCTCCCTGGTCCATCACCAACTCCTGGAGTTTACCCAAACTCATGTCCATTGAGTCGGTGATGCCATCCAACCATCTCATCCTCTGTCGTCCCCTTCTCCTCCTGCCCTCAATCTTTCCCAGTGTCAGTGTCTTTTCAAATGAGTCAGCTCTTTGCATCAGGTGGCCAAAGTTTTGGAGTTTCAGCTTCAACATCAGTTTTTCCAATGAACGCCCAGGACTGATCTGCTTTAGGATGGACTGGTTGGATCTCCTTGCAGTCCAAGGGATTCTCAAGAGTCTTCCCCAACACCACAATTCAAAAACATCAATTCTTCGGTGCTCAGCTTTCTTTTTAGTCCAACTCTCACATCCATACATGACTACTGGAAAAACCATAGCCTTGACTAGATGGACTTTTATTGGCAAAGTGATGTCTCTGCTTTTTAATATGCTGTCTAGGTTGGTCATAATTTTCCTTCCAGGGAGTAAGCATCTTTTAATTTCATGGCTGCAGTCACCATCTGCAGTGATTTTGGAGCCCCCAAAAATAAAGTCTGCCACTGTTTCCACTGTTTGTCCATCTATTTGCCATGAAG
>NW_011494790.1:1654528-1659169 GCF_000754665.1 Bison bison bison
ATAACCAGGGTGACAATATACAGCCTTGACGCACTCCTTTTCCTATTTGGAACCAGTCTGTTGTTCCATGTCCAGTTCTAACTGTTGCTTCCTGACTTGCATACAGCTTTCTCAAGAGGCAGGTCAGGTGTTCTGGTATTCCCATCTCTTTCAGAGTTTTCCGCAGTTTATTGTGATCCACGCAGTCAAAGGCTTTGGCATAGTCAACAAAGCAGAAATAGATGTTTTTCTGGAACTCTCCTGCTTTTTCAATGATCCAGTGGATGTTGGCAATTTGATCTCTCATTCCTCGACCTTTTCTAAATCCAGCTTGAACATCTGAAAGTTCACATGGTTCATGTATTGCTGAAGCCTGTCTTGGAGAATTTTGAACATTACTTTACTAGTGTGTAAGATGAGTGCAATTGTGTGGTAGTTTGAGCATTCTTTGGCATTGCCTTTCTTTGGGATTGGAATGAAAATTGACCTTTACCAGTCCTGTGGCCACTCCTGAGTTTTCCAAATTTGTTGGCATATTGAGTGCGGCACTTTCACAGCATCCTCTTTCAGGATTTGAAATAGCTCCACTGTAATTCTATCACCTCCACTAGCTTCCAAGGTGAAGGATAAAGTTTGGAGTATTCTGAGATATTCTTAGATAGGATGCTCCTGACAATTTTGTATGTGAGCCTTCCTTTCCTCTTATGAAATGACAAACTCCTGGCTGGAGAGTTGAAAATATTGCGTGTCACTGTAACAGAAAACAATCTTCCAAATCCATCCCTTCCATAAGAGTATGAATTTTGGAGCTAGATTATTTGGACTTAAGTCCCAACTCTGTCACTTACTGGCTGAGTGACCTTGTTGTTGTCCAGTTGTGTCCAACTCTTGGTGTCCTAATGGACTGCAGCATGCCAGGCTTTCTTCTCCTTCACTGTCTCCCAGAGTTTGTCCAAACTCATGTCCATTGAATTGGTGATGCCATCCAACCATCTCATCCTCTGTCATCCCCTTCTCCTCCTGCCCTTAACTGTTCTCAGTATCAGGGTCTTTTCCTATGAGTCAGATCTTCACATCAGGTGACCAAAGTTTTGGAGCTTCAGCTTCGGGAGCAGTCCTTCCAATGAATATTCAGGGTTGATTTCCTTTAGGATTGACTGGTTTGATCTCCTTGCTGTCCAAGGGACTCTCAAGAGTCTTCTCCAGCACCACAGTTTGAAAGCATCAATTCTTCAGAGTTCAGCCTTCCTTATGGTCCAACTCTCACATGTGGATGTGACTACTGGAAAAACCATATCTTTGACTATACGGACCTGTGTTGGCAAATTAATGTCTGTGCTTTTTAATATACTGTTTAGGTTTGTCATAACTTTTCTTCCAAGGAGCAAGCGTCTTTTAATTTCATGGCTGCAGCCACCATCGACAGTGACTTTTGGAGCCCAAGAAGATAAAGTCTGTCACTGTTTATTTGCCATGAAGTGATGGGACTGGCTGCCATGATCTTAGTTTTTTGAAACTAATTTATTTGCCATGAAGGGATGGGACTGGATGCCATGATCTTAGTGTTTTGAATGCTGAGTTTTAAGCCAGCTTTTTCACTCTCTGCTTTCACCTTCATCAAGAGACTCTTCAGTTCCTCTTTGCTTCCTGCCGTTAGGGGTCTGAGGTTATTGATATTCCTCCTGGGAATCTTGATTCCAGCTTGTACTTCATCCAGCCCAGCATTTCACTTGATGTACTGTGCATATAAGTTAAATAAGCAAGGTGATAATATACAACCTTGATGTACTCCTTTCCCAATTTTGAACCAGTCACTTGTTCCATGTCTGATTGTAACTGTTGCTTCTTGACCTGCATACAGGTTTCTCAGGAGGCAAGTAAGCTGGTCTGGTATTCCCAACTCTTTAAGAATTTTTCACAGTTTGTTGTGATCTACACAGTCAAAGGCTTTAGCAAAGTCAATGAAGCAGAAGTATGACCTTGGGAAATTATTAACCTCTCTTGCCTCAGTTTCTTCATTTGTAAAATGAGTGTGGGATATTTTCTATATCCAGAGTGGCTGGAAAGATCAAATGAGTTAGTACTCATCAATAGCGCCTAACAGAGCATAAACACCATATAAGTGTAATTTTGATAAATAAAGAACTATGAGTGGTGATTCCCAGGTGGAACAGTTGGTAAAGAAAGAATCTGCCTGCCAGTGTAGAAGACACAAGAGACATGGGTTCGATCCCTGGGTCGGGAAGATCCCCTGGAGGAGGGCATGGCATCCCACTCCATCTTCTTGCCTGGAGAATCCCATGCACAGAGGAGCCTGGCGGGCTACAGTCCATGGAGTTGCAAAGAGTCAGACATGACTGAGCACAGACAGACACACTCAGTGAGGTCAGAAGGCTGGTCCCCTGCCTACTTCTCTTCTCAGGAGTCTCTGGACATTGGTTAACTGAATGAAATGCTGTATCCATGGACTATATCAAGTTCCCAGAGATAGGAGATTACCCAGTTTCAGGAGCTGTTACAGCCCAGGGGCCCTCAGAGTTGCAGTTTGGCCCCTTTATTTTGTACATGGGGAAACGGAGACCCAGGGGCTGTCAGTCACTTGCTCAGCTCCACACATCTAGTTGATGGCATGGCCACCCCCAGGCATCCACTCCAAATGTATTTTTATATTAAGTTCAAATTACTTTCCCCCCTCCATAACTACTTAATGTAGTCAAGCAAGCATGTAGTTTGGTAAGAGGAGAATTCATGAATAAATCTCTTTCTGAATAAGTAGATTTCATTTAATTAGCATGCTTTCTTATTACAAATTATCTAATCATCATCCTTATTGGAAACATTCAATGCCAAACAGAAATTGCAGCTCGGAGAATGTCAGTATGTTGTTAGGGAATTTAGCCTTGGGCTAAGGTCTTTCTTCTCCCTCTAGTCTTCTCACTTCCCTCTTTCCATTCCTGTGGAATGCTGCCAAATAGCACCCCTACTTTTAATAGCGTTAAGTTAAAAATAATCCACTGCCTTAACACATCTGGCTGTCTTTTTCATTATCTTTTTTTCTTGTCTGTATGTACATAGTTTTCAATAGTTATAGCTGTAGTACTCATAAAACTTTGAAATAAGCTTTTCTCATCTAATATTAATTATAAATATTTTATATATCCATATATTTCCCATAAATATCTATCTTTTTGCCACTTATTTTTTAATTGAAAGATAATTGCTTTACAGAATTTGTTGTTTTCTGTCAAGCACCAACAAGAATCAGCCATTGATACACCCATGTTCCCTCCCTCCGGTCTCCCATCCCACCCCTCTAGGTTGATACAGAGCCCCTGTTTGAGTTCCCTGAGTCAAACAGCAAATTCCCATTGGCTATCTATTTTACATATGGTATTGTAAGTTTCCATGTTACTCTCTCCCATAAATATCTACTCTTAATGGATACCTAATACATTATGATCAAACTAATCATAAAGTTAAAAAATAATTTCCCTATCATTGACATTTGAATTGTTCCCATTTTAATGTATTGAATGTATTGTACTTTCACATATACTTTTTTCTTCTGTTGATTTATTGCCGAAGGACATAGTCTCAGGATTGCAGTTATATGGTCAAATATATAAATATTTTTATAGCCAAACAGTTACATTGCTGGATATTTTTTCTGGTGATAATGCCACCAGCAGTGTATGAGTGTACCATTGTCACCATACTCTTATCAACAGGGAGTAGCTAACAGCTTGTACTCACAAACAAGTGTGCTTGTGCCAGGAAAACGTTCACTGAAGTGATGACAAACCATCGCTGAGTGTTATATGGAATGAACTTGATAGTTTCTCTGACTGGATAATTTCCCTGTTTCATTTCATACTCAATTAGTGAAATCTATAAGCACCGTGACTTTTAGATCTGTAACAGCGCCTTGTATAGTGGGTATCCAATAACTTACTGATTTAACTTTGTGTCCTATAAGGTGCTGACCTATAGTAGTCATGCTACCCACACCGCATGGTACCTACAGTAGAAAAGAGCAAAGTGAAAGAGAAGGGGAGGTGGGAAAAAGTGGAAGAAACCCTGTCCAGTTTCTCAAGAGGGAAAACAGGGAGCCTCTTCCCAAATGCAGGGCTACCTTTGTCCCTGGTGCCCTGGGCATCAGCAAGTCTGTCCGTCTACTCCCTGACACCTGACATCTTCCTCAGCTTCCCCTCCACTCCTTCTTCCCCAGGGAGGCTTGTGCTCTCGCCTGTCACTCGTTTGGTCAGGTGTTCAGAAGCATCCTTAGCCAGTGGAGATGCAGTGATTAAACATGTGTGAGCCCTGCCTTCCCAGAATTTGAAATCGGAGAGAGAGAGAGACATTTTTAAAAGGCAGAACACTCTCCAACATACATCACAGCAGGATCCTCTATGACCCACCTCCCAGAATATTGGAAATAAAAGCAAAAATAAACAAATGCGACCTAATTAAACTTAAAAGCTTCTGCACAACAAAGGAAACTATTAGCAAGGTGAAAAGGCAGCCTTCAGAATGGGAGAAAATAATAGCAAATGAAGCAACTGACAAACAACTAATCTCAAAAATATACAAGCAACTCCTACAGCTCAATTCCAGAAAAATAAATGACCCAATCAAAAAATGGGCCAAAGAACTAAATAGACA
>NW_011494790.1:1659269-1678264 GCF_000754665.1 Bison bison bison
AGGAGGTACCATTTCATACCAGTCAGAATGGCTGCGATCCAAAAGTCTACAAGCAATAAATGCTGGAGAGGGTGTGGAGAAAAGGGAACCCTCTTACACTATTGGTGGGAATGCAAACTAGTACAGCCACTATGGAGAACAATGTGGAGATTCCTTAAAAAACTGGAAATAGAACTGCCTTATGATCCAGCAATCCCACTGCTGGGCATACACACTGAGGAAACCAGAAGGGAAAGAGACATGTGTACCCCAATGTTCATCGCAGCACTGTTTATAATAGCCAGGACATGGAAGCAACCTAGATGTCCACCAGCAGATGAATGGATAAGAAAGCTGTGGTACATATACACAATGGAGTATTACTCAGCCATTAAAAAGAATACATTTGAATCAGTTCTAATGAGGTGGATGAAACTGGAGCCTATTATACAGAGTGAAGTAAGCCAGCAAGAAAACCACCAATACAGTATACTAACACACATATACAGAATTTAGAAAGATGGTAACAATAACCTTGTGTACGAGACAGAAATAGAGACACTGATGTATAGATCAGTCTTATGGACTCTGTGGGAGAGGGAGAGGGTGGGGAGATTTGGGAGAATGGCATTGAAACATGTATAATATCATGTATGAAACGAGTCGCCAGTCCAGGTTCGATGCACGATACTGGATGCTTGGGGCTGGTGCACTGAGACGACCCAGAGGGATGGTGTGGGGAGGGAGGAGGGAGGAAGGTTCAGGATGGGGAGCACGGGTATACCTGTGGCGGATTCATTTCGATGTTTGGCAAAACTAATACAATATTGTAAAGTTTAAAAATAAAATTAAAAAAATAAATAAATAAAAGGCAGAATGGGATACGTGTTGTAAGATTATCTCAGATAAGGTCGCCTGGGAGGTTTCTTCTGGCCAATCTGAGAAGACTTTATAGAGGTGGCGTCGAGGCTGGGTGGTGAGGATCGGCAAAGATTGAGACAGTGGGCCTGGCGACGCCCCAGCTTCTCAGGATCCTCGCACCCTCCTGATCCTTACTGCTCTGGTCACCAACACAGGTGTTCTGGAGAGTGGAATGTGCCAGGGGCCACGCCAGAGGTTCAGAAACGTGCCTGGTGTATTCCCTTCTCAATTTATAAAATGGTTTTGATTCTTTCTTTTTTAGTGGGGTGAAACAAATACTTTGAAAACTAAATGTGCTGGAGCTGGGTGAGGCAATACAGGGCCCACCAGTGTGGTGCCCAGGTATGTGGAGGGAAGGCAGCTGGCGGGGGGTTGCCCTGGGGGTTGGAGACTGGCAGGAAGTTCTGCCAGAAGGTTTGAGATCTCCCAGACGCCCGTATCTGAAGTAATCTTAAGACATTTATCCCATTCTGCCTTTTAAAAATGCCTCTCTCTCCTCTCAGACTTCAAATTCCTTCAGACTGGTCCATGCCTGTGCCTTATTGATCACTGCTTGTGTTTTATTTACTACTGACTGTGCTGGACTGGTTGTTAAATGTTGCGCTTATTATCCCTGGGAGGAGGGAAGCTGGGATTTCTTGTAATCTGTGGAGAATGCAGGTGTGATCTGTGAGGTTAGGTGACCAGGGCTGTACTGCCAACCCTAGAGCCTTGTGTCGCAGAAGAATCCGGGTTGTTGACTCTAAATGTATGAGAACTGAATCATGTGTATCTTCTCTTTAGTTGCTATTGTCTTCTCTGCCTGTTCCTCCTCTGTGCCAACTCAAGCCTCTTCAGCTGCTTCCTTTTCTTTAATTGCGGAGCTCTGTTAACCTATGTACATTATAGTTGATCTTTTCCACATTCTCCCCAGACTTACCAGGCTGGGGTGACATTACAGATTTAAAGGGGTGTCATCTGAAGTGATGTGTTGGAGGAAGAAGCTCAAAGCCCTGAAACTTATAAATGTTTCTAAATGCGTGGTTCATTTCAGTGTCTCAGAATACTATAATTGCTATATCATGATGACACAGTATGGACAGACCCTTTTATCTGCTGCTTTTTCCAGTTCTAATTATCGTGCTGATAAAGTTGACACTTACCCTCCCCACCCACAAAGACAAAAAAACATCCTTGGGGATAGAACCCATTTGCACCCAAATGAACGGTCTGCCTTACTGAGGCGCTCCTTAGAATGCCGTGTTTGGAGCTTTTGTGTTTCGGGTTTAACCAAGGTCTTTCCCATTTGCATTCATGGAGTGCTGGTTGGGAGGGTAGCATGCCTTTCAGAGGATGGGGGAATGAGGTCAGGCTGCTAGTTAGACGGTTTGTGGTGCCTCTAGAATCTTTCCTACTTCTAGTCTATTGATCTATCCCTCCTTGTGGGGAAATGGTGGTCTATTTCCCATTAGACTTATTTAGTCTATTAGTCTAAATAGGCCCATTAGTCTATTTCCCATTGGGTGGTCTATGAGCTGAGTCAGTGTCCAGTGGTCCTGAGTAATGAGATTTATTCAGAGTAAACTAAAAATGGACACACTACACCCCTTATACCTACCGTAGAACCCGAGCCTCCACCCTCACCATAGTGCTAGAGTTGGGGGTGGCTTTGGCTCACAGAGAGTGGACTTTCATGTTATCTTTTCCTGGGGCTTGGGGCTCATCAAAGAGCTCCTAAAACAAACAAACAAACAAAAAAAACAACTTCCTTTTTGGGAATATAACTAACCCAACACTATAGTAACTCTGTGTTCCTGGGATTCTTTTTAAAGAACTCTATCAGCTAATTATTGACTTCTGATTCTTGAGCATGGATGTACTTCACAGATAATTCTGATGTGCCCAGAGTCCTTGTGCATTTTCAGCCAAGTATTAACTATTTGAATAAATCAGGACAGACTTGTGTACATTGGGGTACAAGATAAATCCTGAAATCTCAGTGGTGTAATATAGCAGTGAATACTCACTTGTATAAAGTTTGACCAGGATTGTGTGGCCCTCCTTAATCTTGTTGCTATGCTATTTGGTGGATTCCAAGGTTTCTGCTGAAGGAAAAGAGGATTGAGGAGGCCCATTAGCTTTTACTGTTTCAGCCCAGAATGACATAGTCCATTAACTAGAACTAAGCACATGGCCCAGTGGAATTGCAGGCAAGTGAGGGAATGTGAGTAAACAGAGGAACATGGGGCATCTGGTGAGCTCCAGCCAGCTCTCTCTGCCACATCATTCTTACCCTCACGTGCTTGTAACTTGGAATGTAAAAGCAGGTCATCTTGCTCTAAAAGCTTCTCGGGTTTTGCGAGTAGCAGGGACTCTCTTGAATGGCGTCCAATTCCCGGTTGTCCTAGAACAGCAGGGGGTCTCGATTTCCCCAGGAATCATGCTGACTGACACCCTCAGTACCCATTGGCACACCCTCGTCTGGAGGGTCACTGCCAGGGTGTGTCATTTGCTTCGGCTCTCACCCCTGCAGGGTATGTTTACATGTGGGGACTTTATAAAACATGCTCACAACTCACTCCATCCTGGTATCCAGGCCCGTTTGCAACATGACTTTGCAGTTTCTCTAAGACATGAAGTCTGTTCCCCTCCCCTTGAGCCATGGCTGGTGCTGGGACTTGCTTTCAACCAGAGAATGTGGCAGCGGTGACAGGTACGCTGTGGCTCACTGAACAAGCTCAGGTCCATCTGCTGCGTGATGCCCTATTGTCTCCTTCACCTCAGGCAACTTCTGCCGACCCCCAGAAGCAGAGCTGCCCAGCTGATGGCAGCTGACACGCAAGGAGCTCCCGGAGCCCAGCCTCCACTGCCGACTGTGGGAGTGTGAACCTCAGGATGGTTTGCAACCAAGCAACGGCTGACTGACACGGAGGGGTCAGTGTGCTCGCGATGTGCATGTATATGCCAGCTGTGTTGTTTGCAAACTAAGAATTTAATTACATATTACTTTAAAAGGATGAAATATGAATTGGAAAATGAAAAATTATTTCTATGAAAACTAAATGCTTTGTAAAGACTTGATAAAACAAGTACCTTTAAAAAAATTTCAAGTAAGATGTGGTGAGACATCTATAAAAAATGGAAAGTCATGAAGAATGTGATAG
The DNA here is from genome assembly GCF_000754665.1 of Bison bison bison. Lineage (NCBI taxonomy): Eukaryota > Metazoa > Chordata > Mammalia > Artiodactyla > Bovidae > Bison > Bison bison. Next base: position 1,663,313 of record NW_011494790.1, read on the forward strand.
ATTTTACCCACCAGTTGTTTCACATATGTATATATATATAATTTTTAAAACACTTTTGTCCATATTGGTGAACTGAGTCTGAACATCATGTATCATTAGATTTTGAGGGGGAAGGCTAAGGCTACTGAACAAAGATGGCTCACGATAATTTGTTGGCTTAAAGAAGATGGAGTTTTATTTGCTTGTTTTTTTCTATGTAGTAATCTGAGGTGAAAATTCTAGGTCAGAGAGAAGTTGGTCTGTGCAGTCATTCAAGGATCCAAAATGTTCATCATTTTGTTCTGCTGACCCCCAGGGCCTCCTTGTTACCTAAATGGAAAAAAGCATGTTGTTGGTTTTGGACTCAGAAGAGGACAGAGGGTATGAAGAGGCATAACCCGTATCCAAAGGCATCAGTCACAAGACGCACCCTCGCTTCTACCAACTCTGCATTGACAAAAACTCAGCCACATGACCATGTCTGGCTATAAGAGAGACCAGGAAATGTATGGTTTTGGGGCAAAAACATGCTGAGTTAAACTCCTTTTATCCTCTAAAACGAGAGGATATGTTTGGGTCAGAGGTGGCAGTTTGCAGCAGAGTCATGTATTGTAAATATGTTTCTTGCAAGAAGGATGACAGGAAGCTTGAATTAATGGACCCGTATCCAGTGGGAAGACCGTGGTGGATTGATCTGTAATTCGATATTTTAAACTAAAATAACACATTTATGATAAACGTATCTTTTCATGACTTACCTCAATTTCTTCAAATTAATTTTCCAGTTATAGTGGTCCTGCTTATGATGGAGATAAGGACATTTTATTCTTTCTGTCTCTTGGTTCTTCAATATCTCTGTTTTGTTTGCATTTTTTGGTGGGGTCAGGAATATGTCAGACTAGTTGAGTGTCTACATGTCATTTTGAAGTGATATCTAGTTTTAAAGTTGCTGTTGTTTAGTTGCTCAGTCGTGTCTTTGCAACCCCTTGAACTGTGGCCCACCAGCCTCCTCAGTCCATGGGATTTCCCAGGCAAGAATACTGGATTAGGTTGCCTAAAGTAGCCTCTTGTTTTTAAAGGAAAATGCAGAGTTAGCTCAGTGCTTGAGATGTGGCCAACTGACTCAGAGAAGACAGGAAAAAGAGGAATGTCTCAATGCACCCACTCCCTAGTCAGTACTGAAGGGAAGGTTGACATGAAAGATGGCGAGAGGGTGCTTCCCACACCCAGTTTTGCTTCCGCATGATGCCTGCTCCATGGGTACAAATGGCTCCATTTATCTTGGGAACCTAGGACACAAGAGCTTCATTGGCCACTCAGTGAACTGTTGGAAGGCCCTGTGAAAGCTCCTGTCCATGAATGATCCTTCTGCACCCAGAGGAGCCATGCCAAAGATGGGAAGAAATGGATGCTGGCCCTTGATTGAGCACATGTCATGTGAAACTCCCGCAGTTGGACACTGGCTCCCCTAACCTTGTCCCTGAGCCCAGAGGATCCGGGTCCCAACTGCACCCAATTCGGGTAAGAACCTCCGCTCCTTCTCCTCGTGTCTGATACTTCTCAGGAATCCTTAGCCTCATCACTCACCTCCCCGCTCTTTTCCTCAATTCACACTGGTGGGCCTGACTCTGGAAAAGGGTTTTAAAATAAAGGAACATTTTCTAACTTGAGAGGAAGTCTTATTTTTCTCCATTTGGCTTAAAAGTGATAATGTCAAAGAGTCTACATTGATATGTAGCAACAGGATATTAGACATTCTCTGAGCTCACAGTGTGTGAGAGAGCGGGGTTCTGGTGAGTCATCTTCTAGAATCTGTCCTATATCTGCTCAGTACCCATCACACGGGGCTGATCTGGGAGATATTGTTTATTAAATGCAGGCTTCTTCTTTTTTCTTTATTAGATAAGGAAAAACATGTAGGACACTGCTGCAGGAAGCCTGGAATTAAAATTTGTTCCCTTCCAAATGTAGAGACACTGATAGCTGCTGTTTCTGAATACCTACTGTGTGCCAGACACTGAACTAAGGGTTTTCCATGTATCATCCCATTCAGTCTCTCCAAGAGTACTGTCATCATTGTCGGCAGCTTACAGACATAAGGGACGTAAGTGTCAGGAGAAATTCCTTTCCTAAGGTATCCAGCTATCAAGTTATGGAGCTGATGTTCAAGTCCAGTTTTCCTCTTCATCACAACATAGGATGAAAGGCACACACAGCAGTACTTATTCCAGAAAAAATAAAGGGTGGACTGCATTATTCAGCATTCCCAGAAAAGAAGTATGGCTGTCTGGCTCATTTTGTGGGGGGTGGTTGATAAGGCTATGAAAAAAAAAAGGCAGATTATATTCTCTGATAGTGTAGGTGTGACTACTACCCCTGTGCTGAGAATAAGTAGCCCCCCACTGCCCCCACCCCTGTATTTTGTAGTACAGGGTCTAAGCGCACACTCGTCTTCCCCAACCCTGGTTTGTTTGTGATCCTTGGCATCTTGGCTCTGGTCAGAGACTTCTCCATAAAAGGTTCTGCCGGGGCACTGGCTTCCTCTGGCACAGGATGCCCGGGGCCCGTTTCATCAGCCTATTCTCTAGCTTGAAACCCACTGAGAGTGTGTCACTTCCGAATTTCCCTGTAACCTTGGGTTTAGGAATGGCAGTTGTTTTTTCCTGTTCTTTCTGAAAATCTCTGTTTTGAATCAGACAGGAAAAGGCTATTTAGGTGCTCACAAGATTTATTAAAAGCACTGTCTGGGTTTGGTAAATGATTGCGAGTGATCACAGTCCTCTTCCACTCTGGACCTCACAGTTACAAGGGCATCAGGATTGGGGTGCAAAGGTGAGGGCTGAGATGGGCTGGAGAAGAAAGACACATGACCTATGGGAGCCCCGCTGTTGTGCTCTGCAACGTCCTGCCCTCGCCTCCGAGGCACTGAAGTTGCTGCCTCTGTCTGTCTTCCCTGGGTCCGCGACTCCTTGAGAGTGTATGTGACATTTACCAGGTGATCAACAAATGTTTATTTAATAAATGAGCGAGTGAATGAGAGTTTGTTTTCTAATTCAGGCTAAATAAATATTTCCAAACCTGCTTTAACTCCCCCTCTAGAACCGATAGATTGGGGAGCAAAGCATTTGGTTTGATATTTATATGCCCAGAGCTCTACTTTACTGTCATGCTCTAACAAGGTTTTCATTCTTGGCTCCTTCTGTGATTCTAACTTAAGTGTCCTGGGGTGGGCCTACGGAAATCAGTATTTTTAAAAGAGCTCCCTAGGAGTTTCTGTTGAGCAGTCAGGGTTGAAAATTGCCACTCTACATATACTTAGAGGAATTACTACCTTATGGCTGATGGAGCATGTGGGTGAATTACGTTTTGCAAAATCTGAACCTTGTGGGAAAAATTTGTTGGCTTCCAAACACTTACCTAAAGACAAGAGCCAAAGAGACAAGGACATTGTCTGGAAGCTCAGGTGCTCAGCTCTGCTCTGATTCAGTAACTGCTCCGCTATAGGATGTCTCAGCAGACACTTAACTGATGCCCTAAGTGGATTCTCCTGAGAGCCTCAGCATCTTTCCTCCATTAGCTTCCCCTCACAATGTTCTAGTCTAAGAGCAATGGCTTATCTGAGAAACCCGAAAATGTGTTAAATGGACAGACACAGCTTCCTGGTGGAAACACTGAACTGTAGGCACGAAGGGTAGGAATAAATATGTAAGTCTCTCTTGCTCTGAAAATGGAGATTTGAATTGTGTTAAGATGCTAGGATACATGTGTAAGTAGCCAATGGAGTGAGGGCTGTGGTTGCTTTCCTCAGGTTGTTACAATAAGGTTTTCTGTCTTCACTGATTTCTGACTCCATGTGCCCCTGTGATGGACTTTGTACATAAGACAGCTTAGGTCAGCTTCCTTTTTGCTGTGTGCTGGGGGCAGCATGGAAAGAAAAAGCAGGAAGTGGACAGACAGCTATATTCTTCTTTCCCTTTAGAACTCTGTGTTCCTCGTATATCTGTATCTAGCCCACCATTTCTTCTTTCTTTAATGATTTAAAAAATGAATTTGGCCTCACGCTTTTATCCTGTGTCCTTTTAGTGAAAAAGAAGGGTGTGTACAGATGTCACTGCCCTGGAGTTCCTTCCTGGAAGCAGGCTCATTATATGCTTTTCCAGGGAAATTTGCAGAGAAATGGACCTTTATAGATGCTCAGAAGCATTCCCTACGTGAGTTTGGCTGATAGTTTTATGTACAGCAATTTTGATTAATTGGTATCAGGAACTGTAAACAGTCAAAGATTTTGCCCTCTTGCAATTTAATGAATTAGCTGGCCACAGTTGTGTGGATGCCAGCAGAGGCTGGAAATTCCTGAGTGAGAGACAAAGAACTTGATTACTCACAGCATTAGTGGTGGCCAGAATATCAGTGATTTCTTGTACACTTTCTCCAAGCTTCAGTTCTCATCATGCGATGCAAACAGGACAAGGTGACACATGCACATATAGGAAGGAGAAGACCTCGGAGCTTAAGGAACTCACATCTTTTACTGAGGGCAATAAGCATGCTAATCCTGTGCGCCAAAGGGCCACACACTCTCTGTCTCCCAAGGCTGTTCCCTAAACAAAAATCCTTGAAAAGGTATTCTAGAACAAAGGCAGTCTGTGCCTCTGTTTGCAAGATACACAGACACACCAGCCACCCCTAGAGAACTGCCTCCTGAGAGTGAGTCAGGAACAAGAGGAGGCACTCACGGAGGTGCAGATAAAGGTGGATGCTGAGGGAGACAGTGGACTTCATAAATTTCCCTAGATCCCATCTTGAGTTTAGTAGGTGAGTACCCCTGTGTATCAGTGGGCATTTGCTGTGTAACAAACACCCACAGCTTAATAGTTCAAAACAACAACCATTTTATTTAGCGGACCCTGTTGTCTTCACACTGGCAGTCACAGAGTTCCAGGAGTCACAAGAGTGTGAGCCCCGCATACACGCACTTTCCAAGCTGCCGCATCTCATTTGCTAGCATCCCGCTAGCTTATTGGCCGCTTTCACAGTCGTCCACACTCCAGAGCTCTGCTCGGTCCCTTCCACCGTATCCTCCAGGTCTCAGCTCCTTAGGGAGTCCACCCTGTGGTCTCTCTGCACCCCTATCACTTCTACTGCCTGACCCAACTTCATTTCATCCTATTCTTTCCTAGATCCTGAAATTACTTACTTACTGATTCTCACACACACACACACTTTTTGGCTGTGCTGGGTCTTTGTTGCTGTGCACAGGCTTTCTCCAGTTGCGGCACGTGGGGGCTGCTCTCTAGTTATGGTGTGTTGGTTCTCATTGTATTGGCTTCTCTTACTGCAGAGCACGGTGCATGGGCTCAGTAGCTGCAGTACACAGGCTTATTTGCCCAGGGGCATGTGGAATCTTCTGGATGAGGGATTGAATCTGTGTCTTCTGCGTTGGCAGACAGACTCCCAACCACTGAACCACCAGGGAAGTCCAACTTATTCATATGTTAAAATAAAGAGATGCAGTAAATATATATGTATATAAATAAATAACAAAAAAGTTTTCTTCAACCACAAAGCAAGCTCTCAAGGATAACATATCTCCAGCACCAAGAAGAACCTGGAGAGAGCTGGTGTCAATAAAAACCTGTTGGCGAGTTACCTTCCAGGACCATGGATTTGGGCGTCTTTATAGCAAGCTCCAGGAGTTGGGATGGACAGGGAAGCCTGGTGTGCTGTAGTCCATGGGGTTGCAAAGAGTTGGACATGACTGAGCTACTGAACTGAACAGAACTGATGGGAATGGAGAGGCAGAGCCAGGAAGATATGCCAGACACCTCGTGTGGTTATGATGGGAAGGCAGACACACAAAGCCAGGGGACTCTGTCCTCAGATCTTCACCTGCCAGATGGCAGAGACTTCCCAACAGTGATCATGTCTCTTCCTTCAGTTGAAGAATGATTCTATTGGTTAGGATTCAACTTATTATTATGAAATTTACTGGCATTTTAAGGAAGGCAATCCTTTTTTTTTTTTTTCCTGAGGGGAAGAGCACTCTACATTTTTAGGATTTGGAGGCTTAGGAAAAATAGCTGAAGGATTTGTGTTGCTTTCTCTTTACACTGTCACTTAGCCTTTATATAAATCATCCCCAACCTTGCTTTAAGTCCCAGGGAGGGTTGATAATGAGGCTGTTTTCCTCTTCTTTATTCTCACTTTTGTCTTTGCTTTATTTTTTTAAAATTTATTTTAAATTGGAGGATAATTGCTTTATGATGCTGTATTGATTTCTGTTGTACAACAACAGGGATCAGCTATAAGTATACATTCCTCTTCCTATCCTCCACCTGTGAGTCATTACAATTTGCTTTAAGTTTCACAGTTGTGGACATTAGGGAGACCTGGATATGTTTGTCAGGGCTTAATCATGTCTTCATGTGTTCATACTTCACTTCTGGAACCAAAATCTGTATTAAAGAAGCAGAAGCAGTAGGAGCTCTATAACTATATATTATGTGTCTGTAAAACTGTATCTCTATCTATGTCTCTGTGTGTATGTATCTACCTATCCACCTATCTACTTATTTAATATGAGGAATTGCCTTCTATAATTGGGGCTCGCAAAGCAAGTCTGCAATCCATAGGGCAGGATACAGGATTGCAAGATCACAAATGGAATTCACAGAATGAAATGCTTCTCTTTGAGGGAAAGTTTCAGCTCTGCCTTGGAGGTCTTTTGGTTCATTGCTCAGGCCCACCCAGATTCTTCAGGGTCATCTCTCTTACCAGAGTCAATCAATTACAGACTTCAACTGCATCTTCAAAATACCTTCACAAACAGATCGCCAGTCCAGGTTCTATGCATGAGACAGGTGCTCAGGGCTGGTGCACTGGGATGACCGTGAGGGATGGGATGAGGAGGAAGTGGGAGGGGGCTTCAGGATGGGGAACACATGTACACCCATGGCTGATTCATGTCAATGTATGGCACAAACCACTACACTATTGTAAGGTAATTAGCCTCCAATTAAATAAATTTAAAAAATAAACCTATCTTGGAAAAAAAAACAAAAACAAAATACCTTCACAGAAACACCTAGATTAATGTTTGATTGAATAACTGGGACTGTAGCCCTGCCACGTTAACACCTTGGAAAAGTTGTCACACAGAGCCTGAAATGAGGCGTAGGGTAGAAAAGGAGCCTGAGCATGTTCTCACAAGGTCTGAATGTATTCCTTGGTCCTTCCTTAGGGACGGAGGAAGAGTAAGCTAATTCAGTAAGCTAACAATTTTCTAATCTAATAATCTGCAAATAGAATAACAGTCTATGCCAATTGTGACCCACATGAAAAAGACTAAAGTCTGTTGGTGAGACTCTGAGAAGCACTGAGCTTAAAAGAGCCAGGGATTGGGAGTTGGCAGGCTGCAAACAGCCTTGAGGGCTCCGGATGGGTGACCTGTCTCTCTTGTTTCACAGGGACTTGTTCTCAAGGCTTGAAGATACCATCCTGCCTTCCCTTCCTCTCAGGTTCTTCACCCGTGCTGTGCTGTGCTTAGTGGCTCAGTCATGTCCAACTCTTTGTGATCCCATGAACTGTAGCCCTCCTGGAGCCTCTGTCCACGGGGATTCTCCAGGCAAGAATACTGGAGTAGGTTACCATGCCCTCTCCCAGGGGATCTTCCCAACCCAGGGATCAAACCCAGGTCTCCTGCATTGCAGGTGAATTCTTTACTGAGCCACCCAGGAAGCCTCTTCACCCTTAACTAATTATTATGCACAACAACAATTTAGCTTAAGCTTTGTACATTGCAAAATTCTGTATCTCCATGTACATGTATATTCACACATGCACACACATGTGTGATGCTCCACACATGTACATGTGCATTTACACACCAAGAATTCCTGCAGTTCAGACAAAAGCGAAATTTGAAATGGGATGTTAACGTCAGTCATCTTAATAACTGGCATGACTTCTTGTTGTTTTTGTTGGGTGCCATTCAACTCTGGGTCAGAGGCAGGGTGTGTGTACTGAGAGTCCTTTCTCAGGCAAGGAACACCTCCTGGGGCCTGGGAAGCTCCTATGCTCCTTCTCCTGACCCCTCCAAATGCTTCAACTCCTTCCAATGCTAGAATTTTATTAAGAACAGAAAAAAATCTTCCCTTTATTCAATATTAGAAAAAAGTTTATGAAAAACACTCAGAAGAGATAAGGAAGTAAGCAAGATGTTCACACCAAAAGGCTAACAGCAGATTAATTCAGCTCAGCTCTTTTTCAGGTTTTGATGAAATGGGAAAGCCTTTGTGGAAAGCTCCTCCTGCTCAGTGGGCAGGAGGAGCCCCACTTCTTGGAGAGAGGAGAGTTGAAAGACAACAGAAGATTGAATGAATAGGGGCCCTGCTGCCTGGCAGTTTGGTGGAGAGCTGGTCCAACTAAGCTGTGACACAGAAATTTCAGGAAGTTCTGCTGACTCGCTTTTTAAAAATCCCCTTTCAGAAAATGATAATTATAGTAATGTTTGGTCAGTCAAAAGCCCCTGTTATATTATCATGAATTTGTATCAGCTTTCTTCAAATTTCAAAAGGGAAGTTGATTGTGGACACAGCTCTTTCTTCTCGGCCTGAAGCTCCCAGAAGTAAGTATATATTCGTGCTGGTTATGGGACGTTTTGGCAAAGCCATCCCAGGATTTCCTCAGGGGACAGGAAGAGAGTTAAAGTTCTACAAAGGTAACCTTAGAGCCAAATAAGCAGGAAGCTGGGCTGGGACGGGCCACCGGGCCTCACAGAGGTGGGTTCTGCGGTGTACATGGGATAATGGAGGAGAGTCTGCTCTGAGCATCCTCTGAGACAGTGTTGGGAAGCACAGGTTGAACATGAAACATTGTATCCACATGTTGTCGTTTTTAGTTGAAAGCCCTTTGGAAGATCATGGGGAAATATTTTTTCTAAATCAGATGTGAAAACACTTAGAACTTTAAGAAATTTATGTGCTGAAGCCATTAGACAGGGCTTCAGTTCTTGACTGAAAATAAAGTTCAGGAGAGCGCCTGGAATGGGAAAGAGTGGTGGCGAGCCATGACAGTTCTCTAGAGTTGGAAGTGGGGCCGCTGACTTGGCCTTTATTAGGGTTTATGCACAACAGTTGTTCCACTTTCTGGAGGTCACTTGTGCTGAAGTGCTACATAGAAGCTTAATATTTCAGATTACTTAAACTACTGTTTATCAGGAGTGGAATGTGTGTAATGCCAAATCTACTGCTGACTTATGTGGCCGGCCTCTGACCCCAGAAGGGGACAAAGGGGATTGTTGCTTCAGAATGAAATCTTCCCTGCTTGTGACATCTGTTTCCCTTCCCACACTGTCCTGCCTGCAGAGGGCAAGAGGCGCTTTGCTCACTCACAGAGGAGCAGCTGCCCTTCCTGCTTTCTGGAGGAAGACTTGCAGGCCTTGAGAGTGGAAGTCCACAGAGGGAGTGGTCAGGGGAACTCCTACGATTTAATTGCTTTTGACTTACAGAAAGTGTATGCAGAGGGGCCTTCTCACCTCCACGTGGCTCTGGTCACTCAGTCCCTGAATTTCTTTACTTTGTAAAAACTCTTGGTGTCATGGGTCTTTTCAGATTCTGCACCCATTGAAAGGTGCAGAGATCGACCCACTGCTCACCCTCATGTTTGACTGTGTCTGGATGGGTTTGCCCTCCTGCCCTGCTGGTTCCAGTACTGTGAGAGAGGACAGCACAGTCCCCAACCCCCTGGAGGAGGCTTTGTTGATACTTTCTTTCCCAGGTGGCCCTCACACCTAGAAATGCCCAACTACTGTGGTTGGATCCCATGGGAGTAGAAAGGCATCATATGGATTCCAGAAGGTTGTTCTCATGAGCTTCTCGCCTTGCCTAGTAACCAAAACTAGAATCATGGACTCACAGGAAGTTCAGTCTGGAAGAACCCTAGAGACCATCTAGGCCAAGTCCTTCCTACACTGAGGAGAGGATGAAGAGATAAAGTGATGCACTAACCATCTGCCCAGCCAGAGGAGGGCAGGGCAAGGACCAGAGCCTGGGTTTCATCTCCTTAATTCCAGGTTCTCCTCATTATCCAACCCACTCTGCAGTTTATATTAACATTAATATGTTCTCTTTCCACTGTTGTCACTGTGTGTCTCCCAGCATTTTAAAGACAGATTTGTTCTCATTTCTTATTCTTCCCAAAGCCTGTGACACTCACATGTTTAAGGCCATTGCGGACATTTGCTTCCCACCTGGGTGAAAGCAGCAGGCGTCCCCATATCCGCTGCCCTGAGCCTATGGATCACTGCTAAGCCGTGGGATTGGTGAATCATTGACCCTGCTCCTTGAGGGTTAACTGGAGTGGCTGAAAACAGTAGTGATGATCACAGAAAAGACAGTCCAGGGAAGCATGCAGTGGGCCTCCAGTGTTCAATTTCCTCACAGGATGGAAGTCAGAGAGCCTCTGTTCTCTGTTTTTTGAGAAGATTGCATCCACCATTACTGTGTCCTCTTACTCAAGATGCCAGAGGTTTGACCAGATGATGTTGACAGAGCATGTCAAACTTTTCAGTGATAGATCTAGCCTATATAGTATTCCTTTTTAAAAAATTGAAGTATGTTGATTTACTATATTGTGTTACTTTCAGGTATACAGCAAAGTGATCCAAAGGTGGGGCTAAAATGCTAAACAAGCTTTGTCTTCTGCCTGAAGTGACTGCAGCAAATTCCCAATGTGGCTGTTGAAAGGTAACTGCCTTCTGACCTGCAAAGGCTATAAGGTAGGCTGTCATTGACTTTATGCTGGAAACTGACACGGAAAATAAGACAATAGAGGACAGGTCAGCAAAGGAACCAGTGGCCCAATGAGCAGGGCTTCTTTGCCACTATAAAAAGAGTGAACTCAGGACTGCGGTAAGAGCTATCACTGGTCCAAGTCAGCTCAGATGTCTTTTACTGCTATTGTTAAACAAACACTTTTGGCTGTGTGTGAGGGTCAGGTCCCCAGTGTTGGGTTGAAACTGTACAAAATCAAAGCAAAGATTTCCCTTTTTTGTTAGTCAGTCTGGAGATGGCAGAGATCAGGATTGAGTGGAACATCCAGGAAGAGTAACTACCCCCATCTGCACCCCAGGAAGAGAAGGAGCAGTTTTTCTGATTTCAAGAAGAGAAAAGCAACAAAGATTTGCTCAAGGATATAATTAGCTGACAAGAGTTTTGAGAGAGCCAAGTTCCCTTTCAACAGATTTTGTGCTCCTGAATTTGGAAGACGATAGAAGAAAGTTAAGATCATTTGAAAAGGACTAATTATAACAATTTCACCTTTGAATTGACGCTAAGTGGGAGGCAGAGGTGCAAACACCCTATCGCTTCAATATTTTCAGGTCTATATGATGGAGAAGGGGGAATGGACATATTTTTAGCATTTAGCATATTGACAGCTGCTGGTTTTTAAATAAGCACAGATTGCAAAGCCCACTGGGCTCATGATGTCTGAGACAAGAGCTTTTCAAGCGTTCTAAACCATCTTTGGCTTTTCTTTGTGATCACCCTATGAAAAACTGTCAAGGAAATGAAGCTTCCCACTCTAATTTTGGTGCTCTGATCCCTGCAACATTCTGTGACTCTTATGTCACCTCAGTCCATTCATCTTCCCTCACTGTCCCCAGGTCTCCAAAGAGGTGGCCTCCAGAAGCCAACCCTGCCCTCACGGCTCCCCTGGAGGCCCTCCTTTTTTCCACTCCAAACCCACTATGGACACAAACTTGCTGATGCCTCTGTTTCATTCTCTTGGGCTCTTGAATTCCTGCATCACCTCTGATGAGTTGCTGTGTTACACCTCCCTGGAGCATGGCTCTGAGTTAACAAAGGGCTTGTGGAAACACACAGGTGAAAAGTTTCTGCCCCATAAAGGTTTGGTGAGGGAGTGCTTTAGGGACTTCTCCAAATGTTGATAATTGTGCTCATCCTTCACCAGCACTGGGCTTTCAATCCAGACTGTGACTCACACATCCAAGGCACGAGGACCCTTAGTCAGCACGGCCTTGCATTACATTGACATAATAGGGGAGGCTAAAAACATTTGCCTGCTGGCCCTTCCACTCAGCAATTTTGTGGTAAATGATTGGATGAGGTTCTGCTAGAAATAGACACTCACTGAATACTTTCTGCACAGACTCTGTGAACTCCGTTTGGTGGTGTTTTATTATACCTCCAGCTCTTCTCCTCCTAAAGAGAAATCCCATCTTTTATTTTTTGGCCTGTGAGCTCTCTCCACAATACAGAAGAGGAATAGATGTGAACCCCAGTGAGCTGAATTTGAAGGAATCTCCTTTCTTTCATGTTTTTCTAGAAGAGTCTGAATGGAGACGTTTTTAAGGAAACTAGTATAAGATGCTTGAATAAAACTTAAAATAGTTGTAGAATGCAAAGGATCCCAAATGCCATAGTGTGTGTGATATGTGATAGGAAGCAAAGCTTTTGACTAGAAGTCAGGAGGCTTAGCTTCTTCAAGGCCCAGCTTACCTGGTACTTAGCTGTGTGACCTTAGGAAAGTTACTTAACCTCCCTGTGCCTCAGGTTACTTGGATGCTAACCCCACCTTAACACCTTCTTTAATTTCCTTAACACTTCCGTCAAAAGATGTTGTAATCCCTGGACTCTGAATGCTACCCTGTATGGTAAAGGGTGAATATTAACGTATAGAATCAAAGATGTGGTTAAACTAAGGATACTGGGGTGGAGAAATTATCTTGGATAATCAGGGTGAGCCCTAAATTGATCACATGTATCCTCATAAGAGGGAAGTAGAGGGAGATTTTATTCCACAGACAGAAGAGGAACGGGTGATGGGACCACGGAGCCTGAGGCTGGAATGAGGCAGCGCGAAGAAGCAGGAGCTGATCCTCTCATAGACCCCCAGAGGAAGTGTGGCCTTGCCAACAGACCCCTCAGTTCTGACCCAATGAAACTGACTTTGGACTCCAGGCCCCCAGGAACCGCAAGAATAATATTCGCTTATTTCCCCTCCAGGACCCACTGCAGCCTTTCTCTTGCTTTGGTCTCTTTCGCTCACCCTGGCCCTACGTTTTGTCCCATGTCCATCTTGCTAACCTTGGTTTCTGACCATCCAGGGTAGCAGCAGAAGTGGGAGAAGAGAAGAGGCTGGCAGCTTGAGTAACACCATCAGGAGCTGGCGTTTTTGTCCTCATGTCCGGCGGGTGTTCCAAGTGGGCTCTTCTCCTTATTTCGTTCTGTCTGTTCTGAGGCCTCCACATGACCACCTGCCTCCGATCATCCACAGGCTGGCAGTCTCGCCGCTGCCCTTTCTCTTGGCGAGGGTAGCGCTCGCAGTGTGGGTGGTTGCCCCTCCTGCTCAGCCCGAGGCACCTGGCAGTGGTTCCAGAGTCGTTCTGCCGCTCTTGGCAGCCATCCAAGAGCATCTAAGAGTGACTGTGTCCAGTGCTCAACCCGGTGCTCAGGTGTATTCCCAGTGCCCAACACACCCTCATCCTTGGCTCTACCCCCCAAGCAGCCCTACCTGAGGACACATGTCAGACTCTCCAAGTGGTCTTGCTGTGGCCCCTTTCCTTAGTCTTGAAGCGAGTAACCCCTGAAGAGGTACCTTGACATAGCACACCGATAGGGCTCTCATAAATATTTCCCCTGATTCCAACCCTCGTCTTCTTATGTGAAAGAAGCCTGGGTGTGAGATATGAGAAGAGTTCGGGGCCAGTCACAAGAATGCACTCTGGTAACCTTGAATGTAAATCCCACGCACGATGGCCTCACGTCCACTTTAGAATGTGGCGTTCTTTAGTTTTGGTGCTTCAACTAAAACTTCTATTTCACGTTTTGCATCTCTGTTTACCTGAGGGTCCAAGTACTGGGGCCATTACTGTCTGTTCCATTTGTTCTGAATTTTTGGAGAGAGAACATTTCCTGGAAGCTCAACTTAGTTATATGACCAGACTTCTGGTCAGGATTTGCGCCCAATCCTTGTTCCCAGAATGTGCTCAGCACATTATTGAAATTCAATAAATGGCAAATAATGTCAACTCATAAAACAAGAACATCTACCAAAGATCAGAGGGCTGCTGGGTGCTCTGGGGGTCTACAGAATGTTCCAGGGAAGAACCCCTAGCATTCTGCTAGGAGCTGGAGTGGAGCTGACTGCTTCTTGCCTGAGGGAAGAGGTGTTGGTTTATGACCTCTGTCTAGTAGGTGAGATCCTTCTCATCACTTGCAGATGAGTTGGGCAGAGCTGACTTCTTTGCATATGTTTCAAAAGCTCTGTGAAGGTGTTGATGGGGTCTTTGTGCTTGGCCTCTTCAACTGACTGAAAACTGAGCACAACACCAAGGCTAATTCAGCTCAATAGTTAATAGAACATGTGATCGGTTAGTGATGAGACAGACTTAACTGTTCATCGCTTTGTGCTCAAATGCCAGGATAATAAGGGGAAAAGTATATTTGTTAACTGGTAAACAACGCATTTATGCATTCATAATAGTAATGTTTCTTAGGAGAAGAAATGAGAAACTGCAAATTTTTTTAGAGATGGATTTTATTCTGATGTGGAGCCAGGAAGATGACACTTAGCCTGTGTATGTTCAGGCCACTCGAGTTGGCTCTTCTCTTGCTCTCTGCCCATCTCCTGTTGAACCAGTGCCTGCTTCACCCATGTCTTACTCACCGGACTCACCTTCCTGTGCATCTGTGTGTTTGCCTCAGGCCCCAGCTGCTGATTGTTCTCATCAAAGGGGCGGTGGGGGCAGTCCCCTTTGCTGGTTTCCCCGGTAACTAATGAGCCCACCTGACATAAATCCCCTCTATTGCTGGCAATCTTGCCTCCCCCTTCAGAGAAGGCAGTGACACCCTACTCCAGTACTCTTCCCTGGAAAATCCTATGGACGGAGGAGCCTGGTAGGCTGCAGTCCATGGGGTTGCTAAGAGTTGGATACGACTGAGCGACTTC
>NW_011494790.1:1678364-1678811 GCF_000754665.1 Bison bison bison
TACATGCCTGCTGAGGGGCCTCACAGGGCCCTCATATACGCCGTTCCCTCTATCAGCTTACTAACTCCAATCTTTCAGACCACTGCTGAAACACTTCAACAGAAAGACCTTCCCTGACCCCCAAACCAGGTCAGGTACCTGCTATGTGTGTTTATTTCTCTATGTCCCTTTTCTTCAAAACCCTTACTACAGTTGTAATTTTTTTTTTTTTTTTATTGGCCACACCATGAGCGGCATGTGGGATCTTAGATTGACCCCACAGTAGCCTCCAGGGATTGAACCCATACCACCCACATTAAAGCATGGAGTCTTAATCACTAGATTGCCTGGAAGTCCCAGTAATTGCTAATTTGAAGAATTAGCTCAAAATGGAAGCCCTCACACAGCAATCAGTTCACCCCTTTGGAGGTAGCGTGGTTACGTTTGGAGTCATAAGGATCGAGCTCA